>NW_020837972.1:19557129-19667383 GCF_003676395.1 Aethalodelphis obliquidens
GAGTAGGGGCTCCCAGGAGTGAAAGGAACACTTAAAATGATGGTCTGTTTGGTCCATTCCGGTGGAGCCAGTTGCTGAGTGTTTGGTGAATCTCACTGCTGAGCTGAGTTGCCCCGTGTCCACCAGCTTCTCTAGTTGACTTCTTCTCTTCAGACGAGTGTGGAAGTAGTATCTCCACCACAGTCCCTTCGTGAACCCACTCAGTGGTTCTCTAATTCATTCATGAAGCACATCTCTTACAGCATCCATTGTAATCTCTGTATTTATTGTGTTCTTGTGGCTTGTTATGTGCCATCTCTGTTCTAAATCTGGTACATAGATTGACCCATTATATCCTCATAAGGTCACCACACAGTAGGTGCTTTTATTATCCCTGGATTTCAGATCAGGGAACCCTGGCACATGGGGAAATATCTTATGGCAGGTGCTGTTAATGGATTATAAAAAGCCATTTACAACCCCCTCCTCCATGACCAGCTCCACTATCAAAGCCCACTTCCCCAGCCTCCTTTACAGGTGGGCTGGCCGTGTGACAAGCTTTGGACTTCCTGATGATGAGGAGCCGGTGCAGCAGGTGACCCCTCCCCCCTCAGCCTTCCCCCCGCTTAGACAGTGGATGGAGATGGCTGATGTGATAGATGCCATCTTGCTATGTTGAGGGAGTGGCCAGGAGAGCTGCAGAGAAGTAGTAGCCCTCCCCTCACTGAGTCACTGGACCAGAGCCAGCAGACACATAGCTCCAGAATTCTGGTTATGAGTGAAGCGTATAAACCCGTGTTGGGTTATTTCACTTGAGTCAGATTTTCTGTAACTGTAGATCCTCACCGAATCAGAGTCTGAGCCAGTTTCAAACACAGTCCAGTCCCAGAACCCATGCATGCTCTCTTCTGCACTGCTTCTCCCATGCCAGATACTGTCCCGGGTTCTCTGGGTGCAGTGGAGGTCAGAGCAATGATGGCTTTGACCCTTGGGGAGTTTACAATCTCAGGAACAGTCAGAGATTAAAACATAAACACAAAATAAATATATAGTGACCACTTGTGGTTATTGCCATGCAGGACAGACTAGGTGCTATGAGAAATAATAATGCAGTGCTAACACACACTGTGGACAGGCAGAAAAGCCCTGTTTCTCCAAAGAAGTGGACATTTACACTGAGATCTGAAGGATGGAAGGAACAGGGAGGCGTGTTTTCGGTAGAGAGTTCTGCATATGAAAGAGCGGAAGGCATGAATGAGATTCACTGTTGGAAGAACAGAAAAGTCCTGTGTTTGAGGCTTGACAGTGATGGGGGGCAGCAGGAAGGGGCAAGAAGGAGCTAGAGAGGTGGGCGAGGGTTAGGTCTCTCCAGGTCAGCGAGTTTGGCCTTCATCTCTAAGAACCCTAGGATGTTTTCAAGGAGTTTTAATCTAGGCGAGAAATCATCTGAATTATATTGAAATAAAAAAGATTAGCTTCCAGCTGCTGTGAAGAGAGTGGACACAGGGAGGCCAGTTAGGGGCCGTCATGGTTGTCCAAGTGGGGGGCATTCTCCATCCGTGGAGGAATTGGTCCTGAGGATGACAAGAATTTGACCGATGGGAGATAAATTAGGAGGATAAAACCTACAGAACTTTGAAGGATGTCAGAGGAGGAGAGAAGTTAACATGATGTCAGTTTCACAATAGCTAGCAGGGATTGTGGGCCAGCGATTGTGATTTCCCGGGCTTGGCCGGGAAATCCCGGGGAGGGGGCGCTTGGAGGTTTGCGGGTAGAGGACGCTGGTGGTCAGCTCAGGAGTGCGGAGGCTTATAACCTGCAGCTAGTTCTCTTCTCTTCTCTGTGCTGCTGTCTTTCCTAATTTGAAACCAAAACGAAGGCTGTGTTCACTATGTGAATAAGCCCTGAACATAGGCCGTCGCTTACCAAATGAACCTCGAGCTAAGATTTGGCAAATATCGAAAAGAACTCCTGCGCCGTGTGCGAGGTGTGTCTGTAGGGCACAGACAGTTTTGTAAATTGTAGAACAACAACTAAGGTCGGAGGTAGCCTGCTGGAGACCCCTCCCGGGGCTCACGGGCGTGCCTGTGGCTGACACGCGCCCTCTTTTCTCCCGCACAGGACACGGAGGTTCTGAACACGGCCATTCTCACCGGAAAGGTTGTTTCGGTTCCCGTCAAGGTCGTGGCCGTTCAAGAGGACGGTTCGGTGGTGGACGTGTCGGAGGCTGTGGAATGCAGGTCTGCGGACGAAGACGTCGTCAAGGTACGGCGGGCTTTACCTCCAGATCCCCAGGCACTCGGTCCTTTCCCTCCCTTTCTGTCTCGGGGCTGCTCTGAGCATCCCAGGTTCTGAAGGGCTGAGACGGGGTGATGATGCTGAGGACGGAGGGGGTGATGGCAGGCACTCGCCTGGAATCAGAGGAGGCTGCACGCGCCGTGCTGTTTCCTTCCCCCGTCTTAATCTTGAGCGGAAACAATTCTCTTCCCATTCTTTTGCTCATAGGACAATATTTCCTGAATTTTAGCCAGCTACCTGCCATCTTCGCAATTTTTGCCAACTTCCTGTGCCAAATAATATAATTTACTCATTATATTTTCTTTAAGTGCCTCACTTTTCAACCTTAAATATCTTTATTGTCTTCATTAGAAGACAATAAAATTCATGAGCTTGATGTACTAACTTTTTCTTAATATACATAAAAATAAACGACTATTAACTTTTTAAAAAGTCCATCCATGTGCCCCCTAACTTCACTTGGGTACCAGTGGGACACAGCTCACAGTCTGGGGAAATCTGGCCGTGGCACATTTCTGCTGCGTCCTGCATCCTAATTAGCTGGATTTAGGACTCCATATTCAGCCAGGAACCGGCCCACGATGTTTTTCCATGTCTGTGCAGGGGTCTGTTTGAGTCACTGAATTTAGAGTTTCTGCCCGTTTTTTCTTGGCGCCCTGATCGGCAGTTCCCTCTTGCAGCAGAGACCCCGAGAGAAAGGACTTCCACCTTCAGAATGATCCTTCCTCCTCTAAACTGCGAAGAGAGCTCCCAGGTCCTATGTCTTCGTTCAGTTTAGGAAAACACAGCACCGCTGAGTTCTTCCTTCTTTCTGCTCTGCGGTCTCCTGTTCAGAGGTGAAATGAAACTTGGTCCCCGTCTGAAGAACTCTGTGGTGGACAGAAAATCCTGCAGGGTTTTCCCTGTGGCGGAAAAGATCTGGAAGGGATTCCTTCCTTCTTACAGTGACCTGCAGGAGGCTGTGCCTTAAGCCGGAGATGGTTTTGATAAGGAAGAATTGATGTGTCTGTGAGGCCTAATTACAAACACAATTAATCCTTAGGAAGCCCCGATTTGGTATCGCCTTCTTTCTGGGCGGAATGTTAATTCTCCCCTCGAGACAGAAGGTGGACTGGCTTCAAAGGACACACAGCCTTGCCCTGGGGCTCCTGGCAGGCCTCGGACTCTGTGGGCAGGTTTGATTAAACAAATCTAAAGCCTTCGATATTCTGAGTCTAGAAAGATCTGAGCCAAGTCATACAGACTCATCTGCACAGAATGAAAAATATTGATTCACTGCCCTTGGTTGCCTTTGAAAATGCCTGTTACTTACCATCCCCCGTCATTCCAGGAGGGAGACATTGGGATGGCACATGGAGGTGGCATCTGTGTGATTATGCCACCCGGGGCTCAAACAGATGGCTCAGCTCTGTAGACCCCTCAGCCTTGTTCCCTCCCGAGAGCCTGGTGTGGAGCCCCCCAGGGCGGGACCTCCACTGTCCTGCCCTGGAGAGCTCTACCCTACAGAGGCAAGCCCAAGTTCATGGATCCCATTGTTGCCGTGTACTTGGCTGTCTCCCCTTCGCAGAAATATACTAAAAGTATCCTCCCCTGAGCCTGAGAGAGAAATTGCTTTGGAAGGCGTAGTTTCTGGCTCAGTGGTCGCTTTCGTGGCCTCATGAAGATGGGGTTCTCTTCTAGCGAACTGTGGCCTGATCTTAGCAAACGAGAGCGTGCAGATCCCCAAGCGCAGAGTTGCTGCAAGATGTTTCTAGGGGAGCCCAGGCTCCGCTGCAAATCCTGGCGCCTGGGTCAATTGAGGGGGATTCACTAAATGGCTGTGATGCATTTGTCGCAGCTTTCGTGTCAATATTTGTCATAAATTTTGTCATAACGCTAAGATGTACAGCGTCGTCCTCAGAGCTGTCCGCTGGCCTGGGCATCACCCCAGGGGCACCGAAACACGTGGGTGCTCATTAGCACCCCAGGGAGAGACCCCCTTGGTCTGTGGATTTGTCAGCCGGTCACTTCCTCACGGTGCAGGAAACGCTGTGTGATTCCCCAGGGAGAGTCTTGCAGGTTTCACCAAAGATCGTCATGCGATGGCAATTCTGAGCGTTGGGGTTGTGACTTAGGTAAGGGACAAGGTATAAATTCAGGACGGTGTTAATTGTAGTGATACACAAATCGGCTTCTTCGACTTGGGACTGTATGACATCAGGGGGAGTAAATCTGAGGACATGAAGGATTTCGAAGGGCTGGAACCTTGGCAAGATTGGAAGCGATCTGTGTCCCATTTTAAGTGGACAAGTACTTCTGTGTTAAAAAAAAACATACATAGAAGATGCATATTAATTGCATGTGTGTGTGTGCAAGAAACCTTGGCCGTTTTGTTCACAGTGAGATCTGATGAAGCAGCTGTGTTTTTTAATTGAAGTATCGTGGATTTACAATATTGTATTAGTTTCAGGTGTACAGCATGGCGATTCCATATTTTTACAGCTTATACTCCATTAAAAGTTATTACAAGATCATGGCTCTAATTCCCTGTGGAACCACCTGTGTGAAGCGGCTGCCACAGGCTGATATGATTTTTGTTGGCATTAATGGGTACGTGACCCCAGAACAGAGGTCACAGGTGGGCAGGCTGCAGGCTGCATCTGGTTCAGAGGAGTGTGTGTGTGTGTATTTAATTTGCTGCCATCCTGTAAAAATTGGCAAATCACATAGAAATCTGGATTTCTAGCCTCTTATGAAATTCACAAAGTTGAGTAGCCCTGGGCCCACACTGCTTCCTGTGACCCTCAACCCGGAAGTGAGTAGAGGACGCCCCTGTGCGTAAGGCCGGTGCATCCAGGTCACCGCAGTCTCCACCCTTTCCTCTTGCCTCCCGCGTGGAGGTGGAGGGACGTCTGTGATTTCTCGTCACACTTGTGCTGCTGGTTTTTTGATAGTAGGTTTCAGAGGAAAGGGAGCTATTTCTTGTCCCCTGGTCTCTATAAGTCAAAGATGTTACATGTCACTGGTCCCTCTGATGGAGAATCCTGTATCTTTCTAGGCATAAGTGGAAGCTGGAAATTGGATCGTATTCTGTCAGAGTGTCTGAGGGGCTGAAGGCCCTTGAAATCAAATCACAGGAGAAATGATTGAAGGAAGTGTGAGTGTTGAGCCTGGTGGTGAGAAGAAAAGGCCCAGGGAGAGGTGAAGAGAGAAACACGACAGCTCTTCTGAAGTCTTTCAAGGGCCATCCTTCGGAATGCGGAGTAGATTTGTGCTTTTTAGATTTCAAGAGTGGAAGTCAAAAGGGAACCACTCTAGCTCAACATAAAGAAAAAGAATGCAGAGGGAGTGAGTTTGGGGGGCGGGGGGTAGGCTTCCAAATAGCTGATGGCTGTTCAAATCCTGACTCCGTGGGGGAGCACCTTTATGAGCTAGTAGTAAAGTGTCATTCCTATGGCTTTCCCATCAGGGAGTCAGTTGATAAATTAAGTTTTCTGAATTTGCAAAGGAATTTTGTTTCCACCCCCATGACCTGGAAGGCACGTGTGTCAGTTTCCTCTTGCTGCTGTAACAAATGAACGTGAATTTAGTAGCTTAAAACAATGCACATTTATTATCTGATGGTACTGGAGGTCAGGACCCTAAAATGGGTTGGTTGGCAGGGCTGCGTTGCTTCTGGAAGCTCTAGCAGAGAATCTCTTTGCCTTTTCCAGCTTCTAGAGGCTGCCTGCCTTTCTGGGCTGTGGCCCCTTTCTCCATCTTAAAAGTCAACATCGTAGCATCTTCAAATCTCTCTCTCTCTCTGACCTCTGGTTCCATCATCACCTCTGTTTCTCTGGCTCTGAGCCTCCTGCCTCGCCCTAATAAGGACCTCTGTGATTACATTAGGCCCACCTGGCTATCCCAGGATAATCCCTTCACCTCGAGGTCCTTATCTCAAATACATGTGCAGAGTCCCTTTGCCACATGTATTAGTTTCCTAGAGCCGCCGTATCAGTTCCCACAAACTCAGTGGCTTAAAACAACATAAACCTGTTCTCTCCCAGTTCTGGAGGCCTGAAGTCTGAAATCAAGGTGTTGGCAGGGCCACACCCCCTCCAGAAGCTCTAGGGGAGGATCCTTCCCTGACTCTTCCAGCCTCTGGGGGCCCCAGGTGTCACCAGCTTGTGGCGCATCCCTCCCGTCTCTGCCTCCGTCTTCACTTCTCTTCTGTCTCCGTGTGGCCTTATTCTCCTATGAGGGCGTTCGTCATTGGATTTAGGGGCCATCCTGATTCACAGTGATCTCATCTCACTATCCTTAAGTTAATTATATCTGCAAAGACCCTGTTTCCAAATAAGGTCACATTCACAGCTTCCCGGGGCTAGAGCTTGGATATATCATTCTGGGGTCACAGTTCCACCTACCGTGTAAAGTGACATATTAGAGGTTTGGGGGATTAAGATCTAGACAGCTTTGAGGGTCTTTATGCTGCCAGCAACAGCACATTTGTGGTTCTTTGCTAAGTGTCTTTCAAGGTCTTCAGAGGGAGGAAGAAAAATGCAATCTCCGTGTTGTAATTGTGATTTAATCTTTCAGTGTCTATCTTGCCGACCAAGTGATGGCCTTCTGTTTTTAATGTGTTGGTAATTGTACTGTTGGTCAGTGAGGTGCAGTCTCCAGAACCACAGAAGCCCCGGCATACGTCACCAGCAGGGGATGAACTCATTCACGCTTGGAGAGAAATCAGTGTAAACTCATGCTGTCTTGAAGAGGGCACCCTCCAACTTTTGGCTGCAATAATTAAGTTTCCAGCCTTCTGGTATCAGCCGGACTTGAAATAATGAGATGCTAAAGGCCTCCTAAAAGGGTATTAACATTTTAAAGCCTTCTCTGCCCCAGGGAAGGTCTTTATTTCCAAACTTCGTCTGTGAAGGGCAAGGGTAGGCAGCAGATGTGCTGTCGGAAAAAAAACACAGAGGTTTCTGCCGCTTGTGTGGGGTCACTAAATAGAGCCCAATGTCACCGCTGGAGGATGCAGGAAGCTTCGAGAGAGCAGCTGCATTTCCTGGGTCATCATGTAGCCCCTGCAAAAGGCCGTGTGACCCGATTTTCCTTAAGTGGTTGGATTCACAGAGAGGATAAGGTGGAAGGTGGGCGCGTCCTGAACATGGTCCTTAGAGAGGCATCTGAGAGCTGATGTCACTGAGCCGGAGACATCACGATTCAGGTGGAGGGGGCTGGACAGGTGGAGGGGGCAGTGGGACCTGGCAGGCCCGCGGTGAAATCCTGTGTGGGCGAGCTTTCTTTTGTTTTGGTTGCAAGTGACAGAAATGCAAATCCAACTGTCTTAAGCCCGGAAAGGGGAAATATATGGACTCATGCAGCTATAGACGGAGTTAGATCCAGAGGCACATCTGGACTCGATTTCTCTCCTTCTCTGATTTCTGCCTTCTTCTGTGTGGTTTTCACATCTTTTTCCTGGGCCCGTGCTACTTCCTGGGCCCAGCATCCCTCCCCGACTCTGCATCTGGACACGCCCCAGCTGTGTCCTCTGGACTCTGGCTCAGGTGCCCCTGGGATCTGTGCAGCCGCCTCCTTCCTGCCGTTCTGCATCCCGCCTCCCACACCGGGGTCCTCACCTCTGTGCTTCTGTGCCCTGTGTAGGTGCACGTATTAGGGACTCAGCATGTCGTGTGTCCCTGTACAGATGGCAGGTTTGCCCCTTGAGGGCAGGTCCGTGTCTCACTTCTCTTCCTGCCCCGAAGGGTCTGTTAGAAGGAGCAGCGAGAACAGCCACAGCCCACGGTGACACCACACCAGACTCTGGTCCACTGGTTCTTTACACATTGCAGCCTCCTACCCGCCCAGCACCCCGACAGAGTAGGTACCACTCTTATGCCCATTTTACAGCCCAGGAAACTGAGGCGGGAGAGGTTTAAGTGTCTGGGCTCAGTGGGTGGTGAGTAAGCATTAGTCCACTGCATGTGCGAATTCATGGTACCGAAAAGTGGACACACGGTCCCTTTCTATTTCCTCTCTCCTGTAAAGACAGAATAAAGACAGGTGTTTCTGAAAGTCCACATTTTATGTAAGACTTTTGATTGTTGGCAAGTCATCCAGTTGAAAGAGATGTGCAGACGCGTTTTGCCTGGGGGCTGTGGTTCTCATCTTGCACGTGTCCTGCACTGTAGGAGGAGATCAACCTAATGGAAGGTGAGGCCCAGGCACCTGGGGGGTGGGATTGAGGACCTTGTGGGGATCCCCGCAGTGCTGATGAAATAGGTTCAGGACAGTCTCTCTGCACTGACTTATCTCCAAAGGGCCCTTGTCTGCTGTGGGCGCTTCCAGAGAAACCCTCAGACGGGTCCTGATGTTATTAGAAGGAGATGGAGAAAAATCCAAAAGTGGTTTAAGCCCATTTCTTTCTCTTTTGGCAAGGCTTGGCAAACATGCCTACAGAAAACACCGTTCTTCTGTTTCTCGGCATGAATTTCCTCCCCTTCACCAGTCACCAGGAGCCAGGCAGCTAAGAATAAGTTGTCAGGCAGTTTGGACGTTATTGCCTAATTTTGTCCTCCTTGTTGCTGGTAATTTGGACTTGCATTGTTCCATTCTGATGGGAGATGTGTCATATATTTCCTGTTGGCCAGAGGATAGATACTGCTCCATCCCCAACCTTTTGTTCCTGTCAGCATCATTCAGATTTCAATATTAATGAGATCTTTTGTTCCTTTCTGTCTTTAGCATCTCTAATGAAGAACTAACATTCTGGAATTGTTTGGGCATCATGCGGAGAGACCTTGGGACTAGCCAGTGTAGATCTGCAGCCGCCCGGCTTCGCACCCTCAGTAAACAGAGCCGCATTGGGGAGATGGTGTTACTGAGGTCTTGGGCCGACACCGAATTAAATCTCGGAGGCAGAGTTTTGGGCGCACCAGAAAAGAATAGCTTCATTGCTTTGCCAGGCAAAGGGGGCCACAGCGGGCTAATGCCCTCAAAACTGTGTGTCCTGACCTGGAGGGGGGTAGTGAGGAGTTTTATAGCAATGGCTCAAAGAGGGCGTGGTCAGCTCGTGGACCTTCTTCTGATTGGTTGGTGGGGAGGTAACTGGGAGTCGGCATCATTAACCTTCTAGTTCCTATTGGTCTGGGGTCTCCGTGCTTGTGGGCAGCCGACAGTTAACTTCTCCCACCTGATGGGGGTTTCAGTATCTGCAAAACGGCTCAAAGATATTGTTCTGTGTATCCCTTGAGGGGGAGCCAGGACCCTGCCCCAAGGCTGCACTCTTGTCTCCTGACTGCTCCTCCCTTGTCTCTGCATCCCATCTCTTCCCTTACTAACAACTGCTTGAACCTGCCCGTTGAAACTCAGGGAAGGTCACGGAGGCTGAATGAAGCCTATTTCCTGTAATGAAGAAATGGGGGACACAGAAAGGCTTTTGTGCCCAGGAGCCCACAGGGTCCTGCTCAGTACCAGGTCTGTGACTGTGTTTCGAATATCAGGCAGGGTCAACTACGGCCGGTGTGCCTCTGTCTCCTGGCACATTTATCCTTGATGTTTTGGGGCTTGGTTCACAATTTAAACTCCTTCCGTGAGCTTTGATGGTGGGCAGAATGTATCAGCTTCGTATTCAAATTCATTGAGTTTCCTAAAGACACTCAAATCATTTCAATACACTTTATTTAAAAAAAAAATTTTAATTTATACAATATTTAAAGGTTACTTGCCATTTACAGTTATCACAAAATATTGGCTGTATTCTCCATGTTGTACATACAACCTTGAACTTATACTCAGTAGTTTGTACCTCACACTCCCCCACCCCTATTGCCCCTCCCCCTCATTTAAATAAACTTTAGAAGTTAACTGTCTAAGAAAAGTGATGCACAGGGCATTTAATTATTGTTGCCAAAATACAGGTCACCCAGTTGCTAAGTGCCAGGGCTGGGGTTTGACCCCAGGAAGCTTGGCTCTCGGCCCCCGCTGTACAGAGAGCACCCCAATTTCACAGGGAACTTAGCCCTGCGAACTTAGGGTGCTTATTTCAGGCGCAGGCTTCTTTCCCCCCTACTTTGGGATTATCCGTACACTGACTTATTTTATACATATCCTAAGATTAAGATTACTTTCCAAAGATAAAAACGTAGCCCTCTTTTCTCTGAAACAGTTCAGATGTCTAGAGGGACATTCAGTGATGTTAGGAACTGGCGAACGTAAGAAGAAATCCCACAAAGAGCTAGAACTGACTTCTTCAGCCAAGACTCACGCGTATAGCAGAGACTCAGTGAGCGTAGATGAGAGAAGTCTTCGGAGAATCTCACCCATTTTCCCCAGAATATGCAGGAGTCTTGCATGAGCAATTCATTCATACTTTATTGATATATATCGCTACGCTGAGATGGACTTTGAGAAAGTAATGCTGCCTTTAGCAGCAGGTGGAAATACAGATTCTGTCTCAGTCAGAAACAACGGGATAAGGTTTTCCTGGGACTGGATGGACTGGATTACGTAGCCACCTACTAAACAAATGGGCTCATATCTCTTCTAATTCATTTTCAAGAGGGACGGGCTTCCAGCAGGCAATGATCATTTATATTCAATGTATATACGCAGTGTATTCCTTCTAAACGACTCTTGGATTCTTGCCTGGAGACATTTCAGGTTTAAATGCAAAGAGACGGTCTCAGATTTCAAAGCACTGCTTTCCACTCCTATTCCCCCCTGCAGCTTGCCTTGCCCTTCTTAAAGGGCCCCTCTGCAGATGTTTCAGATCATTTTGACCACTTCTGAAGCTCAGTTTAACAGGCTTTTTTTTTAAAATGAAAGGCCTCAGCCCGAAGCGATTGCCCTAATATAGTCTTTTTTTTTTTTTTTTTTTTTTTTTTTCTGTAAGCGGGCCTCTCACTGCTGTGGCCTCTCCCGTTGCGGAGCACAGGCTCCAGACGTGCAGGCTCAGCGGCCATGGCTCACGGGCCCAGCCACTCCGCGTTATGTGGGATCTTCCCGGACCGGGTCACGAACCCGTGTCCCCTGGCACCAGCAGGCGGACTCCCAACCATTGCGCCACCAGGGAAGCCCTATAGTCATCTTTTAATGCTCTGGACAACAGAGCAGTTTCCATAATCAAGGGTTTCAATCGTGTCACTCCCCAGGGAATACTTTCAGAGAGATGAATTTATCCACAGCTTCCTGACATCCTTTGTGTCTGACACTTAATAAATATTTGGGTTACACTCTGACTTCTTTTCCTGTGAGCAGAGTTTGTAAGAAGAGCAGTCGGTGGCCGTATGCTGAGACTGTCTGTGTCTGAAGCCCACTCATAGGGACGGTAGACTTCCATGTGCCTTTCCTGACAGCCTCTTTCAGTGAAAGACTGATACCGAGGATCTTGAAGGATTTTCCAGTTCTGATACCAGTGCTTGCACCGTGGCCTGGGTTGGGACAGAAGGGACTTTGGTTAAGGATATTGGGCCAAAGCATTTTGGTTTCATAAATAGGATATAAATAATATAGAAAAAACAAAACTTGGGATAAGACCCCACTTCCTGTCATGTGCCAATCCAGACATCACTAATCAATCCCAGCACTCCTTCCTTCGACAGCCCAGATTCCTTCTCCAGCAGAGGTCCCTTGAGCAGCAGCTAAGAAGTGATTTGCATTGGCAAGTGAGACGAACATATTTCCTATTGCTGGTAAAGTCTGTGGGGAACTAGCAAAAGTTTTGTTAAGCATTGAAGAGCATGATGCTAATGAGGCCGTGATGTGGACCTCAAAGTTTGATATATTGGAGGGAGAAAAAAACCAAAACAACATTTCTGTGCCATTGCTCTGCATCCTGTCATCCGTATCAGGATGTCCTTAGGCCAAAGGTCATAAAATGATAGGCCTTGAGGCAAATCCAGACCCCGAGACGTGCCCCCAGACAGAGCAAAGTACTTTGAAAATGTATATACTTAGATGCCAACATTCAAACATTAGTAGATTTCACCAGAGCTCTGGAATTCTGTTTCTCTCGCGAAGTCCAGAGGTCTCTGAACACAGCCCATGTGGTAGCTGTGGGCTCAGGGCAGTGGCAGCGGTGGGCTCAAGGTAGTAGCTGCTGTCCCCTTTGGGCAGGGTTTGGGGTGCTCCCTCAAGTTTTTCACCATCCCCAAGTTCCCTGACCTTCACAGCAGACCCACCTTCCCCATTTATGTCACCTCCCTGGGCCAGGAGGGATTTGATTGTTTTTTTTGTTTGTTTTTTTTATTGTAATTTTAATTTAATTTTATTTTTTTAAACATCTTTATTGGAGTATAATTGCTTTACAATGGTGTGCTAGTTTCTGCTTTATAACAAAGTGAATCAGCTATGCATATACATATGTTCCCATATCTCTTCCCTCTTGCATCTCCCTCCCTCCCACCCTCCCTATCCCACCCCTCCAGGCGGTCACAAAGCACCGAGCTGATCTCCCTGTGCTATGCGGCTGCTTCCCACTAGCTATCTATTTTACGTTTGGTAGTGTATATATGTCCATGCCACTCTCTCACTTTGTCACAGCTTACCCTTCCCCCTCCCCATATGTTGAGTCAATCCCTGGAAGTTCCACCATCCCTAGCCAATTGTGCTGAAAACAATCTGGGTGAGTTATATGGGTAAACTGAAATCTATTACAAATATATTAGATAAGTTAGTTGTATTAAGTGAGATGGATTAGACCAATGTATTAGATGCAATTATTTTAATTCATTGCTAACATAGGTAGAGGTTTTCACAAGGCAGAGTCACATAGTGTAAGAACAGCTGTAATTTCACCATGGGGGCTACTTCTCAAGCTGTTCAGACTGGAATTTTTATATCCAGGATTTTAATTAGCCCACGTCACACTGGCAAGGACTCCAAGTTGATCAAGGGGGTGAATTCCAGGGACTTCTGTGCTGCTGAGGCATTGCTGTGCTTCCCCCCTTCCTCTGTGACTGGCTCAGCCTGGCTGGGCTATGATTTGCTGGTCTCTCTGGAAATCTCCGGGAGTGTGAGTCTGGACGCCCAGGCTTCTCTTGGCAGGGCTGAGCCAGTCTCGTCTCTGCCAGATCTTCGCTTGCGCCTTTCAACCCCCCTCTTTTCTACATTCTGATTTTGGAGAAATCGGTGAGGTCATCCTTGGCATGTTTCTTTTTCCCTTCCCCTGGAGCCTCAGAGATTAAAAAAACTCTCAGCTGCCGGTGTTTATACCTTGAGGTCTCAGTTCACAGCGTTCTTTGATAGAAAAGTTTCTTTTCTTAGGGAAATTTTCAGAAGTACTTTCAAGATAAGTTTGGAAAACACAAACCCTGCAGACCCCTCATTCCCCTGAGAATATGCTCATCCTGCCACAATGCCTTTTTTTAATGTGACTAATTGATGCTTAAACCCCCGAACACCTAAGCTTGTGACTCCTGTGCCAATGGAACCTTGTTCCCAGCACTTCTCTCCACCAGGTTCAGTGTCTGCAGTCAGAGCTGGTGCAGGAGGCTGGGCAGCGCGATATGCTGGGCTCTCACCAGATGAGCAGCTCTTAATCCCTCCGGGGCCACCGTTTGATGACTAGGAAGTGCTTGGATCTTTTCCTAAATTCAAAAGCGTTCGTGGTGCTTTGAAACTCTCCCAATGTTGAGGGGTGAAAAGCTAAAATGAACACATTTCCCAGATAAGCGTATGCTAAACTTTACAACAAACCATCATCTTGGGCTCATTTGCTGGCGTGGTTTTGATAAGGGGCACGATTTTGGAAGCACTCGTCTGGCGGGGTACAATCACACCTTGTTGAATGTGATTTGATTGGGGGTTTATTTTGGAGGTGACCCAACAAGCAGAATGCAGGAGCTGACCCGTGATGCTTGCCTGATGAGCGGGGAGATGAGGCTGGGTGGGAGCGGCTGTCTGTGGGTCTGTTGTGGAGGGCTGTCCTGAGCATCTCGGACGAAGGTGAGTTGAAGTTTGCTGGGCTGGAGGCAGCCAGTGAGGCCCGACCATCTTGTAAACACCGTACAAACCTTACTGTTCTACCAGTCACTGTTTTTTTTGTTTGTTTGTTTGTTTGTTTTTGCTGTACGCGGGCCTCTCACAGTTGTGGCCTCTCCCATTGCGGAGCGCAGGCTCAGCGACCATGGCTCACGGGCCCAGCCGCTCCGCGGCATGTGGAATCTTCCCAGACCGGGGCACGAACCCGTGCCCCCTGCATCGGCAGGCGGACTCTCAACCACTGTGCCACCAGGGAAGCCCCCAGTCACTGTTTTTGACAGTATTTTGCACAGGAGTCTGTCTCTTCCACAAAGACCTCCTCGAGGGCAGAGACACTTGGGTTTGCTTTATGTCCTCAAAGCCCTGCCGGGAACCCAGCACGTATCATCACTGAGTGTTAACCCCAGACTCTCTGTGACCTCTCTGTGCCTTTGACATGGATCCTCGTCCTCTCTGGGCTGCACAAGAGTTGCATTCTCTGAGGTCTTTTTTAGCACCAAGACTTTAAGATTCTCTAAGGAAGGCATGTGTTTTGGATGAGCTAGGAAGGGACGAAGCGCAGTGGTCTCCATTCTGCCCACGCTGGCTCCGAGATCTGCCTTTGCTGGGAGGCCTGGACGATCAGTCAGTTCCGGGCTGGGTGCTGGGCACACTGCTTCGGAGAGAGGAAGAAATAACATCCCAGCCATGGTCCAACTAGGGAGGTGAGACTGATCTGCATGAAGAAAGAATTGATAAGAATAAAGGAGCCTGAGAGCAAAGCCTCATGATCAGAACTTGACAGTGAATTAAGGAATCTCCTTAGAGTGGAGCTTTCAGTGTAGTGATGGGCATGATGGATGGGTGAGGCAGGAGGGGCTCACAAGACCTTCCCGTTCCTGGTTGTACGATCCTGAGCAGAGCACTTCCTCTCTCATTGATTCTGCGTAGTTCCCGTATGTCTACAAGGTACCAGGCCTTGTGCCACGAGCCTGAGCTGCAGAAAATTAAATAAGGCAACATGCTTGTCCTTAAAGGCTTGCCTTATCATCTAGGAGGGGCAGAGAAGTAAGCATTACTATATTAAGTCAGAGTCTATGAAGGTACAAAGGTGAATAGAAGGTTCCTCGAGCCAAGATCCATGGACTTATCTCCTAGAAATCTTCATGAGAATTGCTTGACTTTGCATATCCATTTTTTATGATAGTCTATAGACTGTGTAAGCAACATGCACCATTGTCAGTAGACCCAATCACTGCCACTTGGTTTCAGTTCTAATGTTTGGCTTTGTGTCCATGATTGTATGAGGGGCCCAAAGGGCTTGGAGCTGTACCACATGAATAGTTTAACTCTTGAGAATTCAGCTATATGCATTTGGCCCCAAATAACGCAGTGTCCTTACATTTACACGCATACATATACACATATATGGGTAGAAACTGTGCATCTTTTAATCTGGTTATCTCTGTTCCTCTGCCTGGTAAAGTATTCGTCAGTGTATATTGGCACAACTGGTGGGGGGCACTTGAGCACAACGGGAAGAGTCTCCCCATCTTCCAGAGGTGTGTGATGCCTTCTTCTGGTGGCCAGGCAAGTGAGTGGTGATGGTGTCAATGACCTCTTGCCTTCAGGAAGACATTAAAGACTGAACTGAGGCCTCCAAGAAACCCTTGACTAATGAAATGTTAGAAGAACTGGAAGATACTTTTACAGAAGGTGTAGGTGAGAAAGCACACAGGGAGAGCCAACACACTATAAATTGCTCGAGTGTTCTGAGCAGAGAGAAATAATTGAGTAATTTGCATATACCACCCATCTGTACAATTGCATGCTACCTATAGTTTTATATATATATATATATATATGTTTTATATATCTCTATCTCTATCTATCTATATATCTTACGCATACATGTTACTACATATTCTTTGTATTAAAAATCAATGTATTAAAAATCACCAGTGTGCCTGGTGACTGAAAATAGGGATTTTCTTGTATAATACTGGTTGGGTGCAATTTTGCTTCAGTTAACTTTAGAACCCAACTGCTGTTTGCATGGGACATTGAGAAAAGAAAGAGGTATGTTATAGGCAAATGCTGTATTTGTGCCAGCTGAAGGCCAATTGACATTACAGACAAAGGAGCAGAAACTCAGGTTAAATTACCTGCTCAGAATCACACGGTATTATTCAGCACACTTCAGTAATGTTCTAGGGGAAAAAAAAGATGATGGAGGTGGTATGTTTACTTATCAAAGGGAAGGGGTAGACAGTTATGACTCAGAGAGGGGGATGCCTCTGACCAGCGAAAGCATAGTCTGGGGACCCACTGGGGACAGGAGAGCTGTTATGTCCTAGAGCTTCTTATTGTATAAATCTTATTGTATAAACTTTAATGAGGGAACTTAGTCACCAGGAGCACATAGCTGTTTGCTAGAGTCAGGCAGGCCTCTTTTTAATAAACCAGCTTAAATTTAACTCAAACTGGTTACTGTAGATACAGCGGAATCCGCCTAGTGCCCTAAATGGTAGTTTTTATTACACTTCTGCCTAAAGACTGAGACTTTTGCCCCATAGGGGAGACAGAGGATATGGAACTGTGTAGAGTTTCCGCAGTGGCTGCTGTCCCCGTCCTGAGCCAGCTGTCCCGGGGATGCTGCTAGCTCTTCCCTTGAGGGCCCGATGGGATTCGTACAGCAAGCCCGGGGGTTACAAGCTCCGTTGTTTACAGGCTCTAAAGCTTCACACTCACACCAGCCCCTGCGGGGCCGTTAGCAAGTCAGTACAGTTTTTCCCTTGGATTCTTTCTTTTCTAGCTTATATGACATCCAGCAGGGTCCACCCTGGGGAAGCAAATGCTCGATTTCTCTTCCTCCCTGTGGGCATGTGTCTGTCTCCAGATTCCAGGTTAGTTTGTAGCCCTGCATCAGCAGTTCTCCGATGGGTTTAAGAAAAGCTTTTAGTTTGCAATTTGGTAAGGGCAAGAGAAGTGCTCTTCAGCCGTCTACCTCTCTGAACTGAAACTGGAACTTGGCTGACTTGATTTTGTCTGTGATTTTTATCAAGCAGAGGATAAGCCAGGCCCCTCATTTTAAGAATACTTTAAGTGAAAACTAAGAATGAACTGAATATAGAGAGGGGATCAGCGGTTACCGCAGCAGCTATTTGACCAACAGAAAAGGACAGTGTTGGGTCAGAATACACCGCTTGGGACACTGGCCCTCCGTTACTGGCTAGGTGACCTAAATGAGCATTAGTCTCCTCATCTGTAAAATGGGTAAAGGATAACTTTCCCACAATGCTCCAGTGCAGGATTTTTTTCAGATTAAGGGCCAGTTTTTATGGGATCTCACCAGCATTTTGTAAAAAGTGAAGGAATAGAATGGACTGGAATGGAATGGCACAGAGTGGAGTGGAGTGGAATAGAATGGGATGGGATAAAACAGAAGAGAAAATTCAGAGTGACTTGCAAGTAATGAGGTTAAGTATTTTTTCATGAAACTTTGGCTTTTGCCTTTATGTATACTTTTTATGTATTGGTCCTAATGTAAGATGTATTTTCTAATGTGGGCTGTGCTTCAAACACTATTTGAGACACATTGTCATAGACTGTATCAGTTAGTTACACCTGCATAACAAACAGCCCCAGTATCTTAGTCACATGCCACCACGAGCTTTTTTTTATTGCTCACAGGTCTTCAGATCAGCTGGGGTTCACCTCATCAAGGTTGCAGACACCAAGAGGGCAAACCCAATCCTTTAATTATGTTTTTTTTTAACTTTTTATTTTATATTGGAGTAGAGTTGATTAACAATGTTGTGTTAGGTTCAGGTGTACGGCAAAGTGATTCAGTTATACATATACATGTATCTATTCTTTTTCAAATTCTTTTCCCATTTAAGTTGTTACATAAGATTGAGCTGAGTTCCCTGTTCTGTGTTTTCAGTATTTTATGGAGAAGTTTTTGTTAAAATTCTGCTGGGCACAAGGAGTCATTTGCCCAAACCCAACATCGTTGAGATAAAGCATATTTTACCTCTGGTGGGGGGAACCACAAATTCACAAGGCAGAGGGTGAGGGTGCAGTGTTGGGTATGGCACTGAAATCTACCACATGACGCAATTGAGAATGTCAGGTGGAGGGGGAAATTCCCTGGCGGTCCAGTGGTTAGGACTCTGTGGTCTCACTGCTGAGGGCCCAGGTTCAATCCCTGGTCAGGGAACTAAAATCCCACAAGCCATGTGGTACGGCCAAAAAAAAAAAAAGAGAGGGAGAGAGAGACTGTCAAGTGGGATGATGTTTTATAAATTGTAAAATGCTGTATGTGTCAGGTTTCGTCTTTAAAGGTGTACCCCTCCTTCCTCCTTCCCATCTGTCCCCCTGCCGTGGGCTGAAGAGAAAGGTCATACATATGTAAGAGAATTCCTCACTTATCTTCACCTTTCGGTCCCGAAAATGTTCCTTGATGTCTCCTTCTTTTTTTTTTTTTTTTTTTTTTTTGCGGTACACGGCCCTCCCACCACTGTGACCTCTCCCGTTGCGGAGCACAGGCTCCAGACGCGCAGGCTCAGCGGCCATGGCTCACGGGCCCAGCCACTCCATGGCATGTGGGATCTTCCCGGACCAGGGCACGAACCCGTGTCCCCTGCATCGGCAGGCGGACTCTCAACCACTGCGCCACCAGGGAAGCCCAGGAAATGGTGATTTTCTTTGATTGTTTTCTGCCTGAAGCTCCAGGTGACAGGCAACTCATTTCTTCTCTCATCTCAGTCTCCGAACTCAGAGTGGGTATTTGGTGAGTTTGGAATTAGTACGGGGCCATTGGGTTGTACAGTGCACGCTGGAAACTCTTGTGTCGACTTAGCATGGAAGAGCTGGACCAAAGATCAGCCCTCAGAAGACACTTGCTGTCTGTTAAGTGATTTTTGTGGTGCATCTTATTTAACACTTAGGGCAGGAATTATCATCCCTTGTCTCATTTCTCTGTGTCCCGTGCTGGAAAGCGTCCTTGCAAAAGCTTTCCGTATCACATTCCCCCACTTCCCATTCTGTCATGAACCCACACCATCAGAAGTTTTCCTCTTCTCCGCCGAAGTCCCTTTGTCAGGGTCTCCAGGGTTCACGGCCAATTCCAATGGTTAGCTTTCAGTCCACAACTGACTCGACTTCCTCTCAGTGTTTGATATCAATCCCACCCTGTCTTCGGAGAATCTTCACCACTTACCTCTGAGATACCATTCTCTCTCTCTGGCCTTTCCTTCTTTTTTTTTTTCAGTTTTTAAAAATGTTTTGGCCATGCCGCGCGTGGCATGTGGGATCTTAGTTCCACGAGCAGGGATCGAACCTGAGCAGGGATCGAACCCGAGTTCCCTGCAGTGGAAGCACGGGGTCTTAACCACTGGATCGCCAGGGAAGTCCCCCTGGCTTTTCCTTTTTAACAGATTGGCCCCATGTTGTCAGGTCCTTATATCCGTGAGCTCTAAGTGTTAGCAGGTTCAAGGCTGAAATGTGGGCTATGATTCAATCTCCTGGCTTTAAATACTGCATTTACTGGCATAATCCAGGTTTATTTCTTCAGCTTGAGCCCTTCTCCATGGACTCTGCACTTGTGCTTCCAACTTCTTACCTCACGTCTTCATTCAGATGTCTAATAAACATTTCACATTTAGTATTTTTGAAATGGAACTCCGGATTCTTTCTCTCTTCCCCACATCTGCCTTCCTGCAGGCCTCCCTTATCACAGGGATGGCAATGCCATTTTTCTGGTTGCTCGGGCCAGAAACCTAGCAGTCGTCTGTGGCTTCTGCTTCTCTCACACCCAACAGCCACTCCAGCAGCAGCTCCTGCCAGGGCTGCCTTCAAAGGCATCCTGACCCTGACCACATCTCATTCCCTGCATCACACCACCCTGATGGGAACCTCTTTCACGTCTCTGTCGCATGGGCTCCCCTTCTGCCACTCCTGCTAGAGGTATTCTGTTATATCGTCCAATCATGCTACTTCCTTGGGCGCAAACCCCACAGCTTCTCATTATACTTACACAGTGGAGTACAGTCCAGCCCCCCTGGCTACTTTTGGGCTCCCTTGCCCTCCTTTTTGGTCCTTGAATATGGCAAGAACACGCCTGTCTCAGGGCCTTTGCACTTCCTGATCTTCTGCATGTGCTCGTGACTCACTCCCTCACTTCATTCAGGCCTCTAATCAAATGTGATCTCTCCAGGGAGGCCTTCCCTGCCCATTCTAACTAAAGCCATTGTCACTGCTTTCTTACCTTGTTTGATTTTCCTTTTAAGCCCATCTCGCTACCTGATATTACATTTATATCTAGGTGTGTGTTGGGTTTGTCTGTCTCCCCCATTCCACAGTCAGTTCCATCAGGGCGGGGACTGTATTGTTCGTCACTCTATCCCCAGCACCTAGGACAGTTCCTGGGTCTTCATTGACATTAAATCAATATTTACTGAATGAATGAATGATTTATTCTTAGTTTACAGATGAGGGATCTGTGGCAGAGAAAAGCTATGTCAAAATACACTGGGACTCTGAGCTTGCTCTCTCCATCCTCCAATGATAGGATGGGAGGGAGTCCAAGCTGGAAACTTCGGGTACCCATGGGTTCACGGATGCAGAATCTGAGCCCGGAGATGGAGAGTGACTTATTCAGGCATGATGAGGGGAAGAGTTTGGACAAGGACCCAGGTTACTGGACCTCAGGCTGAGGCACCGAGCTGCTGCTTCCAGCTCCTTCTGCCTGGTCTTGAGCACTAGCTATCAAGCTGGCCTCTAATTAATTGATACCTCATGCTTACTGACACCTCGGTGGTGGCCTGGGGCCAGGGCAGAGGGAGCAATGGACCAAAAAGGGGCACAAGGGATGTTTCGGGAGGATGGGGGTGTTCTGTGTCCAGGCATGACGGTGGTTTCACAGCGTATGCACCGTCAATCTCATCCAACTCTACCCTCCAAACGGATACGGTGCATTGAACAGAAATTACACCTTGATGAGTTTCATTTAAAAAATCCCAACGTGTGTATTGAGGTCTTGCCTTTCCCAATCAGGTCTTCCTTCTGTGGGCTGTACAGAGGGGGTAACACACAGTTTGAGGACCCCCTGCCCCCCGATTCAGAGGACCTGAGTGCGAATCCCTGCTCTGCCTCTCACCAGCTGTGATCTCTGCTCAAGCTGTCTCTCCTGGGCCTCATTTTCCCCATCTACGACATAGGGACAAAACACTTAACGAATGGGATATCTGGAGGATTTAATGGCTACATTCTGTGTAAAGTTTTAAAAACAATGCATGATGCATAGTGACCACCCAATACATGATAGCTATGATTTTTGCTCTTTGTACTTCTTGGGGATATAAAAGCTTAAGGCAAAATGAATATTTTTTTGAGTACTCACTGCTCCTCAGACAAAATGTACTTGCTAAACTTGGTAATAAATACAAAATGCTTGATTTGATGATTGAATTGAAAGATGTTTTTTCTTTACATAGTTTCTCTTTGCCTATCTTAATATGTAATTCAGCATTTATCGTGAATTTGTGAGAAACATACTCTTTGATTATATAGCTTCCCCCATTCCTCAAATCTTTTTATTCTTCATTAATACACAAACACACATAACATATATTTATAAAATTAGTATTAACGCGTCCATATAATTCTAAAAATTTTTAATTTTATTGAAGTATAGTTGATTTAAGATGTTGCGTTAGTTTCAGGTGTACAGCAAAGTGATTCAGTTATATAAGTGTGTCCATATAATTTTAACTCCATCATTTTTTCACTAAATATTATATCATGATTATTTTTCCTGTCTCTTAAATTTTGTTTAAATTTATTGTAGGATCCATAGTGTTTAATTTGTATGCACTGCTATCTATTGAACTAGGCATTGTTTCATTTTTATTTTCATTACGAACATTGCAGAAGGCTCCCTTCACTTTATTTACCTTAAACAAACACCATTTACCCTTCTTTAACTTCTCTTACCGAGTTGCCAAGGAGAGAGACTGCTTCCATTGCCGTGATGATGTAGGTTTTTTCTTTCTAACACATTTCTCAAGACGGGGAGGGGTTAATTAAGAGGGAAGCCTTGTACAGCAGGGGCAGCTCCTACGGTGCAGACACAGATGCCTCAGCCGTCTGGCAGACTCAGAGGGAGGGCACTGATACACAGACTCAATTCTTGCTTCTTTCCTGAATAGAAAATGAAGCGAATGCTGTCTCTCACAAGATCCCCAAAGGAAACATATTTACATCGGGAGACCACCGTTTGCCTCTATTACTCTAAAGTACTGAAACTGTGAAAGTGTAATTTGACAGTAAAACAATGAGCCTCCAAAGGCAGCCTTCCTAAAAGGACATGGACAGGCCACCTGGCGCATGCTCACAGATTAACCTGGCACGAGCCGTCATTTTCAATCTCCACGTACCTGTCCTCAGCCCTTCTTATACTAGGATTCACGGCATTGGCTGTTCCAGCTTCCTCCGGGGGCTCAGAGAGCCCTGAAGGTATCTGTTGGTTGAGTGGTGGGAACCTGATCTAATCTTTACCTTGCAGTGTCTAGCTGTCTCTTCCAAAAACACACACGCCCTCACCGTGGGACATGACACAGGTCAGGTCTCTCAATTCCTAGCCAGAAGGCCGAATCCGCCACGGGGAATCCAAATTTCTCATCTCATTGACCTCAGACTTCCTTAGGATTTGGACTAGGTTTCTTCTACCAGCCTATCTCCTCTCATGATATCCAGAGCATAACACTGCCTAAGCCACCTTCTCCCACTTCTAACCCAGACGCAGGCTACTCCTGGGGCACAAGAATGAATGGGACCCAGAGGAAACCAGTGTCATACTCACATTGAACACCTATGTACTGAACACTTTATGTGGGCCATCCCTGCGCTAGAAGTGGAGACACAGGAGATAAGAGGAGACAGGTCCGTGGTCTCAAGCAGATCACTTCCAGGTGGAGAACAGAGATAGGAAACAATAAACAACCAGGAGCATGCAGAGAGTGATAAATATTGAAAAGTAAATCATGAAATATAACACGGATAGAGCAGTCCAGTGTAACTAACAGCGTGTAACCCATATGACTGAAGGAATATGAATAGTATAACATACTGTCAGTAACACAGAAACAGTGTAAATAATAGTTTACATAGTAGCACACACAGTAAATTAGATAGAGGAGAGTAGTAGAGTGGCCAGGTGAGGGGCGTGCAACTTTACATTAGAAGTGACTCAAGCAATCCCTTCTGAGAAGTGACATTTGAGCTGAGTTCTTACATCATTTAGGCCACTTTCGGTGGCAAGTAACAAAATACCATGGACCAAAATGGCTTTGACAACAACAGAAAGAAAAACACATGATAAGAAGTTGAAAAGTCAGGTGGTTCCAGGTGGGCTGGTCCGGTGGTCCATCCAGGTGGTCACTGAGGATGTGGTTCCTTCCGTCTTTCTCTCCTTCCATGCTCGCCGTGTCAGCCTGGTCCTTGGCCAGCCCTCCAAGGCTCTGAGATCACCATTGCAGCTCCTGTCGTCACCTCCCATGTGGCAGCATCCAGTGGGAGAAGGAGGGACCACTTTCTGGGCATCTCGAAGCCAGGAGGCCCTTCCCAGAATCCCCAGCAGACTCCTCACGCCTCCTGGGCCAGAATTGTGTCACATGCCTTTCCCTAAGCCACTCACTGGCAAGGAGCATATGGCTGGACAGAAAAGAGGAAGATGTGTGTGTGTGTATGTGATGGGGCAGCGGTGCTGGTGTGTGATTGAGTGGCCCGTAGACAACCAGTTATATCTGCCTCAGACCTGAATGACAGGCAGGTCTCGGTCACAGGAAGATCGCGCTAAGGCCTCCGGAGGGGGATAAGCTCAGGAGAGCCATGGGAGAGAAGACCCATGGGGGACTGGTGGGGAGTGTGTGCAGGGTGGGCAGGGAGGGAAGCGCAAAGGGAGCCTGGAGAAGGAGGTAGTACCAGGTCCTTAGGTCTTGTAAGCTGTGATCAGGAGTTTGGACTTTGCCCCGTGTACCGTGGGAAGTCTCTGGCGGGGACTGACGTGAACAGGCAGGGGGGATAGCACTGGGCCAGGCGTCAGCAGTCCTGGGGGCTGGCGGGCATCATTACACACAGGTGAAGCCCTGGGAAGTGATGTTCCCTTTCTCTACACTGGATTCGGTCCAGGTAAAATGAAAATCATGATGCCCGCCCCACAGCGTTATTCGTGGGGCTTAAGGCTTTGAGAGGGGAAGGCAGTGAGGTCCTATACCAATAAGAGGTACCTACTGCAGTTAATTGTCATTATTTGCAGTAGTTATGTCTTATAAAGTCACTGCAAACACTGAATTAGCAAATACTAAATTAAACCATTCCTTCGAGAGGAAATAACACATGCACACATACATACATCTCATATAGATCATCATAATCCTGAAAATTCAGGACAGTTGAGGTCTGTACTGTGGAAGGTAGGATGGGGAAAGTTCTAGCAATAGGTGATGCCCACCTGAGCCAGGGGAAGCTGAGGGCGGACCCCCCTGCTGCATCCACTGTAGAGTTCTTGTCAGTAAGGAGCCTTGTTCTCTTGAGATGGGTCTGCGTGTAGCCACTGAGCACAGGGATCTCTAGGGGTCTTAGCGAATGTCTCCCGGGGCAGTGCTCTGGAGGGAAGGCAGGGGTTTCTCTAGAACGGGTCTTTCTCCCCTTTCTAAGTACTTAAGGAAGGGCAGTCGGGCTCAGCACTGGGTCCCCATCGCAGGAATTGAAAATAAGAACATGGCGCTCCATTCCATTTTCTGCTCTAATAGAAAATCTTGTTCTGATTGCTCTCTTTACAATCCTGGGCACAATAATGCAGATGTACATCCCTCAAACATGCCCTAAAAGACAGCTGATTTGCTTGTCTCATGGTTTTTCTTCTCCCTTTTAAAAAGTAAAGCAGACAAAGAGAGGGAACGGGCGAAGTAGATTCTTTTAAGCTTCGAAAAGTGATTGAATTGTCTTTTTTTTTTTTTTCTTTTTTTTTTTGAGTACGCGGGCCTCTCACTGCCGTGGCCTCTCCTGTTGCGGAGCACAGGCTCCGGACGCGCAGGCTCAGCGGCCATGGCTCACGGGCCCAGCCGCCCCGCGGCATGCGGGATCCTCCCAGACCGGGGCACCCGTGTCCCCTGCATCGGCAGGCGGACTCTCAACCCCTGCACCACCAGGGAAGCCCCCGAATTGTCTTTTTTCAACTCCCACTGGAATTTCAGGGGGAGAAACACATTAGCTGCCACTTTCCACTGCCATCTGCGGGCAGATTTGCTGCTCAGGGTAGTAGAGCCTGGAGGGCAAGGGGCTGTGGAAGGCTAAGTTCTGACAGGGTGGGGAAGCGGCTCCCCAGATGAACTCAGCCTGATGCAGTTTCCCTCCAGCACGGCTGCTCATTGCTTTGTGGCCCAGGGTTATCAGGTCAGTGTCACTGTGATTTCTGCCCATCGTCCCATTAGTGGCCTTGGTTAATTATGCTTAAAGATTCCTAAAGGCGTTGGTGCCATTGTGAGGTGGCAATGCCAGGGACCTGTGTCTGCGAGGCTGATGCGGGAAGGGGTTTAAGCATCTCGTTAGTTATCTTCTCCTCAGTCTTTGATTTCACTCTACAGTGAACCAGGCTCATCTTTTCCTTCTCGTGGGAGAAAATTCACATTCACGCCCTTTTTTGGGGGGAGGAGGGAGGTGATGATCATTTGTCCCGAACAACATGGAGGTTTGTTCTTTGAGTTTCGACCTCGGCACTGCTGACATTGCTCTGAGCCGTTCACCTGTTCACATGGAGGGGGCAGTTGGACGTGTGCACCTCGGGCTTGGAAGGGAGGCCTGGGCTGCAGGTACTGCAGTCTTCGTTTGTGGCTTGCAAAATGGGCTGCCTGGTGGCATTCCAGGTGAGCTGGGGAGTCCTGACAGCAGCCCAGCACCACACGGAACCCCTCAAAGTAGTGTGTGTCCTCCAGCCAGTGACGTCGCATTGCTGGCCTCAGGTTCTTCATCTGTAAAATGAGATTGTGGACCCCTGGCAGTTTTGTGGTTCTGTGCTGAACTGAGTGTTGGTTTTGTGTCTTCTGCACATAACGTGACCTTTGCTCCCTCCCCCGCCCGACCCAGATACATACGTAAAAGACATTCATTCTCCTGGTGGTCCAGGAGAGAAAGTCATCAACGTTTTCCTTGCTTATCCAGAAGACGTGAAGTGAAATGGGGGCTTACGTTGTCTAACAGCCAACCTGCGAATGCATGCACGCTAAAGGGTGCGTCCGCGTGCTGAGTCAGAAGTCCGTAACAAAATGCTACGTCCTCACCTCCATCCTGCAAAATTATAGTGTAATGGGGCAAAAATAATTACGTCCACATTTCTAGTGCATTCCATGAGTATTTTCCTGCAAGGATTTTAATCTAGTGCAAAGCTCTCTTGGTTTTTCAGGGGAAAAAAAATCCCCTTTATGGCTCGACCGAAGTGTTGTTTTAGTAACATATAGATACCTTTGCAAGCATCTCCAGATACGGTGCAAGAGTGAAATGTGTTGCAAGTGGGGTTTGATTAGCGGTGGTTTGAGTACATAAAGGAGGTGAGGTAAAGGGAGAAACACACACACACAAAAGGCAACAAAGGTTATGGAACTCCATTAAATTATGTTTATGATTTTACTTGTCAGTGGTTCGTAATACAAAATGGTTTTCCTGGAGTCTGTTTATCAGCGTTTGTCCCTAATTAGTGCCTACAAATTACCTTCTGTTCAAGTCATGTCCTCCTGGTTGTCTTGGGTCTCATAAATCAGAGCTGTTGCAGGTCATGAACTTTCATTGTCAAGTTTCTCACGGGCTTTTTCCTGCTGATGCATCTGGAGATTCTGTCCCCTCCCCCAAGGTCTCCAACGGCTGCGATTCGATTTTTGCGAATGGGAAGGAGATGAAGAGCAAAGTGGACACGATCGTGAACTTCACCCACCAGCACTTCACCTCCCAGTTAGAGGTCACCGTCTGGGCGCCCAGACTCCCCCTGCAGGTCGACATCTCGGATACGGAGCTCAGCCAGATCAAAGGGTGGAGGATCCCAGTGGCTTCCAACCGAAGGTGAGGAACCAAGGGGGTGGGGGAAGGAAGTTCATCGAGGACTGTGGTTCTGAGGTTCCTGGGGCTCCGCTCTGAGGCAGACGTCCTCAGGGACCCAGGCCCTAGGGAAGCTGCATCCACAGAGGGTAATAGTGGGATCGGAGTTCAGATGGATCTGACTTGGGTACTTACTTTGACAGGAGGCGATTATAATAGGGATAATAATCATCTCTACCTCGTAGAATAGTTGCTAGGATTCAGTAAAACGATGCAACTCATAAGGAGCACCTAGCACAAGGCCTGGCATTTAAGGGAAGAGCTCTTATGCTACTTTTTTTTTTTTTTGCGGTATGCGGGCCTCTCACTGTTGTGGCCTCTCCCGTTGCGGAGCACAGCCTCCGGACACGCAGGCCCAGCGGCCATGACTCACGGGCCCAGCCGCTCCGTGGTATGTGGGATCTTCCCGGACCGGGGCATGAACCCGTGTCCCCTGCATCGGCAGGCAGACTCTCAACCACTGTACCACCAGGGAAGCCCTAAGGGAAGAGCTCTTTTTCTATTCCCTACTTCCCTGTTCCTCTTTCCTACCTTACCTCAGTTTCCTGCTTATAAATGCCAACCATCCTCTATGAAGCACAGTACAATGGTTAAGTTGTGGGCTCTGCAATAAGGCCACTGAGTTTCACCCTGGCTTTCTCACGTATAGCTGTGTGACCTTGGGCAAGTCACTTAACCCCTCTCTTCCTGTTTCTTCATCTATAAATTGGAGATGACAATAGAGTTACTGAATAGAGTTATCCCAAGAATTCAGTGAAAGGATACATCGTGCAGTAGACAGAATTCTAAAGATAACATCCCTTCAAGAGTCCCATCTCCTGGTTATTCAATCAAGCACAAATCTGGGACTGCCGTGAAAGGATTTTACAGATGTAATTAAAATTCTAAATCCGTTAATCTTAAAAGATGGAGATTATCCAGGTGGGCCTGACCCATCAGTTGAGCCCTTTGAAAGCAGAAAGTTTTCTCTAGCTGGTAAATAGTACCATACAGTATGAAACCTTTAAGAATGGACATGTTTCTATTCAGCGTAATTCCCTTGAGATCCACCCCAGTCGTTGCATGTTTCCATAATTCATTTATTTATTTTGCTGAATGTATCCCCTGGTAGGGAGTATCACAGTTTGCTTAATCATGCGTCCATGGAAGGACACGTGTTTTTTCTAGTGTGGGGCTATTTTGGATAGAGATGCTATGACAAAAGCTTGACATACAAGCTTTTGTATGAATGTAGATTTTCATTTTTCTGGGGAAGATGCCCGAGAGGGGAATTGTTGGGTTGTATGTTAAGGGCATATTTCGTTTTTTTTGTTTGTTTGTTTTTTGGTTTTTTTTGCGGTACGCGGGCCTCTCACCGCTGTGGCCTCTCCCGTTGCGGAGCACAGGCTCCGGACGCGCAGCCTCAGCGGCCATGGCTCACGGGCCCAGCCGCTCCGCGGCACGTGGGATCTTCCCGGACCGGGGCACGAACCCGCGTCCCCTGCATCGGCAGGCGGACTCCCAGCCACTGCGCCACCAGGGAAGCCCAAGGGCATATTTAGTTTTAAAGGAAGCCAGACTATTTTCCAGAGAGGCTGCTCCATTTTTCATTCCCACCAGCAGTGTGTTAAGTCACCCAGTGACACACACATCCACATCCTTACCAGTGCTTCAAAAGGTTAGCTGCAGTGTGGTACCATTTATGATGATACAGGAAAGAGAAAGATTAGTGGTTGCCGTGAGTTAAAGGTGGTGTAGAAGTGTAAGGCAGTACACAGGACACCCCTGTGGTGACGGGCCCGTTCTGTATCTCGGTTATGGTGATGGTTACATGAAGCTGCATGTGATAAAAATCCCATAGAACTACATACACACACACACAAATGGGTATTCATGAACCTGTCGAAATCTGAATAAGCTCTGTGGTTTGTACCAACGTCAATTTGCTGGTCTGGGTATTGTACCACAGGTATGCAAGATGTTAAATCTGGGGGGCTGGGTAAACAGTATACAGGACCTCCCTGTATGATCTTTTAAACTTTCAATGAATTTGAAATGACCTCGAAATTTAAAGTTTTTTTTTTAACACAACAGAATGCAATTGTTTTATGAATATGGTATTTCTAAAACTTCATTTATTCACTCACCACTTTTATGAGACTGCAACTTTTGAGTACCACCTAGAATACGCTTACTACTGTTCTTTTTTCAGTTTTATCTATTTATTTAGGAGAAACTCCACATCACTATCAAAAAATAGCCAACTAGTAAAAATTAATGCAAAGAAAATAAAATATTTTTATTAAATTCTGAGTAGATACAGTTGTTTGTCTGAATTTGTCTTTATGAGCTGGGAGAGACTAGCAGGTATCAGAGAGCCCTTAAAGATCGCCTGGCACCAAACAGAGACGTTCCCTGGGATATAATCAGGATGATTGAAAAATAAAATGGAAATAACCTTTCTGTATGTCAGTCAGTGTTTTTACTGCCACCTAAAATCATCTCACTTAACAGCAAGGACACTTACCCCTCACTTTGGGAAACTCAAATTGCTAGGTGCTGGTGAAATTTTTTTTCCTGTAACTAATAATCTAAACTCAAATTAATTTTTCCATTTTAAAGAGTGTTGAGAAAAAAAAAATCTCGTTTCTTTTACCAGTCAAGTCTGAATTAAACTCAGTCTAAGCGATCTCCCCCCAGTATGATAATTTACTTTATGTGCATCACTAATAGAAGATGGTAGAACCTGTGAAAGCTAGTTTTACTTTTCTAACCTTGAGGGTTAACCTTTCAGGGAGGTGGAATGACATGTTGTTAAGAAAGTGGGTTTCAGAAGTGACGTGGTGCTCATCCCAAACTGCTGATAACGAGCTCTCTGGGCCTCGTGTTAACTGCTCTGATCCTTGGTTTCTTCGTGTAGAAACAGGAGCATGCTTCAGGGCTGTTGTGAAGAGAAATGAAGTCCGTTATAAAGGGGGAGAGAAAGGGACTTCTCTGGTGGTCCAGTGGTTAGGGCTCCAGGCTTTCACTGCCGAGGGCCCGGGTTCGATCCCTGGTTGGGGAACTGAGGTCCCACAAGCTGTGCGGTGCAGCAAAAAAAAATTTTTTTTAATCTTTAGAAAGAGGGAGAGGACACCAGTAGAGGGACAGCGGCTGGGCTTGGACTCCGCGTCGAGGTGACCGGTTGTGTGGCTGTGACCCAGTTGCCCCTTCTCTCTGTGCCTCGGTTTCCTCACCGGCGAGATCAGCTCCTAGAACACCCTGTTCCTCGGGGCCTGTGCAGATGACGTGGGTCCCTTGTGTGTGGCTGGCAGGTGGCACATGGCCCATTTACATCAGCTCTTTATGGGAGCACACAGGGCAGGACCCGGCACACGCTAGGTCTAACCCAGCGCGTATAAGTCTCTGCCCCTTTCTCCCCTGACCCAAGACCCATCCACCGAGGGCCACAGACCAGTCAGCAGCCATCAAACCAGGTCCTTTCGTAAAGGACACGAGACAGGTGTATCTCGAGGAGAAGGTTCTAGAATGACCGAGCCAGAGAGGGTTTCTCAGGGCGGGTGTGGGTAGGCGAGTAGGGGGACAGGAGGAAGGGGGAGAAGCCAGGACGCAGGTGCCAGACGTGGTTCAGTAGTTTCAACACCTCTGCGGGTCGGTGACCACTCAGATCAGGGCGGATGGGAGGTAGGAGGCTCTACCCTGATCACCTTTAGGGCCCGGAGCTCAGAGGAAGCCGCTTCTGTAGAGATGGAAGGGGCTGGGTGTGGGCATCGTCCCCAGGTGATGGTTCACGAGGGCCGCCCTCAGGTGTCGTCACACCTGGCCTGCATCTCCTCAAGCACACCTGCAGGGTGGTAAGGGGGGTCCTTGTCATCTGTGGGAGTGACTGATGGTCAAGGCCAGCCTCCACACGGCTCTTCTGATCCCAGACCTCCCGTTCCCTCCTCTAGCCCCAGTTCATCCCCGCACGGGGGATCGTGATGAAGTTGCAGACTTCCAGAACACAGGACAGAGATGCAGCCTCTGCCCGTGTGGGGCTGGTCCCCCCACCTGGTGCTGGGTGGGCGCGGCAGGGGCCGAGCTGGGCTTCTGTGCTCCGAGCACGTGGCAGTACACGTGGCGCTCGGTGACCACCAGACAGTGCCCGGGGAATGAACGAAGGAGCAGACGGCGGGTGACCCGATGGTGAGCAGCTCACACCAAGCAGGGCAGAGTCACGGGGAATGAGGACAGAGGGGGGCGCGAGACACCTCCCCGCAGCGATGACGTTTGCTCTGCCGTGTGTGTGTCCCAGGCCCGCCAGAGACAGCGAGGACGAAGAAGACGAGGAGAGGAAGGGGAGAGGCTGCTCTCTGCAGCATCAGCGCGCCCTCGTGCGCGTCCTCACCCAGTTCGTGGCCGAGTCACCCGACTCGGGTCAGCTGAGCTACATGCTGGGCCCCGACTGGCAGTTTGACGTCACTGACCTCGTGATGGATTTCATGAAGGTGGAAGAGCCGAGAATTGCTCAGCTACAGGACGGCAGGACCCTGGTGGGCCGGGAGCCGGGCATCACCACCGTGCAGGTACAGGCACCCGCCCCTCGCCGCCTCCCACAGCCCCGGTCTGTATTGATAAGGGTCCAGGTAGAGGCTGTCGTGCAGGGCGGTGTGCGCCTGTGTCAGAGAATCATGGGCAGTAACGGGGTTCGTCGGTTCTAACAATCTAGACTCAAATTATATCTCGTGTTGAGAAAAAAATCTCATTTCTTTGACCAAAGCTGAATTAAACACACAGTCTAAGTAATCCTTCCCCCAATATGACGGTTTACTTTTCACGTATCACTGATGGGAGACAGTGGAACCTGTGAAAGCTAGTTTTATTTTCCTGAACTTGAGGATTAAACATTCAGCTATGTTTCACCTTAACAGTGGACAAGAAATTAAAAAATAAAACGTATTGCACTAAAATTAATAAAAAGCGCTCTCCATTTTATTGTAGTAATAGGAAAACTATTTTCTAGCCAACGTTGACGGGATAATTCTGCAGAAAGAGTGCAGCATCGTTTTTGAATAACAAATTAAAATGTTAATTTGGTAAACGCTCAGAGCTAATTAAGTCAGATTTTAGGTTTTGCCAAAGTTAATTTTTGACAAAGCTGTACTCAACATTGTATTTTCATTACTCTTCTATGTCTATGTAACAAGTCACCACCAGTCTCCCAACTTAAAGCACCACTAATTTATCAACTCGGAGTTCTGAAGCTGGGGAGTCCAGGTGAGCCTGGAGTACCAAGCCAAGTGTACCACAAGGCTGTGGTCAGGGTGTGGGCCAGGCTGGGCTTCTGTGCGGGCTTGGGAGAAGGATTTGCTTCCCAGCTCAGGTTGCTGGCAGAATGCAGTTCCTCGCAGTGTGGGCTCGAGGACACTGTTTCCTTGTGGACTGTCAGCCAGGGCTCATTCTCTGCTCCTAGAGGCCACCTGCCTTCCTTCTCATGGGGCCTCTCCATCACCAGATTCTCACTCTTTGAATCTCTCTGACTCTCCCTTCTTCCACCAGCCAGGGAAAGCACTCTGCCCGTGTGATTACAGGGGACCCACCCGGCTAACCCAGCAGAACCTCTCTATTCTAAGGCCAGCTGTGCTATATCCTATAACATAGTCGGGAGGGTGATGTCTCATCACAGTCACAGGTTTGAGAGATTAAGCGGGACCTCTTGGGCAGGACAGGTCTAGAAATTCTGCCTCCTAGATATTCCTCTCCATTTGTTAGTCACCCCCGCTTGCAAGCTAGATGGTGCATTCGGAGTGGTTTCTTAGAAGGAGAATAAGATTCTCTTTCCCACTTTGCTTTCCTGGTTTATCCGATGATGACGCAACAGCCCACGCAATGGTGATTAATGGCCCGTAGCGGACATCTAACTGCCCACTGAAAAGAATAAGTGCAGGGAGAGATGGCCGAGCACCAGTCCTTTAAAGTTTTACCACAATTCTGCCATTTTCACACCTAAATATTAGTTGTTGGAAAGATGTTACTCTTTGGTGCTTGGTACCCAGGTGGGCAAGTTTTAGTTATTGCCTTTAAGTTAAATCATGGTTTGTTTGGGTTTTTTTGTTTTTGAAAATACAGTGCTGTTATCATCATGTGAATCAAAGTAAAGAAAAGGGACCAAGATGATACTTGTAAAACTCCTTCACTTGGAGAGCATAATTGAACAGGGGCGTAACACTCACACACACAATTTCCATACGTGCACTCGTGTCGGGAAACCTGGGAGAACACGGTGGTGCAAACACCAGTTAAGGAGTTTTGAATGGTGTGAGGGGCAGAGACTGAGGCGTCTCGCTGACCCTGCAGGTCCTGTCACCTCTCTCTGACTCCATCCTGGCTGAGAAGACGGTGACCGTCCTGGATGACCGTGTCACCATCGTGGACCTGGGCGTGCAGTTGGTGGCCGGCTTGTCTCTTTCCCTGCGGCCTCACAGGTTGGACAAAAGAGCCATCATCTCGACAGCAGTTGCCCAGGATGTGCTTCGAGCCCCACAGCAAGTAAGATTCCAGAACCCTTGCGTCCCTGGCCAGTGGAGACCACTTCTCTCTCAGTCACATCCCGCAAAGGAGATCCGTAGAGAGAGCACTCGTGGCCGGGACTGGTGACTTTGAAGCTTCTTCCTGTTTATCCAGTCTGTCCTGTCTCTGAGGAAAGTACTCAGCGGCTTAGATACAGTTTCCTCGTATGTGTTTCTAATCCATCCACCACACGCCCATATGCGACTTGCTTCAGAGCAGCCTTATCTGTTTTAGGCACCGTCCGCTGCTAGACCGTGACCAGAGGCTAACATGTTTTCCCTTTTGCCAAAGCAGGTGCCTTTTGCTACAGTAAGTCCCCTACATATGAACGAGTTCCATTCCGAGAGTGCGTTCGTTAAGTCCAACAAAGTTAGCCTAGGTACCCAACTAATGCAATCGGCCATATAGTACTGTACCGTAATAGGCTTATAATACTTTTCACACAAATAATACATAAAAAACAAACACAAAAAATAAGTCTTTTTTTTTTTTTTTTTTTGCCGTACGCGGGCCTCTCACCGCTGTGGCCTCTCCCATTGCGGAGCACAGTCTCCGGACGCGCAGGCTCAGCGGCCATGGCTCACAGGCCCAGCTGCTCCGCGGCATGTGGGATCCTCCTGGACCGGAGCACAAACCCGCCTCCCCTGCATCGGCAGGCAGACTCTTAACCACTGCGCCACCAGGGAAGCCCAAAATAAGACATTTTTAATCTTACAGTACAGGACCTTGAAAAGTACAGTAGTACAGCGCAACAGCGGGCACACAGGGGCTGGCATCGAGTGAAGAGGCAGGAAGAGTTACTGACTGGAGGAGAGGACGAGGGAGATGGTAGAGCACTGCTGTACTCTATACAGTCCTGTGCAGCAAAGGACACAAAAGCACAACCACTTGCAGAGGATGCAGGCACGTGAAAACGTACGCCGGACATGTGAACTAGTTTACGTGATTGGACATGCGAACGCATGTTCGCATCTTTGAAAGTTCACAACTTGAAGTTTCGTATGTAGGGGACTTACTGCACTCAGAAATTCCATTTCAGCTACTTGAACAAGCATGGCTAATAGGCACCCAATCACCACTGTTGACAATTATTGCCAACTCTCAAACTCTCCCCCATCTTTAAACTTTGACGTGTCATTGATAAAGATACCAGGGCACTGTGCCTTTCAAGCCAGCGGGTCTCATAATGCATCCTTCCTTAAGTGCTTCCAGCCAGTGCATGTTCCAGCAATCAGCATGGGCTTCCTAACAAAGAACGTTCAAAGGGATATTCTCTTGAGCAGGCGCCTGACTAGTTGCACCTGAATATGATTCAGATAAATTGTCTGATCTTTCAAAATGTTTTCAGAAAGGTCAAAGTCAAGTTCTGTTGTCTGGCATGCAGTAAATTAATATACACTTTCATGCACTTGTTAAAGCGTATTGTTTGTTTCTCACATCAACTATAGCTATAGCTTAGGGCCGAGTCCGCTTCCAGGCAGTGTCGAGAGCTATTCACGATGATAAAACATAGAAATCAGTTTTTCTCAGATCGTACGTTTAAATAATATTACATAGGAAATCGCATTTACATTTGCAGGTTTGAAGGAACCTGATTATAACAGAATGCTTTGCTTTCATTTTTCTTAGGAAGCAATAGTCAGTTCTTGGATTCTGTTCAGTGACGGTTCGGTGACACCTTTAGACATTTACGATTCCAAGGATTTTTCGGTTGCTGTCTCATCATTGGATGAAATGGTGGTGTCTGTCCAGGCAAACCTTCAGTCCAAATGGCCGGTTGTCGTTGCAGAGGGGGAAGGGCAAGGGCCCTTGATTAAACTGGAAATGATGATCAGTGAGCCCTGTCAGAAGACCAAGAGGAAGAGCGTTCTTGCCGTGGGTAAAGGGAACGTCAAGGTCAAATTTGAAGCAAATACTGGTGAGCACCAAGGAGGCACCAACGACGTGGAGGGCGGCAGTCGGGAATATAAAGACCACGTGAGGAACAGCATAGAGCGTGAAGGAGGCCAGGAGAGGGCAGTGCAGCAGTGGTTCCAACATGGCGCCCCTGGCGGCCACGGGGAAAGAACCAACCAAAGCACAACCCCGCAGTCTCCCATGGAAGGAAAGGATAAGAAGCTGCTCAAGAGTGGTGGTCCAGACGCCTTTACAAGCTTCCCCACTCAAGGGAAGTTACCGGAACCCCATAATCCTAGTGACCTTACGGTGACCTCCAGGGGGTTGACCGACTTGGAGATCGGCATGTACGCCCTGCTTTGCGTCTTCTGCCTGGCCATTTTGGTCTTCTTAATTAACTGTGTGGCGTTTGCCTGGAAATACAGACACAAAAGATTCGCCGTGAGCGAGCAAGGCGACATCCCCCATTCCCACGACTGGGTCTGGCTGGGGAACGACGTGGAGCTTCTGGAGAACCCGGTGGACGTGACCCTCCCGTCGGAGGAGTGCACGACCATGATCGACAGGGGGCTGCAGTCCGAGGAGAGGAACTTCCTTCTGAATGGCGGTTCCCAGAAGACTTTCCCTAGTCAGCTGCTCAGACCTTCTGACTTTGTCTATGAGAAAGACATGAAAAACGAACCTCTGAGTTCGTCCGGCCCAAAGAGGAAGAGGGTCAAGTTTACGTCCTACACCACCATCCTCCCGGAGGACGGCGGTCCGTACACCAACTCCATCCCGTTTGACAGTGATGACAGCATCCAGTGGGTGTGCCCAGACATGGGGCTGGGGGCGTCCCAGGGCTTCAGAGAGTACATGGAGAGGCTGCAGGACCAGATGTAAACTCCTTTCTCATGTCTGTATTCACCTTTATGCCTTCTGCTTTTTGAATGGTGGAGCCCGAGTCTGACCAGCAATAGGGGATGAGTTAACAAAGCTTCGTTTGTGGCGGTCTGGCGGGATCCCTTTCGAAGCAGCCATCAGGGAGAGCAAAGGCAGCTGGGTTTGAAGCCAGGATGTGCCCCAGATAAGCTCCTAGGGGGTCCTGGAGAAATTCTAAGACCACGGTTTTCTCTGCTGCCTGGTACTAGCTCAGTTCAAATATAATAAACCAGACCCCACAGACATTGTTAATCATCTCGTGGCGAAACAGCCGTGTGGAATTAGAAAAGACTTGGGTTTGATTTTTCTACTCCTAGACCTTTTAAAGCACAGTGGACATTTCTTGCCCTTGGCCTGAGATTGGACATACGTGAAAGCTGCTGAATGTAGCCGCCCATATTTGTTACGAGCACTGCTCATTATTTTTATATATCTTTGCACCTGCACCTGGTTCCTTTGACCTCTGCAATTCTTTTTGAAACATGAAGACAAGCAATTTCATTCTTTTCTCTGAAATCTGTTTGATTTACATATGAATTTTAGTCCCTGTGGTGTGCCACGTCCTGTTATTTCCTGGGTGTCTGTGCAGGCGTTCAGGGTCTTTCCAGTTTTCCTCACTGCATCCCTTAGGGGCAATGTCTAAGAAGCTTAGCCTCATGCCGTCTTTCTTTCTTTTTGTTGTTGAACTTTCTTGTATCAGACGGGGACATGGGATTTTACTTAAAATATTAATATACTGTAAGAGAGGGCCGTCTTCTTTACAGTTTTCTACATGAAGCTTAAAAACTTTGGAGAAAAGTTGTGAACAGTGAACCTTTCCTTTTATCTTCTGCTTGCGGGAGTCATGAGGACCTCTTTCCTGGGGTGCATTTCTGAGGACAAAAAAAAGTCCTCAAAATAGCTGTATTTATACTAATGCTTTGTGGTCAACACCATTTGTTATCCAAACTGAAATCAAAATCTAAAAATGATATGCAGAGAAAGGAAATTGCATAGGAAGTATCTTCAGATTAAACTTTTCTCTTACCAGAACAAAACTTTTTAAAAATGGTAAATGAAATGATGTTTCAGCTTAGCAATATGTAGAAATCTACCCATACAATGATTTCCACCCACCACCAAAAGAAAAACAAACAAACAAACCCAAAACATATATCTATCCTCAGTCATGACTCTGGCAGAGATAAAACCTATACAGGGTGTCCATTAATGGAGAACAGCAATGGGTTTACCCCCCCCAAATTCATAAAGTAAATGACTTCCAGAAGCTTGAGAAGCAATTGTGATGAAAAACCATAGCTATTGGGAAATCGAAGTGGCAAGAGAGAAAAAAAAAAAATCATGATTCCTGCATAATTTTTAAATAAACAATGTTTTTCAAAGAACAGCAAAGCAAGAATTTCAGATTAGGAAACCATGACAACGTTCTACGAAGATGCGCTAGCTGGAAAATCAGACACTGGATGAGTATATGCCTCATTCTGAGCTTTCTTGAGCCATTTGCATCTCTGAGAGGTAGAATTTTAAAGGCCCAAACAGTCAAGGACCTGCAGGAGGTGTTGAAACAGTTTCTTGACTCCTGATGGCTGTTGACTGGGCAATTCAAAAGGGTGTGCTTCCGTGGTTCTCTTCTAGGGTTCCGTGGACAGGAGTGTGACAACCAGCCTTCTCCAACCGCGACACGGCAGACACAGAATTCTCCTTGTGTCTCTTGCCCACAGGATTACAATACGTTTGTAAACTGCACCTAAGTTACCAGTGATAACGCTGCCTGACCTCAGAGGCTGGTGTGCAGTTGCTCTTGTGTTTAAAATGGGGGTTAGGAGCTGAAGCTGCTGAGGTTCCCCAGATCTTCCAGTTTGATTGGGGAATAAAGCCAGGAGACCCAGGCATCAGCTTCCAAAGGAGTTTGCAAAGAGATGGCTGACACCTTGTAGGAAGAGCGCCTCTGGTGGCCAGAGGAAGCTGCCTCTGCTTTTCAGATGGCTTGGCAAGGAGGTAGCTCAAAGAGAGGGATTCAGGCACTCGCTGAAACATAGCTGTCCCCGGGAGCCCTGCTACTCCTGGCAGATATTTTCCATTTTCTCTCCCTTTGGGTCTTGGACATTCCAGACAGGGTAGGGATGTCATTTCTGAAGCTGAGGACCCTCAACTAATACAGGGGGTGAGTCTCTCTCTCACACACAGCAGGCTGCCTCGCACTGGTAGAATAAGACTTCCCGTGGGTATAATTCGGGAGGGGACAAAGGAAGTTACTATTGTCACGGGGAGCCTTATTAAGGGGCATACAAGTTAGAGCATCTCCTGTGGTCCGAGTGCTTGACGTGACGCAGGAAGCAAACGGGAGAATCAGGAAGGGCCAGGGGTTTCTCTGTGGAGCCGGGAACTGACCGTGGTTCTGAAGACGCCTCCCTTGGGTAAGCGAACAACGTCACCCAGAGTGATGCAGGCTACATAAACCACCTTTGCTGGTTTCTGTTGAGACTCAGTCAGTTCAAAATAAAGATCAAATGGAAGGTTTCAGGGCAGCGATCCCTTTTACCATACCACACACACTCCCATATATGCACACGCACATACGTATTATACCCACGTGTGTGTGTGAATAGTGAAGAATCAGAAATTCAGTTTTTTTGTGGGAATCAACACTGTCAGTTGTTCTCAGCTTTGGTGTGGACACTATTCAGCTTAACAGAATGTCACTGAAGTTCTTTCCGCTCTAAATATTCCCTGCTGACTAGAAACTATGGGTTATATCGGCTTGTTTTCCAACTAGTCAATTTAAAACAAATAGGAACTAGACCTCCAAAATATTTCAGCTCATATGGGGGGGGCATGGGACCCCCCTGGTGGCACAGTGATTAAGAATCCATCTGCCAGTGCAAGGGACACGGGTTCAATCCCTGGTCCTGGAAGATCCCACATGCTACAGAGCAACTAAGCCCGTGCGCCGCAACTACTGAGCCTGCGTGCCACAACTACTGAAGCCCGCGTGCCACAACTACTGAAGCTCGTGCGCCTAGAGCCCGTGCTCCGCAACAAGAGAAGCCACCGCAATAAGAAGCCCGCGCACCGCAACGAAGAGCGGCTCCCGTTCGCCGGAGACACTGGAGAAAGCCCGCGCGCAGCAATGAAGACCCAATGCAGCCCCAAAAATATAAATAAATAAATAAATAAATAAATAAAATAGGGGGAAATGACGTAAATTGCTAAGGCTTGAAATATGATTCGCTGAGGGCCATGCATTTGCCTGGATTTCCCAGGTTCTTACGGCTGAGATATCCAAAGGACAGTTGTCAATAACCTGAAAGAAACGATGTCAATAGAGTCCCTTCCTCTCCCCTGAGAATGGGATGTTCAGACTCCCCTTGAGGCAGACACCAGCAGCCTCTAGAGGGGACACCAGGCCGCGAGCTCCATGAGTCACACGGAGGGCAATTCAGATGCCCCATGAGGGCCAGGTGACCTACACCCGTGGAGGATGTGAGACCACTGTCTCCAGGGGCCAAACAGGCTGCTTTCCAGGCCAGCGTACAGCTATCAAGGAGCAGCTGCCACACAGAAGTCCTGGAGTTAAACCTACAGTGTTGCATTTGAGAGAAAGAAAGAAGAAAAGACACTGGAAGTTTCCCCTGGAAACTTCCCCCAAAGGACACACTGGCTAGCAGATCTCAGGATACGCTGTGTGAACCAAAAGGGAATAACTGACTTCCTGGCTCTTTTCTTTTGCACACTGGTCAGCCTGAGTTCCCAGACTGCAATCATCCTTAAATCGTAGGCAGAGAGTTTTTATTTATAAAGATTGCAGGGAAAAAATGGATTAATTTCTGTCCCTTTGCTACATCTGTAGATGAAGTATTTTGTACTTGGATAACTTTAAGTTTTAGGAAGTCTGCCCTTGTGCATGTTGATCACCATTCTTGTCTCACTCTTTTAGAAGGGTGTCTTCCCAATGTTGGGACCACAGTAAAGTGTCTGAGAAGATCATTCATTCCAACTCCACTGACCACAGAGGGTGGTTTCATCTAAATCTTTCCTTTACCATTGACACCATTGTTTTTCTACTCTTGTCAACTCAAAAATGGCCTCAATTCTCCGTTCTAGTCTCTGTAAATGACACGGTAGATGGTTTATAAACCCAGCGACCATCTCCTCCCTCAAAATTATATTACGTGTAATGTATTGCGTGTCACCTGTTGTGTAAAGGAACAGTATGGGTGGTGGAAGAGTTACGCTAAAATACGGATATAGCAGATATTTTTGTATGTAATATAGGCAATATACTGAAACACTGAAAGGTGTGTTGGAATAAATACGTTTTAACATAAAAGCATGCAAAGCTATAGCTTTTAAATGTACAGACATCCCGCTCAGAAATACCTAAATTGATTATGGGAAAACATCAGAACCTGACGTCGTGAAATGCACTCAATTAAAGGTGCAGCCTTTAGAGGACATGACTTCTGTTGGGGTTGTTGATGGAATCTGCCAGAACATTTTGATCTTACTCTTCCTTACTTTTGGATTTTTTTCCTTTTTCTTTTTTTTTTTTTTCCTGGAAATATCTCAGAAATAAAGTGACATCCTTTTCCAGCATAAAGGTATATACTAACCACAGGGTAATTCATCCTTTTTAACATGAAAATAAACATTTAAACATTCTCCAGTGGTTTCATTATTTTATCCACATCTTTTACTTGCAGCATCTCTATGATTTGACTCTCTTTATATGTTTTTCTTTTTAGCCGGAGATTTTAACACCTTTGACGCAGCAGTAAATGGAAACCAAAAGAAAATGTTTCTTGAAAGTTGCAAATAACTTTGACCTTTGAAAAAGGTAAACTTTTCATGTGTTGTCCTAGCAGACTGGGGGACACTTCTTCCCCAATGTTTCAGAAGGAGGACTCCTGTTTCGCAGGTCCCTGCCCAGGGTCAAACTGTATTGGACTCAGTGCTGACATGTAATGCGTCAGCCCTGCCGTCTTCTCCCTTTTGGTCTCTACTTATCTATGACTCACTCCTGTTTCCATATTTGGGGCAGGGGCTTGTGGTGCTGAGAGTCCAGAATAGGTAGAGCTCTAGACGTGTAAGAAAAACACAAGAGAATCGGGGATCCTGCTTGGAAGGCTGATGATGTCTCAGCTGAAAGGTTGCCGGGTGCATTGCTGAGTCCCCACAGCTCTCTGTGGCTTGAATGCCCTTTCTGACGCTGCCAGCATCATCTTTGGCATTTTGGCAAATGGCACTCCTCGTTATCAGGATGAAAAGGGATGTCTCTATGGCAGTAACTTGACATGTCATAATAAATGCCCCACCCCGAGCCTGATCTTTCACTGGGCCCTCCAGAGATCATATGAGGAAGTGAGTGTCAACCTAGGAATTGGCCTTGTGAAATGAAATCTGCAGGGTCACAGGCTTCAGATGAGCCCAGATGCTTTCCCGGTTTCCACGCATGCCCCCATCGGCAGGATTTCTCACACTTTGGGTGAGTGTTTCCCACTAACAGCCCCTTCTTCTTTTTCCTCCTGGAATGGTGGAGGACAGAGCCACAGACCCCGAAGGCTCTCCCCGGATCTCAGCGTGCATGTATGCAGTTTAGTAAAGTTGGTTTCTGAAAGAGGGAACAAAGAAAGTTTGAAATGAGGCTTGTAAAATAGTGAACCCTTTAGGTTTAGACCTCTGTGTGCGCAAAACGCAAACACTGCATTGCAAACTTGTTGATACTGAAATGCTTAATGCCCGTTAGTTTCTTTATGGTTTTATACAATTCACATCAGTTACACAGGTAGTTTATTGGTTTATATAATTTAGATCACTTACAGAGGTTTTGTGTTGTTTGCTTTAAACGTTTTTTTTAAAACACAAAAAAGTGCAGAAACATTCTAACCTGGTTACAGTGTTTGTACCCTTTTCTATGAGTCAAGATGGCAGGACATGATCACTTTCCAGGTGGGAAGTAACAATTCAAGTCTGGTAGGGAAATTGTGCTACCTGTCCAAGAAAGCAGCCATGCCGTCCACTGACAAACTGGACAATCTTCCCATTTCATGAGATGCCTTTATATTTTCTATGGCTCTTGGTCAGTTGTTCTGAGGAAACCTTTACTTTTAGCGTGAGGACTGCAATTTCTTTAGGTGCTGCAGCCACTGAGGTGTGTTTATACATCTACGCCGCCCACCGGAATAAAGCACTTTACAAACAGAGGGACGGATATTGCTTTGGGATTCAGGGTCCATGTGATGTTGACTTTTCCACCCCCTAGACAACATTACTACTCTAAGATGGCTTAAATCACTTCTGACCTGAAACTTCTTTCTTTACTTCAATTGGTCAAAGAATGTGAGCAACGTTTTCTTTTTCCCTGATAAGGTTGGAGCTGAAATGATCTGCTATTTTATTGTTACCTCTTATAGGAATCTGAGTCACTGAAGGAAATAACCCAAGAGGCCAGTGTAGACACTTCCCCTTTGATATAGTTTTTTCACTTAGAGATGCTTCCTTCGACAGTGTGCCTTTTTTCCCCCGGTTGTGATCACCGTAGGGTCTCCACTTAAGCCATGTATATTCTCGCATAGCGTGCTTTATTCCCATAAATATTTTAGGCTGACAAGGGCCACACGCCGGGCAGTGTTAAGCACACCCTTCCAGGTTTTCAACACTTTACTTTACTATTCTGGTTGGTTGTAATGCCACTTGGTGTATCTGAAAATTTGCATCAGATCTGCTACCATATCAGTTACTCCGGAGCAATGAATGGTTCAGTACCACCAGCTTATGTGCCAAAAGATGCCAGGACTGGCAGACGGAGGGACCCAAGTACTTCCTCTGCACACAGACCACCAAGCAAGTGATTCCCTCTTTCTGTAGTTGTCTTCCCCTGGGAGCCTTTTTCTGGACTTCTAGCAAAAGGGCATCAATTTAAAACCCAACGTGGATTCCAAGAACAAACCCATTGCCCGAACCCCGTGACAGTTGGTGTTCTAGGTACATCAGTGCAGGTTTAAGCAAACGCCCAAACTATGAAAGACAGGGGCTGAGAGTGGAGAATGAAATAATAAGCAACTGATCAAAGCCAGGAAAAAAGAAGTAGCTCTGCCACTCCCTGGCACACAATGAATCGTGTACAGCAGATCCGTGCTCTTGCAGGGAGTCACATGTGTCTCCCCGTGGCAAACAATTTTTCCAATGCTGCTTATCTGTGACACGTGTCTGAAGGGCATGCTGTTTGCTGATGATTTAAATCTGTATCCTCAGCCGTCAGTTCCCAGCCCCAGACTCTTCTCGGGTGGATCCCATCCGGGCTGCAAAATCCAGGGGGTGACCAAACCCACATCACCCAGCCAGTTCTAAACTTTTGAGTGGCTTCAAGGCCACGAACACAGTGGGAAAAAATTCTGTCTGGCGTTTGAAAAAAAACAAAAGGGGGGTGTGATCTTCTGTCTCCGTTCTTCTGAGTTGGATTCTTATTCCCTGGTAAACACCAGCTATTATAAACAGAGCATGCTGTTACAGCATTGTGCTTCTCTATACTTTTTTGGTTGTGTCATGAACCCGTCTCATACTACCCACGGCTTTCAGTATGATTGATCCGTTGTATCTGTCCCACAGTATATTTAACCTCTCTGTAAAGGCACTTCCAAACATCTTGAAAATGAAGAAATGAAATGTGTTGGATGATTGCTTGTCATAGTGAAACAATCAATGGGTAAGCGCCAGGAAATTATCTCATCCTCTCATAATTGTTCAAAGGAAGATATTAAGAAGTTTTTAGTTTCAGTGTAGGGGCAGCTGTCTTCAGGGTTTTGAGGACAGTCATTGGCCGAGACCTTGAGAATTTGAGAAAAGCATGGTGTATTTAAGTGTGAGAACAAGATTCCGAAGGAAAGAGGCTTGCTTTTGTGCCCTAGGGCAAGTACTCTGGCTAACCAGCCAGTTGAACGAACTTTCCCTACATTAAGAAGGTTCGTTCCAGAAAGATGACCGTGGTTACTTTCTGTAGTGCAGACAGGCAAACTCAGTTCTTGGAGAAAGCCAAGAAAAGTCCATTTTTCCTTAAGGCTCATAAAGTTAAATTTTAATGAGCAGAAAAGGTTTATTCAGATCTGTCCCTGCCAGCCAGGCGGAAGTCAATTCTATTTATAAAATTGGAGTCCCAGGAATACTAAGTGAGGCATCAGACATTCCAATTCACATTCATTGTCTTGGGACGTGCTACATTTGACTCCGGGACAACTTACACATTTCAGTACATTGGGTCTCCTCCACCCTGTAAAGTTTAACCGGGAAAAGGACTCTCATCACACCACACTCATGCCCTCTACAGATAATTGGCTCCACAGCTATGTTGCCTGAACTAAAAGGATGGCTGAGGAATCCTCTGCGAAATTCAGCTTAGGAAAGCACGTGCCCTCCCAGGACAGAGGCAGGGCAGCTGCCTCAGGCACCTGTGATAAGCTTGATCCAACATCCATGCTCCCAAGTTCACCGCGATAGTTACAGGGGCCGATGGCAGCTTCTCAACCAGGTGTTTACAAAACTCCCTTCCCTTCACGCAAAGGGCAATGACTATGAACAAAGCATGACTGGGCTGCAAACATAGGTTCTTTGTTTTCTGGGTTTTTGGTGTTTTTTTGGCCGGGCCGCAGGGCTTGCGGGATCTTAGTTCCCAGAGCAGGGATCGAACCCGTGACTCCTACAGTGGAAGCGGGGAGTCTTAACCACTGGACCACCAGGGACGTCCCCAAACACAGTTTCTCTGCCTCGACTCTCGTTTAAACAATGCGGTCAAGCAGAACTCAAGGAGGCAGCCTATCCAAGACATTTGAAGCCACTTTGGAGCCAGATTGATGGACGTGAAGAAACTCCAGGTGAGTTTCCAGGGGGATCTGGACTGAACCGCACACGAAGGAGACTGCTGCTTGCTCCACGATGCCTCGATGCTGTTGAAAATGGATTTTTTTGCATCCTAAATTTTTAAATGATGCTTGACCTAAAAATAGGTCACATGAACTTGAGTGTTGTATATGCAGATATTTTTATATTAAATGGCAAGATTAGCAACAGACGGTGTGGAAGTTGACACTCCCTAATAGTATTATTTTTTTCATAGAACACAGGGGGAGCTTTTATTTTTATTTTTTTTACTTTATCAAACTTTTAAGACCATCTATGACCTAGGGGCTTTGTCCCTTTCAGCAGAAATCAGAATATAATTTGGATTGTACAGTTTCTGGTGTCCTGTCCATTGAAAGAATAACGTCCTTTACTGTGTGCATTGGAAAGGTGATCAGAGAACCAGGGAATGGAGCATAATTATTGCTCATCACTGTATCCCACATGGGTTAGATCTACCTGGGGAGCGATTCCTCCCTGCTTAATCGGGAAATGCTACCTTTGAAGCTCATTTGAGGAGAAAGCAGCTGCTCTGGGCCTGAAGGATCTTTAAATTAATGAGGTCTTTGGTTCTGATCCTTTTCTGCTTCTCAGGGAGGCTCCAAACTTCCTGTCCAGCCTTCAGTGATCTGAAATCCAGGTCTGACCTCGGGAGACCTGCCCCAGCCCTAGGGCAGTCCTAACCCCTGTACCCAACATTTAAAATGCAAAGAGGGAACTACCGAACCCAAAATGACTTGCAAAATAATACTATGCCATCTCCACTCGCTGTGAAGTTTAGAACCCATAACATTGTCGTGACTTTTGAAAACAACTCACGGGTGAGAGAGCGTTCCGAGCATTTCTGAAGGCGTATAGTGATCACCAAGAAATTGAGGCCCATTGTGAACAGTAATGAGCTTCTTAAAGCTAGATATTTTCAGAGGCAAAATAATCATTTTATCAAAGAATTACCTGTCACATTTCCATGTGGTTTTATTATAAATGTTCGAGATGCCTTGGAGTAGAACCTCTAGGTGGAAGGACGTTTGGGGTGTCTCCTGAGCCCTCGAGAGAACCCTGGTTCCAGGGACCAACCATCTGGAATTTTCTCTTCCCAGTGATGAGGCGTGTGTTCAGAGAAGACACAAGTCACAGGAGACCTATGAGCAAATTATGGAACTGAGGGTACGTAGCCGAAAGCGGGGTCTGGCTGCTCGCCACTCAAAAGCCAATAAAGAGGCAAGTTTATTGGAAACGAAAGTTTGGTTTATTTCGGATGCCGGCAACCGGTGTGTGGGGTTGAACTTCTGTCCAAAGATAGACAATCAGTGGGCAAGAGCTTTTATAGACGGAGGGGAGGGGCTGCATGCAGAAACAGCACAGGCAGCTCCGACAGGCATCTTGAAATTGGTCAGCGGTCGTCTGAGCGGTGTCATCTTGATTGTTTTAAGTACGGTTAGGCTTCAGTTCCAGGGTCGGTTTGTTTCCATTTCTTTGAGGCCAGTTCTCGGAATTGTGGCAGCTTATGTCATGGCTACAGTCTGGTCATCGTGTAGTTCACTTCTCCACCTGGTAGGGGTTTCAGCATCTATAAGACAGCTCACAGGACACGGCTCAGAATATTATCTAGAGCCCTTGAGGAGGAACTAAAGGGCCTTGACTATGCTTAGTGACTAAACCGTTATTATTTGGTCTCCTTTGACTGTTTTCCTTTGTTTCTGCATTTTCTCACTTCTCTGATTCAACTTATTCTTCGGCCACGGTTTTTCCACAGATGAAAGAGGACATGGGGGAGAAGGACCATAGGGCCCTCTTCCGTTTCAGGTACATTTATCACTTTTCATTTTATCTATCTGTGATAACGAACCTGTAGTTGGGAAATTATTAGATACTCTTTAAAAACGTATGTTACCTTAGCCTTCAATATTCTAGATATTAAAACCACCAAAATGTTTTACTGGACATTAACATAAAATTATAGAACAAAGCAAGAAAACTCCAGATTGCTTTCCACGTCAAGGGGAATATTTCCATTCATATGAAATGCCCAGTAAAGAGCTAAAACTCACTTGATTAATGTGACAGTAAAGGGTCAAAAATGTTAACTTTGTTACCAGCTTCATGGATGCAACAAAAAGGCAATCAAACTCCATGTCTGTGGGTCCCTAACACTTTCGGGAGGAGAGGGTGCTGGCAGTAGCGACTGGGGGGGGGTGTCGTTATGGGCATGTAAAATTGAAATACTGTTCCAGGTAGAGGGAACAGAACATGCAAAGGCAGCCAGTTCCATGTGCTTGAACCCTCAGGGTCAGGGGATCCTGGCTGGGTTGGGGAGCCTCATGGCCGAGCCTGTGTTTGGGACTATGATTCTCGCAGGGAGGGGTCAGAGGCCCCCAGCAGGCAAAAGATGTGACCTGAATTGTAGTTTAAAAATAAACCTAAGGGGCTTCCCTGGTGGCGCAGTGGTTGGGAGTCCGCCTGCTAATGCAGGGGACGCGGGTTCGTGCCCCGGTCCGGAAAGACCCCACGTGCCGCAGAGTGGCCGGGCCCGTGAGCCATGGCCGCTGAGCCTGCGCATCCGGAGCCTGTGCTCCGCAATGGGAGAGGCCACAGCAGTGAGAGGCCCACGTACCAAAAAAAAAAAAAAAAAATCCATCTTATAAGAACGAATCTGTCTCATATCAGGCCAGACACTAAGATGACATTCGCATTAGAAAACTGAAACCAGCTGCTTTTACTTGTTCCTTGATGTTTGTTTATAAAAACAGGATTGAAATAGAATTCACCTACCACACCATTCATTCATTTAAAGTGTACAGTTCAGTAGCTTTCAGTAGATGCCCACCTTGACCATAATCAATCCCAGAATATGCTCATCGTGCCTAAAAGAAACCCTATCCCACCACCAGGTTACTCCCCAAGTCTCCCAATCTACAAGCCTAGGGAACCACTGATCTACTTTCGTGTGCATAGTTCTTCTGCCTTTTCTGGGCATTTCAGATGAATGGAATCACGCAACATGGGGGTTTCGTGACTCGCTTCTTTCACTCAGAACAATGCTTTCAAGGTTAAGATGTACCTTAAGCTTGGTACACCTAGTACACCTGGATAGACCTAAATATAAAAACTAGAATTTACAACTTCTCAAAGAAAGCATAGAATATTTTTCTTTCAACTTTGGGGTCGGCAAAGCTTTCTTAATCTAAAGTCACGAGGTCATTTAGCAAAACATCAATAAAATCGACTTCATCAAAACTAAACACCTGTTTTGCAAAAGACATCATGACCAAAATAAACAGGCAGAGTCCACAGAGTGGGAGAAAATGTTCTCGGTGCGGAAGACTTGTATTCAGAATATACAAAGAATGCCTGCAGCTCCATAAAAAGACAAACAGCCCAGTTGAAAATGGGTCAGAGTTTTGAACAGAAATTTCCCAAAGGAAGATCTGTGATGGGCACAAGAATGAGTACCTTCCACGGTTTGCTGTCAGGGAAATGTCAGTTTCAACGATGACGCGATACGAGTGCATACCATCTATCATGGCTAATATTAAAAAGAGCGAAACACCCATCGTTGGCAAAGGTGTTGAGGAAACATTTTCCGACATTGTTAGTAGAACTTTAAAATACTATCACTGCTTTGGGAAACATCTTGCCAGTTTCTGGTTAAGTTAAACATATACTTAACATATTAGCTAAGAATAGTGTTCTTTGGTGTTTATCCAAGAGCAATAAAAACATGATTCTACAGGAAGACATGTGCATAGCAGTTTTATTCATAATACACACCAAACACAGAAATAACCCAAACAGCCATCCATGGGAGAACAGATAAACAATTGTCTTTTTCAAACAGTGGGATGTAACTAAAATAGGAACACACTTCCGATGTATGCAACTTCATGGGCATAGTGAAATGAAAGAAGCAAAACATAAGAGATTCCACTTACATGAGTTCAAGAATAGGCAAAAAAAAAAAAAAAAATCCAAGGGGGTAGAAATCAGAGGAGTGTTTGCCTTTATTGTGGTGTGTGTTGACCAGTAGGGGCGTTGACGTGGGTGATGGAAATCTTCTTTGTCTTGATCAGGGACTGGCTGACCTTGGTAAAGGCCTTTTTTTTTTTTTTTTTTTTTTGCGGTACGCGGGCCTCTCACTGTTGTGGACTCTCCCGTTGCGGAGCACAGGCTCCGGATGCGCAGGCTCAGCGGCCATGGCTCACGGGCCCATCCGCTCCGCGGCATGTGGGATCTTCCCGGACCGGGCCACGAACCCGTGTCCCCTGCATCGGCAGGCGGACTCCCAACCACTGCGCCACCAGGGAAGCCCGGTGAAGGCTTTTTTAAAATTCACCAGACTATACACTTAACACCTGTCCCTTTAACTGTATGCAAATTATACTCAAAATAATGTCATGAAATAAAAAATCTTCCAAAAAATACAAACAAAGTGAGCAAACCCCAAATATCCCTGGTGAGGACCTTTTTGCTTCTGTCCCTACTTGTGGCCAGATTTACCCCAGTCTCAGAATTGCTCCCCTTTGCCCTCCTCCCGCCTCACCCCCCCCCACCCCCCAAAACAAACAACCAAATGAACACCCAGCAGGACAACTGGGAGAGGGAGATTTCCGTGACCTTTGTGGGCGGGACCAGATTTCGGGCTTGGAGGGAGGAAGACCTGAAATGAAGAAAGGAAGGACCCACTTTGACGCCCTGAGCCCCAGGTGCAGAGCATGGGAGACCGGCTTAACTGGGATGCTCTTGGTTTCCCGTGGGACCTGCACGGGCTGGTCACCTCTGGCTCAGGCATCCTTTTTCATTCCCACCTTTGTCGTCGTGTGTGCACCCTGACAGAGGAAGGTGGGACCACCCTTCCTACGGCACCTCAGGCCTCCTCTCAGCCTCATGAATGGTCTTCCCTGGGCCAGGCTTTTTTTTTTTTTTTTTTTTTTTGGAAGAAATTCTATATCTTTAAAAAATATATTTAAAAAATATTTATTTATTTAGGCCGCCCCGGGTCTTAGTTGCGGCATGCGGACTCTCAGTTGCAACGTGCATGCGGGATCTAGTTCTCCGACCAGGGATCAAACCCTGGCCCCCGGCCCTGGGAGCACGTGGAGTCTTACCCACTGGACCTCCGGGAAGTCCCTGGGCCAGGCTCTTGATTGGGGTCCACGTGGAATATTCCATGGGGTTCCGTGTGGCCTGTCGTGGCCCAGCAGGGGACTGGCCCCCAAAGGGCCCTTCGGCACTGACCGCCACAGCCTGTTGATCATAACTCGTCTTGGAAAAGCTGGGCAGGATGTCTATGGTGTTGTCTGAGGTTCTGAGACAGGTCCCGGTTGGGGTTTCCTTTGGGAGATGGTGGTAAATACTGCCGATTGCTTTCATAGTCAATACACAAATTATTTTAAGGAAGGAAAAAATGATAGCCTGAAGATTTTCCGCACAAGTTAAAACATATCATAGAATTCATGATGGTCCCTAGAAACAAATGATCTCCAATCTCAAGTGACTGAAGGCCAAAAAAATCTCAAGTGGTTAAACCCTTTAGGATGAATGGCAACGGCGTCTGATATCACCAATGGATGATTTGGGAGAAAAATACTGACGTTCGGGAAAGTCTAAGCTTTTATGGGAAGCAGAAGGAGGGAAAGTAAGAGAAAGGGGTCTGACTGAACAGAGAACAATACTCAAGCCACGCTGTGCATGGAGAATCGTCAGACCGAGGGTCAGCTCAAGGATGGCAGAACCACCTGCTTTCCAACAAGGTACACGAGGAGTGGCAACTTGAGTACAAAGAACGCATCAGAAAACGATTCATCACATCAAAGCTGCTTAGTAGAAACCATACTTTCTGCAGCTAAGTTAGTACCAGGAGAAAGTTAGGAAATATACAAGCTACCAGGAGGGGATCAAATAAACAAAGCACTCAGCATCCAATTACACTCTCCAAAAGGGAGCCAGGATCTCTGTAGTCAGAGAGTGCTGTCTGAAAGGGAAAATTGAAAACTCCGGGAAGATTAAAATGCAGCCTGAATTATACCAACAGCATGTGATGAAACTCTACAGAAAATTACATGAGGAGATGAACCACTTGGGGATAGAGAAGAAACTTTCCAAAATGCATGAAAAAAAAAAAATCAGCCACACCCCTCAGAAGATGTAGAATCAGGAAGGAAGCAGTCTCTTTTGTCCACGTCCGTTTATGTAAGAGATTAGAAATTTCAGAGAATTGGCTGGTGGCCCTGAGCACCACGAGAAAGCACAGGGACATAGAGAAAAACAAAGTTCATGGCAGACACGAATTATCTGGAGTGGCTTAAATCAGAGCTTTTATCAAAAGGTTCTTATGCCCCTGCTGTTCGAATACAGAACTCGGCAGAAGCTGGAGGAATGAACGCGATGAAAAACTGAGCATTTAAACTGCTAGATTTATTTCCTCTCTCTACTGCCCAAATTCAGTAGAAAACAATATCATCTTTAATGAAAGTAATTTATAGACATATTATTTTGTGCCTGCCTTTTTGATTAGATGTTGGGATTGGGGCAGGGAATTTAACATTTAAGTGCAAGGGGTTTACCTGTACTTATATATTATCTAAGCATTTTGCAGCCCTCTCTCCAACTAGGCTCCTAGAAATCGAAACTGACAGATGGCTCATGGAGGAGGGATATTGCTACTGCCCAAGCTGTCTATGACATGTCCAGATCTCACGAATATAAAATTAATCCCTTCCAGATGTTTGCTTGGGGTATATCCTCTTTCTCTGGATTGCAGGCTCCAAAAAGCAGAGACTGGTTCCTGATACAGAAGCTACTATACCCCAATAAATAAATAAATAAAAAAGCAGAGACCAGTTCCTGATACAGAATGTACTATACCCCACAAATAATAAAAAAAAAAAAAAAAAAAAAGCAGAGACCAGTTCCTGATACCGAATCTACTATACCCCAATAAAAAAATTAAAAAAAGCAGAGACCAGTGCCTGATACAGAAGAGTGCTTGAGGACAGTTGGTGAATGAATATTTGAATGGACGAGTTTTATGATTGTCAGGATTCTCTGTCAGGATTCTCAGGATCAACAGTAACTGAAATCCATCAAACAAGCAAAAAAACACACCCAAACCCAAAACCAAACAGACAGACAAACAAAAAGAACAACAACAACAACAAAGAAAACAAAAAACCAAGGAATTTATTGGCCCTTGTAAGTGTAAAGTCAGGGATATGATTTCAGGCATAGCTTGACCCAGCTGCTCAATCAATATTCCTAAGAATCTGAAGCCACCCCCGCTAGACCCATTCTCTTTCTTCATCTCTCAGATATGTTTTCTTCTGCATTGACCTCATTTTCAGATAAGCTTTCTCCATCGTTAGCAGATAAGGACTCGAGTTGATCTAGAATGACTTTCTGCCAGCTCAGTCCCCATAAACACACATTTAATTGGAAAAAGAGACAGAAACGAGGAAGCACCTGTGCCTGGAAGTTGCTGGCAGCCATTTTGTGATCATGAGGTGGGTGTGACTAGGATGTAGCTGGCGGTGTGGAGAAGCAGCACAAAGAACAGAAAAACACCAGGGCCATGGAGATACTGTGGAACTGCTGGACAGAGCTGCCCCGAGGTGCACTGTGCAACTTTATGTGAATCGATAAGTTGTCTTCACTTTCTAAGCCATTTTGAGTGCAGTTTTCTCTTATTTGCAATGGAGAGATTTCCAGCTGACAGGGACGAATGGCGTGTTTTGTGTGTAGCCAAGAGGCACTTTAAAGGATTTTAAAAGTACATTTATTTGTGATGGAGGAGAAGTGAATAAGAAGCGGAAACCAACCTTACAGTTATTTTCAGAAGCTGCGTGACTAGTTTCTGCTTAATGTCCCCATTTTTCAATCCACTGGTGAAAACACCCACTCCCACCTCCTCATTCTAAAGCCAAAACAAGAAACAAGCACGAGCACCTATTAGTGGACTTAATTTCATGTTGGTTGCTGGGGGTGTCACAAAGATTGATTAGGTACCAGCCTTACTGTTGAGAATGAGGTCACCATTGAAGTGTAAATTGAGCACGTAACACACACAGCCCTGTGGGCTGGGCTGGCTGTGTAATCTGCAGGTGGGATTAAAAAAAAAAAGGATAAAAGTACCAAGGTAACAAAATATTAAGCTTTTTCTTGTGGTCTCTCTCTCAACTTATGGTATTTCTTATTTGCTATTTAGTGCTGTTCTAGGTAAATAAAAATTTTAAATAATGGCAACAAATCTTGCCATTAATCTTTATACTGTGCAAGACCAGTTTTAGATGTAAATACCGTGCATTTAACCTGTAGGCAGAATCATCAAATATCAGTGCATTTAACATGCATTTTATAGATTCTAAATGCATATGTATTTTCTTCTTGCCAGGACAGTGGAAATGTTGCACAAAACCGACTCAACTCTTTTATTTCACGTCTTGAGATGCACATATTCTATGAAAAATCTCTCCCTTCAGCTTGCTGATGAATAAGGGAGAGACGGAAAGAAAAGGAACGCTAGATTGTTTTTTTTTTTTTCTTTTCTTCTAGGTCATCCTTTTCAGGATCAGTAGATGCTCAGTGTAGGAGAGTAACATGAGTTGGAAAGTCCACGGTAGGGTTCTCTGGTCATTCATGCTTCTTAGAATGCTGCTTCTTTTTGCATTCAGAGCAAGTTCAGGTTCAAAAGGAAAGTGAGGGAGAGGGTCAGTCAGTGACCCTGCTTGCCATCTGAAGATGGATCCACCGGCGATCCGGTATCACGGCTGCCATGTGAGAATGGGGCAGCAGGGAATAGCAGACACACGCGTTACATGTATGTCCTCTGCTCTCACGTGTGGCCTGATGCTTCATCTGACTTCCTTTATAAACACAAGTTCAAAGATAAACTTGTTAAGAATTTTAAGATGGTGACACCAGAGCATTAAACCAACCATGGGGCCCTTCTTAGCCTGGGGCCCCATGCACCTGCCCAGGTCACACACCTGTGCAGTTGGCTTTGCCTGCAGTGCATGAGAGGAAGGAAGTTGTTGAGATTTCATGGAAGTGGTGGCTTTGGAGACAATGAATGAGGGCGAGGGTGGCGATTGGTTATTCCTGGGAATGGAGTGGGGAAGGACCGAGTAGGATGAAGGACAAATCTAGTGCCCTGGGTCTGGATCTTCCAAACTCAGAAGAGGGAAAGCCAGGGGTGGGAGTGGGTTTTGAGGCACCATGGACGGTGGGATCAGAAAACCATGATTGTGAATCCAGCCATGGTCACGCAGATGGTGCAGAATGTTGGATGTGACTTGCCCTCCCTGATCTGTTTCTCCATCTGTTTATGGGGAGAGGACTCCCTCCCTTGTAGGGTTATGGTTGGGAATTAAATGGGATGAGACAAGACGGTTGACACTTAATCCATCTTATTTTCCTTCTGTGTATATACTATGTCTTGCCAACGGTTGGACTCAACATATAATTGTTAAATGATTGGGTTAAGGCCACCCTGTCCTGGATGACACCCTGAATGAGCACATGCAGACAACCCATGATATCCACGCTGGTCCCTTGGTGGAACGCTGGGACCAGGTCAGGGCATCACAACGACCTTTGACGTTACACACCGCGCCAGCTGTCTCATCCGGCTGCACGCTTGGGGGATCCTTCAAGCCTTGTCTGAACATCTGAAGGAAGAAGAACTTCCAGGATACTTCTATTAACAATGATAAAAGCTGCCATCCTCCCCGATAACTGAGATCCCATTTACCTCTGAGTTTTGCAATTGAGGAAATTGAAGCTTAGACATTAAAACAAACCAGCAGAGGCAGGTAACAGATCTAGAGTTTGAGCCCAGGCCTCCAGACTCCGTGTAGCCCATTATTCTCCACCCTGTGTGTACTGTGTGGTCCCCCAGTTTGGGGGAAAACCCGTATATCGCAAAGCGTATCAGAGAGTGGAGGTGACACATCGCAAAGAGGCTCAGCTTACAATCTCACCGCGACATTCCGGAAGGGAGGTTTGACTGTGCAAAGCGAACTCCTTGAAGGATGGTGAGGAGAGACACTTTGAGCTGAATCGTCAGGCGGCTCCGTCAGCTGAAGACCAAGGAGAAATGAAAATAAAACAACTCAAAAATCAAAGTCACATCTGCCAGAACATGTGGCCCGTTTGAGACCACCACCTCTGCTTTGCAAAGTGAGACCACATCTGCTTTTGTGTCCCGGTTTCTCCCATAAAAACTGGATGTCCCGTCATCCCTTCCCCTGACTTCGTTCCTTGTCACATTGATGGCTACATCAACAAGCTAGCTACGTGCGGTCAGTAGCTCATCCTGTGTACAACGTGACACCAAATAGACTAGAAGCAGTAAATGAAGAAACAAACCAAAACACCCCCGGAACCCTTAGCTTGAACAAATTGACAAGTCTGTTTTCCTCGGAAAGAGGAGAAGTCAGGGGCTTCCCTGGTGGCGCAGTGGTTGGGAGTCCGCCTGCCGATGCCGGGGACACGGGTTCGTGCCCCGGTCCGGGAAGATCCCACATGCCGTGGAGCGGCTGGGCCCGTGAGCCATGGCCGCTGAGCCTGCGCGTCCGGAGCCTGTGCTCCGCCACGGGAGAGGCCACAACAGTGAGAGGCCCGCGTACCGCAAAAAAAAAAAAAAAAAAAAGGAGAAGTCAAGAATAAATTACCTAGTGGTTTTTGAAATAGAAAACATAGTCGTTACCCCAGAATATGAGGCTGTTTGTGGGAAAGGTGCAGGCATATTAATTCTGCATAGGACATGATCGGCCTCGAAAGAGAGTCACAAAGGGAATCTGACGGCCTCACGCTACATTTAGTACCATAGTATGTCCCCAAACCCCCAGAGCTCTCGTCTCTCGGGGAAAAAGCCAGCACCCTCACCAAGACCCATACGGACACCCCTGCTCTGTGCCCTCTCTGATCTCATTTGCCGCCCTCACTAGCTCTGCTGCTGGCCCTCTATCCCCACTGATTCCCAAACACCGGGACGGCTCCTGCCTCAGGGCCTTGGTACTTCTCTCCCTCTGCCTGCAAAGATCTAACCCCGGCACCGCACCCCTCACCTTTCAGAGGAAGTGAGTGTATAGCTCCCTCCCTCCCCCTGGAGGGAAGCCGGGCTCCCTCCCCCCAACCCCGGAGGTCCCTGCTCTCCTGACCACACTCATTCCTTGCATCCCCGCACTCCCTGTCTCCCTTTCCTGGTCTGTATTTCTCCAGAGCGGTCATCATAGTCTCCCATGCCCTCCAATCCACTGCTCCCCCTTCTAGAGTCTCAGCCTCACGAGGGCGGGTCCCTGTTTTGGACACTGTTGTGTCCTTACAGCGTAGAGCAGCTCCTGGCACACGGAAGGAGGTCAGCCAGACTTGTGAGTGGGTGGGCTAGAGAAGAAAATCTGCCCCCCCAGATCCGGGCTCAGCTCTCTTTCTAGTCTGAATGGTAGATGCCAACGGTAGGGGTCTAAGTCTGTGCACAGAAAACACCTACCAACGGATCATTTCCCCACCACCAACAGATGCTTACCGTGCTAGGATGGGACCAAGAAGCAACAGTAATAAGAAGTGTTATCTCTCCAACATGGCCTTCTACCAGTCATTGTGTCAGACACAGGCAATTTGCAAATATGGGGGGCAGTCCTAACAACCGACTGCAGACTGGTTGTATCCTGCCCATTTCGAGAGGAGGAAACGGAAGTTCACAGAGGTGAAGCCTCCGGTGTAAGGCCATACAGCAGTGCAGCCAGCTGGGAAGATGATCCAGCTATAAAATTGTAGGTCAGGACCCAGACACAGAGGGCAAGACCCTGCCAGCTGTTCCCTTTGTTGTCATTGCCATGACAATGCTGTTTATGGGGGACCTTTTCTAAGATGAGCTCTGAGCTGGGACATGGAAGAGGGGAAGCGCTGGGGTCTTTATCTGGCGCGCGGAGCACTTATTTCTATACTTTAGAATTTTATGACTGACACTTGGAAAATCAGGTTTTGCATTGTAAGGCATCCAATTCCCTTGCTTCTCTTGAAAACATGGAAGTAGAATTTCAACTCTCTAGAAACAGGTGTGGGTAGAGAAAGGGACCACCATCCGGCCCACGTGTGTGGTGAACATTTATTCATTCTTTCTTTCTTCCAACGAATATTTATTGAGACCCACTCTATGAGAGCCGTTATTCCAGGCACTGGGGATGTGATGGTAAACTGAACTTATACTTTTGAGGCAGGAGACAGATAATAAATAAATAGGTAATTATAGAGTAGGCTCGGTGGGGTAAAGATCTATGGAGAACAGCACAGCATAGCGAGTGGCTGGTGGTGGAGATGGGAGTTGAAAAAGAAATAATCAACAAAGACCCACTGATAAGCTGACATCTGAGCGTGGACTAAAGGAAGTGAGTGAGTAGGCCATGGGATATCTGGGGGAGGGGAGTGTTCCAGAAAGAGGAACAGCAATTGCGAAGGTCCCAAGCCTAATGCACGCCTGATGCGTCCGAGGTCCAGAAAGCTGACCAGAGCTACACCAGGGGAAGAGCAGCAGTGACGCTGACCAAAGGGCTCCCATCTGGGAGCCACGGGGGCTTGGAACATTCTGGAAGCGGACAGGCGACATAAGCAGTGGTGTTTTTGCCTGCCGAAAACAAATTTCCCTTGTAACACGTCATGTCTGTTCCCAGCCCGCGGGGCTCACGGGGTTAATCACGTGGCCCCACCCACACGGAAGGGGTTGAGCGTTAGAAGCCTATTGCAAAGCAGGACTGACAGCTGCTGTAGAATTATTATCTTACGGACGTGAGCACAAAGATGTTTACTGAGACAAGTACACAATCAAAATGATTCAAAGAACTAAGAGGAATTCCAGCCTGAGAATTCTGCAGTCATGTCATCTCCAAGGCTCTGGCTGTGACTGGTGGTGAACTCTGGGCAGTTCTGAAGGGACTTTTATTCTAGTGGCTGACTCGGCAGCAAAAAGGGTGAAGTCGTCACACCACACAGAGGTCAAGAAGCCATCACAGGTGATGGATGTGACAGTTCCACCTTGTCCCGTTGTCCGGCTGCCCTTCTATCCTTTCATCCCCTGTGTTGTATATTTCTCCAACATTGAGCAAGCTTTATTGCAGAAAAACACATTATATCATCGCTTTCCCGATGCTCAGATTCAGAAGTCAAGCCAACAGCCATTTCTGCCATGGGGAAACAACAATGATGGATTCTTTACGCATGCAAATATATTCTGTGTGACGCTTTAGATGTATAATGATAAGACACTGGAAGATAATTAAATTAATATTTTAAATACCATGCCCTATTTAAGTGACAGTTAAGCTTTTGGAGGGATCAGGAATCATCACATTGTTTTATTCTGCTGGGTAAATACTCATCAGGCTGTGATGACATCCTCTAATTACCTAGGGCTTGGGGGAAAATTAGATTTCCTTTGCCACCTGTAGCTTTAGCTCCTGGTGTCCTCGAGGGCAATGGGGAGGAGCCCTTCACCACACCAGGTGTCCTTCTGCTGCCAGGTAAGTTGTTGGAGCCGCTGAGAACGACTCTGCTTAGCTCAGGGTTAAAGTCTAATTCTAGACCTGGAAAAGTGGATTAATGGCCAGATCTAATCACGAACAAATAATGGAATGAGGTTCAGGCTGATTAGCTGTGCAGATTCATTATTTGGTTTAAGGGAAAGTGCACATTTCTCTTCATGAACAGCATCTGCTCACAGAGCAGAGAGTGGGTTTTTACGTGCGTGTTGCGCGTGCGTGTACCAGATACTCTGCTACGTGGGTGCCTGCAGGCACAGGGTCTCATTTAATTCTCGCCCTGGATGTACCATCTGGGCATGTCATTATCCCCATTTTAGGGGTGGAGGGAACTGAGGTTCACAGAGGTGGATTCCTTGTCCAAGGTCACACAGCAAAGGGAGGAGGTGAGATTCTAATCCAGGGACACCTGCCTCCGAGACACCCCGAGACGATTTTGCAAAGGTCACTGGACTCAGTGCAAAGCTCCCACCAGCGACCCCAAAGCAAAAGGCGACCTCGGCATTTGGAAGAGGTGGGGTCTCTTCCCCTGGTGCGCAGCGAAAACCTCCCTCCGGCCCCGCCCACCAGCCCCAGGGCCGCGGAGCCTCCCTCCACCGGGAAGGTGGCCAGGTTCAGAGTCTCCGGGTTGGGCTCCGTCCGGCCATATATAGCGCCTCCTGTCGGCCCCTTGGAGCGTCTCCGGGGTCCGCGCGGGGCGGGCTTTGCGCGGGCGCGCCCTCTAGCGTCGGCTGGCGGGAATGCACCGCGCGGCGCCAGGACCTAGAGGCGGCCGCGGCATCGGAGGCGAATTCCCTCCCAACCTCACAGCGCAGCCTACTCCGCTGCTTATGTGTCCCTGTCCTTTCCCTCTTTCTTTTCTTCCTTCCTTCCTGCCTCCCTCCCTCCCTCTCTTTTCTTCCTTTCTTTCCTGTTCTGCCCTTTCTCGCCACTTCTAATAATCTAATTGAATCGGTGAACCCTCTTGCACAGGGGCACAGACGCAGCTGGAAATTTCAAATTTTTGCGGATCACAGGCCCTTTCCGAAGGTCATTCACAGGAGTCCTGGCCGTATCAGGCCTTCTGTTTTAAAGAGAGGATCAGGCCATTTAAATTTCTGTTTTTCCCCCCAGATTTCTTTACTTAATACAAATAAAGCCTACATGGAACTTCCAAATAGGTGGTATGTTTTCAGTGTTCACATTTGAATAAGCAAGTGCTTTTAAATTGCAAAAGGTATAATACCTAATGCACAAGATACTTGGAGGATTTTGGAACATCATTCCCAGCACAGTTCAGGAAATGCAGACAGAAGTTTTCACTGGTGTGATGAAGGGCTGTTTGCTCTGTCACCGGATGTGTACCTTTCTTTGGATGTGACATCAAAAGGCCCAGCTTGATTGCTTTAAGAACGTGGAGACCGAGCCCAAACTATATTTGCTCGTAACCCCCCACTAAGATCCCCTGATGGAAGCGTCTGGCTTCTGTCTCCTGTTTCCAGCACCTGGGCATGTGCGGGCCCAGTGAGTGTTTGAGAGCCCCCCGCTCCTGGAAGCTTCCTAAGGCTTCTGGTAACAGCAGTGGCTGCCTTAGTGAGTGTGTGTGATGTGCGTCTGGACTTGTCGCATAGCAGCCCCTGAAGGAGGTGGATGACTGACCCCCTTTCTTGGAGGAGGGGAGTGGGGTGCACAGGGATGTAGTTATACAAGCATGAGGGGCATGACGACTTGCACCCAGGGACGTCTGGTCAAGAGTAACCCTGAGCTATCCCGATTCTGCATGAGGAATACAGGAGAAAACTGGGACTCAGAAGGGGGAACAAGCTGGGTTACACAGTGGGGGGACAGCTGAAGTCTGGCTAAGGTGCAGAGTCCCTACCTCTAGACCCCAAATGCTGACAGTGGTTGTTAAGATTCAAAGATGCTTCTGACAGAGGGACACAACACAATGACCCTCAGATAGATGAAAGGCAGAACTCTGTTATTTACAGCTCCTGTTGAAACGGAGCAGGACCCTATGATCCGTGCCCCTACCCCCATGTCCTCGGCCTGCTTTTTGTCTGTGGAAAAACTTTAGCCAAAGAATAAGTTGAATCAGAGAAGTGGGAAAATGCAGAAACAAAGGAGAACAGTCCAACAAGACTAAATAATAATAGTTTAGTCACTAAGCATAGTCAAGGCCCTTTCGTTCCTCCTCAAGGGCTAGAGATCATATTCTGAGCCGTGTCCTGGGAGCCGTCTTGCAGATGCTGAAACCCCCATCAGGTGGAGACGTGAACTACACGATGACCAGACTGTAGCCATGACATAAGCTGCCACAATTCCGAGAACTGGCCTCAAGGAAATGGGAACAAACCGACCCTGGAACTGAAGATTCACTGTACTGAAAGCCATCAGGATGACGCTGGTCAGACAACCGCATGATCACTTTCAAGACGCCTGTCGGAGCTGCCTGTGCTGCTTCTGCGTGGAGCCCCACCCCGCCTCTGTCTATAACAGCTGTTGTCCCCGATTGTCAGCGGGGCGTGGTGGGGAGTTCGCCTTTGGACAGGAGTTCCCCTCCGCCGCTGGTTGCCGGCACCTGAAATAAAGCAAGCTTTCCTTTCCACCCAACTTGCCTCTTTATTGGCTTTCGAGCAGCGAGCAGCTGGACCCCACTTTGGGTTATACTATGAGAGAAGGCTGCCAGCCGGGCCACACAGGGGTTGCACCTGGGGACAGGTAACAGAAGCTGAGCTGTAGGGGACAGCAAGCAGGGTGGGTGTAGCTAAGTTTTGAGCTCCCCCTGTGGATTGGCAATTTGAATAATTTCATGGGCTCTTGGGCATGGAGGCTGTCCCGAGTGGCGCCTGGTCCAGGGCACTTAGGGAGGTACATTGTGGCTGGGAGCCCCATAAGGCAAGTGGCTGGGGGGTGACTTAATCAGCTGCTCGAGAAGGAGAATGGACCCTCCTCTAACAGAGACCTCAAAACCAGGTTAAGATAGCAAGAAAAAACCAAGCAAACAAACTATACTACACAGTCTGTTACTTGGGAGGGCCACGGGCTGTTTCCATGAGAAATGTCTCCTCCATCTTCCAGACTGGTTTTCCCCCGATGTGTTGGCAGGACCAACTGAGACAGTGAACGAGGTTTCTTCCTGTTTTCCAGTGGAGGAGATGTAGGCACAGAAAGTTGGAAGGACGGATTTCAAGACACAAAGACAGCTGGGCCAGCCCTGGACCTGTGTCTTTTCTCCCACTTCCTTGGCTGGCAGTGTTTTTTTGGTGAAAGCACCGATCCTTTTAGAGCTTACGATGCACAGCTGATGACCAGGCATTTCTGCTGTGTTGTTATTATCCTAACGTAATTACCTTGGGAAACATCTGTCGTTGAACACGGCACTGTAGGCACAGCCATGCCCGATTGATTTCTATTAATTCCACTCATAAATCATGGATTAAAGTGGATGCAGAAGCAGAGAGCAATGTGGCAGGAGTTGGGGGACAGTGAGATGCCATTAGAATTTCCCTTGTAGGGAAGTGGCTGGAGCTCGGTCCATCTCCCCGTTGGTTACTTTCTCTTCCCCTCACCTGCTCTGATTTCCTTCACAGGGGTCAGAGGCTATCCACTCAGCCCTGCATCCTCTCACATATCTGTCACAGGAAAGTTCTTGCTCTAATGATGGAGAGAGGCTTTCAATGCCGACACCCTTCAGACCCATCCTCCCATCTTTGATATCCTGTAAGGTGGTGCCCTTGTCAACTTCGCTTATGTTTCCTGAAGGATGAAATACATCAGCCTCTGTGAGCCGTGCTTGTTCCTGTGTATGCAGCCCAGGCAAGACCTAGGAGACCTTATGGTACATCGGGGAGAAATCACCCCCGTGCTGTCTCCCTCCAGTGAGCGGAGTTGAGTTTCTCTGCCAGCCCAGGGGCAGCCTGCACTTCTGATGGCATTCAGAGGACACCAGACAGGCTGAGTGACAGCATCTCTGGGTTCCTGGGGACCCTGAGCAGGAAGTGACCCCGGGAAGCCCATGGCCGTGATGGGGATGACGCCCCACTAATGAACGCATTTCTCTGCTGCACCTCAGCTGCTAAACTGCATTTAGCAGCGGATCCACGGCCAGCATGTGCGAGAAGGCAAACGTTTTCATCTGACATTTGGGAACCATTTGAAAATGCAACCTTGGCAGGACAAAAATGTACTTCTTTTCACATAATTCCAAATCGACCAGCCTCATTTTCCGCTGACAGGATGTAGGTTGGGTAGATTGGTCACCCCACTGCACCATTCGGGAACATTTTCCCATAATGAGGCATTTAACGATGAGCACAATAGCCGTTCCACTGTTTCTCTCTAACTGCCGTGTCCATCAGTAAATCACCAGAAGAATAATAATGAGCATTTTATTCAGCAGGTCTCAGGGGTCAGTGCTGACCGTGAAGATGTCTCTGCATCATGCTGGGGGCGTTGCGGTGATGTCCTTCCCCTGCTGCAGTATGGAGGGAGCTGGAACATTCTCGGTCTGAGCCCCTCAGTTAGCTTGTCTTCATCCCTGACTCTGGTGGGGACAGTGTCGTTTCTCACTGGCTGGGTTCCTAGAGCCCAGCTCCATCCTGTTACTGTCAGGAAAGACACACATGATTCTCTTTACCTGTTCCTTTCGGTTTGCTTGGAGACAGTGACCAGGGATGTGTTCAAAAAACGTTTTTGAAAACCCAGATTTTCCTTACGATTGTCAACTTAAAAAAATGCATAACGTGAGAGGTGCGAGTTAAGTTTTATTTGGGGCAAAATGAGGACTGCAGCCCGGGAGACAGCGTTTCAGGTAGCTCTGAGGACCTGCTCAAAGTGGCGGGGAGGAGGTCAGAATATATGTGATTTTGGTGAAGGGGGGGTACATGCAACTGAGCACATATTTTTTGCAGAAGGTTTCTGCCAGTCAGGAGGAACAGACGTCACCATGAAGGAATTTAGTGCTTTTCTAGATATGAAGAGACACAAGAATTGGGCTCATAAAATCGGCTCCTGAAAATCTCTAACATCTGAAGACCTGCTCTGCCAGTTTTTCCCAGAGCACAGAGGGCCTCCTTCCTGCTCTCCACCCTGAACTCCTTTCAGGGGGCGCTGAAAGTCAGCGGCTGCAGCATCACATGATTTAATCCTTGTAGAGGTAGATGGCAAGAGCCAATGGTGAGTGCCCATTTGTAGTTGACATGGTACGATGCTTCTAATCTCCTCTTTCATGGAACAAATATTAATTTAGCATCTACCACGAGGCAGACATTTATTTCCTCGGTTGTGCCCATTTTATTAGTAAAAGAGGTGGCACGACGGTCAACTGAGAAGGCGAATGGGGGGTAGATGCTGGGGCTTTGAGGAGAGAAAACACAAGCACACTGAGTGAGAAAGAGAGGCAAAAGTCCTCCCCTCAAGAAGGGCATTTGTAAACTCCCCTGGTGGCACAGTGGTTAAGAATCCACCTGCCAATGCAGGGGACACGGGTTTGAGCCCTGGTCCGGGAAGATCCCACATGCCGTGGAGCAACTAAGCCCGTGCGTCACAGCTACTGAGCCTGCGCTCTAGAGCCTGCGAGCCACAACTACTGAGCCCGCATGCTGCAACTACTGAAGCCCACGCGCCTAGAGCCCGTGCCCCACAACAAGAGAAGCCACCACAATGAGAAGCCTGCGCACCGCAATGAAGAGTAGCTCCTGTTCACCGCAACTAGAGAAAGCCTGTGCACAGCAACAAAGACCCAATGCAGCCAAAAAAAATAATAATAATTAATTAATCAAAAAAAAGAACCTGCTTAAAAAAAAGGCATTTGCGGTACAAATGAACTTATTTACAAAACAGAAACAGAGCCACAGATGTAGAAAACAAACTTATTACCAGGGGTAGGGCAGGGAAGAGGGAGAGGGATAAACTGGGAGATTGGGATTGACATATACACACTACTATATATAAAATAGACAACCAACAAGGACCTACTGTACAGCACAGGGAACTCTACTCTGTAATGACCTATATGGGAAAAGAATCTAAAAAAGGGTGGATACGTATATGTATAACTGGTTCACTTTGCTGTACACCTTGAAACTAACACAACATTGTAAATCAACTATACTCCAATAACTTTTTTTATTTTAAAAAATTAAAAAATAAATGAATAAACAAAGGACATGTCTGCACACAAGAGATCATAAACCTGCAAACAAAGTTCTAGCAAAATGTGGTTTCCAATGCTGATGGCTGCCGTCTGTGTGACTGCTGACGCAAGATGAGAAATTCAGTGGAGAGCTGAAATCAATAAAGTTGTTCTCTTCAGTTCTCCTTTCTCCAGTTAGGACATTTGAAAGGGGCAGGAGAAGGCAAAATAACATCGGGTTTTGACCTCACATTACAAATTGCCCGTTCAATGTATCAGACACGTGTGAAATTGGGAGGAGATGGGAGAACGTGCTGTGTCATGGCCAATGTCACGATTACAAAATTATTGTGTCTCCTCTTCTGTCCCTCCTGCCCCCTGGTGCCCCGTCCTGGTGAGGCTGCAGGAGGGAGGGAGAAGAGGCCCTGAGGCTGGGAGGGGGGATTATGATATTGCATCTGGTCCTGAAACCACAGAGTCAATCCGCAGTCCGGCACTAATGCATTTTCCTCCCGTCAGCATTTTCGACGCAGGCCATTTCGTGTGACATCAGGAGCTGGGGGAAGCAATGCCCAGAGAGTTCATGATCATGAGCGGTCTCGGGAAGTTTGGGAACAAGTCCTGAATTAATTGGAATTTCATTGGAATAATACGCACATGCTACTTATTTTATTGTGGGTTGTCTCCCAGGTAAGTCGCAAGGCTCCCTCCTGCAGGTAGGCTGATGGCAGTGAGCCTGCCGACCATCTCACTCAAAGGAACAGGTGAGAGTGCTTTTTTAACTCCCCACTGTTGAAGGAAACATACGCATCTGGAACATTAAGGGGGGCGGCTATCAGATGTTCAGCTGAGATGGCCTGGGGTCGGCCAGGCATCATTTTCCACCTATTTTGATCCTGCTCATTGACGTCAACTCTATAGGTGTCTAAAATGGGACCCATTTAATCTCCTTAAATTATCTCTGGTCAGTCTGTCATGGAGCGATTGCTTAATGAAATCTCCACGTTTATCAGGCAGTGAAACTAAGATGGATGACATTCTGATGGGTGTATTAGCCCCCCGTGGATGCAGTAGGAGACTCAGCTGGGGAGAGGGGGGTCCTAACTCAGAAAATGTCTGGGACTTGATGTCAGTCTGGGTTCTGAGCAAGGATGAATGTTTCCGAACTGGAAAGCAATTGTTTGTATTCACAGTTGGCTAATGGGGCTTGGAGTTTTTTGTCGGGTCCCTTACCGGTCTGACAAAAGGAAGCTTCGTGTGAATATTTTCCTTGTGAATTTCTAGCAGATGGTGGTGTAGGAAGATTGCACCTCTCACACGGGATGGAAAGGAGTCAGCCAGATTGCTGGACCCCTATAATTGTATTCCACATACCCTGGTTTAACTAGTCGTCCTTTTGACGTCCTCTCCACCCCATAAATCTAGGTCAGAGCTCTGAACTGTGAGTAAAAGCATCAGAGGTGCCCGTCCACTTTCATGAGTGGGTCGTGTGAACATACCGCAGAGCTCTCATAGACTCACAGCAGTTGGAAATTGAGCTGAAAAACACAGGGCCATTGTGCTCCAGTTAATTTTATAAAGGGACGTAAGCCATGCTGTACCTTTGGTATCGTTGGAGCTTTGGGGAAGAATACACCTGATCCCAGAAAATAGTCTTCATATACATATTGTGGGTCTTGGAATTTCACAGATAGAATTTCAGTTTCTTGGGCCTCCTAGATCTACCCTGTGTTAGTGCCAAGTAACAGAAGCTTCAGCTGGAAGGTTTTAAACCAGAGGACTTATTATCTCACACACCATGAAGCCTCCCCAGCATTTCAGGTGGTTCTTTGTCTTGTCTCCTCATGGCCACAAGATGGCTGTCAGAGCTCCTAGCATCACATCCTCATCCATTCACATCCAAAGGCAGGCAGGAGGCAAGTTTTGCGGGGAGGGTGGAAAGGAGAGGCCTGGCTCCAACAGAGGTGAACCATCCTGTGTGTCTCTTTTTATTAAGAAGGGAGCATTACAGAAGCCCCCATCAGTGTCCTCTCAAGTCTCCTTTGGCCGACATTGGGTCACATGTCATCTCCAAAGAGCCTGAGAAAGTAACTCAGTATCCAGTATCTATTATGGGATGTGGGCTGCCAGCAATGAAGAGAAGAAGGGGGCCATTGGTGGGCAGTCAGGGCATCCTTGCCCCAGAAAAGGCCTTTGAATCCGGGTTCCTCCAGGGAGAGGTCACTGGTTAAGCTGTTACCGGTCATTATCTTCTTTGAGCATTGATTTACCATCTCCTTTTCCTTCTGGGAACATCTTCAGATCTGATGAGGCGTGAGAAGGGATTTGGAAGCAGTAGAGCATGGGACGAGGTGGGATGTGGGGAGGGTCCCTTGGGAGGGCCTTCAGCCGTCAGTCAGAAGGAAAAAGATGTACAGAATCGGGGCAGGGGGCTCGGCCTGAATGCAACACACTGACCTGCTGTGGTAGAAATGAGCAGAAATAATTTATGTGTTCTTGCACCTGAAAATTCAAGAGGGATCGTATAAAGATCTGGATTTTTGGCCTCCTGTGAAAAATACAGAAGACCAGAGACAGTGGGTCCACATCCTGGGGGCGGGGCACTGGGAGGGGATGTCAGGCCAGCCCTGGCTCCTTGGGTACCGCCGTCCCCCACTCCTCACGCCTGGACCTTCCTGGCTCCGGTGGGCATTTCAGCTGCCCCTCCGGCACTCGTGCTACTCCTTGTCTCTCCGCTGGGCGTGGCCCTCGTCTGGTGGAACCAGGAAAGGGCTGCTGTTTTGTGGAGGGAGGGGGAGGCATGTGGAGCAGGGATGAGCCCGGCCTCAGATGCCGCTCCTGTGGCCTAGGGGCGGCCTGCAGAGCGCCCGGGCTGCGGGCTACACAGTAATAACGGCACGGCTCACAAAATCGACGTCAGCAGGCTTCCCTGGTGGCGCAGTGGTTGAGAATCCGCCTGCCGATGCAGGGGACACGGGTTCGTGCCCCGGTCCGGGAAGATCCCACATGCCGCGGAGTAGCTAGGCTTGTGAGCCATGGCCGCTGAGCCTGCGCGTCCGGAGCCTGTGCTCCGCAAGGGGAGAGGCCACAACAGTGAGCGGTCCCAGTACAGGATAAAAAAAAAAAAAAAAAAAAAGAAGTAGACTCCCAGATATAGAGAACAAACTATCGGTTACCAGTGGGGAGAGGGCGGGGGGGGTGTGGTGGGCAACACAGGGGAAGAGGAGTAAAAGGCACAAACTATGAGGTATGAAGTAAGCTACAAGGATATATTGTACAACACAGGGAATACAGCTGATTTATAATAACTATAAATGGAGGATAACCTTTAAAAATTGTGAATCACTCTATTGCACACCTATAACTTATATAATATTGTACATCAACTATACTTCAATAAAAAGAGTACAGCATCGAAAATCTTCCTGTGATTTTTTCCATCAGTGCCGCTAACCTGTCAATGTAGGATCCCACAAACCCCACTGATTCAGATGCGGTGAATTTGAAAGTCATGGTAATTGGGATGAAGCGAGTGGAAAGGTCATTAAGAAGACCTTTAACGCGCAGAGAAAAAGAGCCCAAGTTGACACGACAACTATGAGCAACGGGCAGGGGTACTGCAAACTCTTAAAGGAAAAACAACAGAATTCTCAGTCCTGACAAGATAATGACGTTCATTAGTATTTACTATTAGTGTTCATTATTATGTAAACCGGTTGAGCTCTGTCCACATTATTTAAATTATCTTCCATGTGAATTCGACAGTAATAACATTGTATTTCTTTTTTCACGTTTCTAATCCTTTAAACGTTTTCAATCTGCACAAGAGTCAGTATTGAAGTGGTTTTGATGTATTTCTCCACGGAGGACTCAACAGAGTTTGCGCTGAAAAAGAGAACATAAATATTCACCAAAAAAAAAAAAAAAAAAGGCAATTGGAGCCTCCCTTTGCTAGCTGGCACTTGTCACATGCTGCTTTCCTGGGTTCTGTCAAAATTTTTTTCCAGAAGAATCTATCCTTACCCTTTTGCTCAAAACCGCAGGTCCTAGATCAAGAAAATCACAAGTTGTCTAGACAGCGAGGTGAAGCTGTGTACTGTGGTCCTTTCTGGCTACAGAAAATGACACTCTTGTTTTGCTTAACATGCTTAATTTGTGTTGCACTTTGCCAGTTTACTTCACACTCTGTTACACACGGTGGTACCCAGGAGACCTCCAGAAATTGAAGAGCTTCTCAGTCTGGGCGGATTCTGTGTGGAGATGGAAGGAAAGATAGTACCAAGTGTTACTCACAGATCTCTCCTTGGTGCCGGCAGTCTGCTTGAACGGGGTCTTGACTTCTGCCCAAATTTCCCTGCATGGCTAGAGCTCAGTCCTTCCCAGATGTCCATCATTCATCTGTCATCCTCATGCATTTTTAAAAAATCCACCCTTCACCCCACAGCATCTCACAATGACCTTGTCCACTGAGCACTTTTCCTTTACTCAAGTTACTGCTTTACTTAGAAACAGGATTGAAAGATACATCACACATCACTGACATAAATGTATCAGCTCGTGGCTTCCACCCATCATTAGAAGTTGAGATTTCAGGACAAAAATCAATGTCTCCTGAATCATGACCTTGCATACTTCAGCTTCTTTTCAGAAACAAATAGCATTGTGGCAGCCCTCGAGGAGAAGTGGCCACGTGGCATTCAGCGAGCGATAAAACAACCTGTTCTCTGTCCAGACAGAAATCTACAACAACCCCCGGACTGTTTGGGGGTCTATTTGGAGAGGTGGGATGGCATCCTGGGAAAATAAGACCTGACACAACCTTAGGGTTTGGTTGATTTTGCCTTAAATGAGTGTAAGTACAGCTTCAGTTTCCCCTAATAGGTCTAAGTTATTCTAAAGGCTTTCAGAGGCCCCCAAACTTTCTTTCCCATTCCTTTGACCCAGGTTCCCAATTTTCAGTCTTTTATTTGACATTCTTTTTTTTTTTTTTTTGCGGTACGCGGGCCTCTCACTGTTGTGGCCTCTCCCGTTGCGGAGCACAGGCTCCGGACGTGCAGGCTCAGCGGCCATGACTCACGGGCCCAGCTGCTCCGCGGCATGTGGGATCTTCCCAGACCGGGGCACGAACCCGTGTCCCCTGCATCGGCAGGCGGACTCTCAACCACTGCGCCACCAGGGAAGCCCTATTTGACATTCTTATGATGATCATATTTTCAGTGCCATCTGCATTGTTAATTACTTAATATTTTCCTTTTAAAATACGTTGCTCAAATCAAAAAATGTTTACAATGGAAACCACATGAACACTATGAATGGAAAAACAATATCACTGGCTATAAATAAAAGATAATTATGAAAATAGATACAATGAAAGGAAAACATTACACCGTGGGTGATCCCGATGCCGGCTTCCTATTTGTTAAAGAGGGAGATTAGTATGTGTTTGACAGAAGCTAGCAGCAAACAGAGTGGGGAAGCAATATTAGAATATCCCCCCCAAAACTGGAATGGGGACCACTTACTTCTTCGCTGTGAATTTAATGTTCTATAAGCTCCAGCTGGATAACATTGGAAACCGTCAACTTGTCATAGAAAATCACCCCCTCCACCACCATGAGTTATGCTTCACACACAGTCACTGATGTGGTTGGGTCTTTGTTCAGTTTTGTTCAGATGTTAGGTAGTCGCATTTTGCTGGTCCCCTAGTCCCGAGCACAGATCCTGATTGGTTTGAGCCAGTCACGGGAGTTCCTTTCCTCTGTGCCCATCAGTGGTGCTGGGATGCATCGTGTGACCCATTGAGACATACTGAGAAATCTGCTGGCATTTCCAAGAAAATTTTTCTTCTCTGATGAAAGTAGAAGCAATGTAAGAAGGCCCCTCTCTGCCCCTTTACCTCCCGTTGGGGCTATGCTATGAGGATGCAGTGCCTGTATATATCACAGCCATCTAGATACTACGTGGTCCAAGGTTCCGTACATAAGCCAATGTGCTGAGGATGGAGGTCAGAGTCTGGAGCCCTGATGGCATCGTTGGGTTGTTGACCCAATTCTGCATGCACTTCAGTGCTTCTTGCTAAATAATAAGTATCCTTATGGATTAAGGAAATAATAACTGAATTTTCTATTACTTGTAGCTGAACACATTGCTAATGAATACGTTGATCCTAGTTACTCCTATTTATGTCCCAGTTATCCTCAAACTTTAGCTTTTCCTCAGCCAGTCTGTGCCATCCTTCCCTTTCTGCCCTTGACCTGTCCATTTCCCAGCCAGTTTTTTCTAGGTCCTGTCCAGTATTCAGCTCCAAGACCCTGAAGTCATGGTAGATTTCTGAGGGTTACGCTCTTCTTGGAGGTGGCTGATAAACTAATTAAAACATATAAAAATCACAATAACGACAAAATTATTTAGGATGTATATGGACCAAGAAGACCGGGAAAGCAAAATACATTGTGAATGAGTTTTTCTTCCTTTCATTCTTGATTCATCCAGCTGTTAAATAGTTAGTAATTACCTAGGAAATGCCCAGCGCTTTTCAGCATCAGGGATATAACATCAAATGACACAGAGACTGTCTTTTCGTTACTGATATTGGTGATGTTGTTTCCTTGGGAAATGTGTCTCATTTGGCCCCTGAGCAGGTCGACAATCTGCAGTGTCCTCTGTCTAAACTCCCCAGGTTTGGCCAAAGTGGAAACTTGTGAAATTGTATTATTTGTCTGAAGGTTTTATTCTGTATGCTCTCTTGAGGAACATTGAAAGAGAAAATAAAATTAAAGTTGTGGGAAGGATGAACGCCATCTTGTACTAATGAGAGACATCTGTTTATTCCTGTTGGTAAATGGGCATTCAAACACTAGACAGGTTTTTTTTTTAAAGTTAGAAATAAAAGTTAAACAAAAAAGAAGTAAAAGAAATCAAAGATGGTTGTTGGTACTCAAGGAAAATTGACAACATCAAGGCTAAATGCAGTCAGAAAAACTGTGTTAAGAGAAAAGATCGGCCGTGTTATTTCACAGTTTCAGATGTACATGTTTGAAATTCACTCTTGCAAATGCTCAAATCCTACTCACCTGGACTGCCCTTCACGCGTCTATTTGATAGGGATTAATTGACGGTCTTCCGCAGGCTAGATGGTGCTAGGGCTGAGGATGCCTCGGTGAATAAGCCCTACCTGGTTCCCACCCTCAGGGAGATGGTGATATATAGGGTGACGCACTCACGGATCAATAACACTGAGTGGCTGGGGAGGTGTGTGGCCACGATGGCAGGGTAAGGAGACCCTGAACTCACCTCCTCTCACCGGCACACCACAATTACAACCAGTTGCTGAGCAATTATTGATGAGAATGACCTGAAGACTAGCAGAAAACATTTTCTACAACTCAAGAAATAAAGAAGGAACCACAAGGAGACAGGTGGGAGGGGCAGCAAGCAAAAGAAGAATAGTTCATGGCATGGAAAAGTGATTTGATTAGGAGATTGGGATTAACAGATACACAGTATTGTGTATCAAATACCAACAAGGACCTACTGTATAGCACGGGGAACTCTACTCAATGTTTTGTTTTTTGTGGTTTTTTTTTTTTTTGCGGTACGCGGGCCTCTCACTGTCGTGGCCTCTCTCGTTGTGGAGCACAGGCTCCGGACGCACGTGCTCAGCGGCCATGGCTCACGGGCCCAGCCGCTCCGCGGCATGTGGGATCCTCCCGGACCGGGGCACGAACCCGCGTCCCCTGCATCGGCAGGCGGACTCTCAACCACTGCGCCACCAGGGAAGCCCTCTACTCAATATTTTGCAGTAACCTATAAGGAAAGTGAAGCAGAAGGCGGCATGTATATATGTATAACGGAATCGCTGTGCTGTACACCTGAAACTAACACAATATGGTAAATCAACTATACTTCAGTAAAAAATTTTTTTTTAATAAAAGTGATTTGAATTTCTAAGTTCAGTGTCCATAAAAAAAGTTTTATTGGAGCACAGCACAGTCATTTGTTTAAGTATTTTCTGTGTTCGCTTTTGTGTGACAAGGGCAACAGAGACCACAGGGCTCCCGCAGTGAAAACTATTTCCCATGTGAGCATTTACTGAAAAAAAAATTGCTGACCTTGTTGTATAAATGAGGGGAGAGGGACTTCCCTGGTGGCCCAGTGGTTAAGACTCCGCGCTTCCACTGCAGGGGCTGCGGGTTCGATCCCTGGTCAGGGAACTAAGGTCCCATATGCCACACGGTGTGGCCAAAAATAAATAAATGAATAAAATTTTAAAAAGGAGGAAATTTGAACAAAAATGTAAAAAGCAGGCTGTGAGGATGTTTTGATTCTTGCTTGGGGGGGGGTTCAAGGAAGAGAGAGGGGCTGGTGGGGTGTAGACAGGAATAGGAGGAGGGTGACAAGGTCCAGAGACCATGGGGTCAGGTCATATGGGATGGCGTGCTGAGGAATCGATAGGCGACCTTGGTACGATGAGACCTAATGGAGCTTATGAGCAGGGGGCATGGCGGGCAAGGTGGGTGAGACAGAGTATTGGGCTGCGCTTTGAAGGTGGAGTTGACATGACTCGTAGGTGACGTAGGGTGCAAAAGAAAGAGGAAGAAGGAGGATGCCTCCCTGGTTGATGCACTGTGGTGTCAGTTACTGAGAGAAGGATGTTGGGGGAAGGAAGAAAGTCGTGGGCATAGAAATTTGTGTCTCTGAACGTCAGAGGCCTGTGTACCATCGAAGCCTTTGGAGGGAGTGTGGCTTCACCCACACCTGGAGTTCAGTCTTCTGGCCTCCAGAACCGTGAGAGAATGGATTGCTGTTGTTCTAAGCAGTTTGGGGCATGTGCATGGCTGCCCTAGAAAATGAATCCCATCCCCATCTCTGCCTGCAAAGAGCCACCATCCAGGGGAAGAAACGGACGCGCAGAGAGGGAAGCACCTTCTCTGGAAAAGCGCACAGCTCGGGCGTCGTCAATGGCTTTCCATCTTGCCGGGCTAACCCGCCTATTTCCTAGGTACCACATTTAGGTGAGAATAAGCCCTCAAACATGAACAAGACTGCACGTGACCGGCTTTGGTCATCTTCCAGCAGGCTGCCCACCGCTGAGGCCACTGCCATCGGCTTCTGCTGGGACATGGACGTTGCCCACAATTAATTACAACTCCTTCACCCCAAAAATCCACCCCAGAAAAAAAAAATTACACCTTTGATGTTGCATTCTGTTTATTGGGAATGTTTCCTCCTGCCCTTCTCTCCCTCCTGGGTTGCCTCCTGAGAACTCCGTGTGGATCTGTCGTGCGCAAAATTCTAAAGACTCTTCCCAGGATGGCAAAGCCTCTTTTTCTTCTCGTACTTTCCCCAAAGCTTTAGTTCTTGGTTCTTTTATTTCAGCACAGGAAAAGGCAGCTCTTCGCAGGGGCAATGCATTTATTACCGCTTGGGAACACGCCAGAGCAGCTTAAGGGGGCATCTGGGGAGAGAGCCCGTGAACTTTTAAGTGCAAAGGTGGTTGCATGCACACAAAAGGAATGAGTGGAAGAGTCACAGGCTGCGGCTCAGAGCTGGACCACAGCCAACTCTGGAGTGGTTTGCAGGCAGGATGCTTTCTGTTTAGGGTTGAGGAATGGTAGTGTCGACTGAAAAAAAAAAAAGCACGACGTGACAGTGGTGAGTTAAGTTTTATTTGGGGCAAAATGAGGACTAGAGTCCGGGAGACAGCAGATAGCTGTCAGACAGCTCTGAGAAACTGCTCCAAAGAGCTGGCGGGGGGAGGGGCGAGGTCAGTATAGATGTGATCTTGGTGAAGGGGGAGTAGATGTAATCAAGCACATGTTTTTTGCAGAAAGTTGCTGCAAGTCTCGTGAAGGTTACTGCTCGTCACGAGGGGCCGACGTCACCATGAAGGATTTTAGGGCTTTTCTAGATACGAGGAGATGCAAGAATTGGACCCATAAAATCGTCTCCTGAAAATATCTATCTGAAGACCTGTTCTGCTAGTTTTTTCCCAGAGCACAGAGGGCCTCCTTCCTGACCTCCACCCTGAATTCCTTTCAGGGGGTGTTGAAAGTCAGCAGCTGCAGAAGCTCATAATTTGATCCTTGTAGAGGTAGATGGCAAGTGCCAATTTGCAGGTGACAGTGGCGTTGATCAGATGCACAAGTAGTCCTGAGCAGAGGGGTGGCTCTCCAAAGGCTGGGCTCTGCATCCTTGGGAGAACTGGTACCAGGGCTAGAATAAACCCAAAGTGCCCCCTTTTAAAGGTGATGATGGTGAGGTTTCTCCTTCTGCCTCCACTCCCAGGATGAGAATTGGGAAACCGTTTCCTCTCCAGACCCTCCCACTTCCTCTCCTGCAAAATGAGACAGTTGGGTTGTCTTCTCGATTCAGGTTTTTTTTTTTTTTCTTTTCTTTTTTTTGGTTGGGCCATCGGCTTGTAATCAGGGATTGAACGTGCGCCCTCAGCAGTGACAGTGCAGAGTCCTAACCACTGGACAGCCAAGGAATTTCCCCCCATTCTGTTTAGTATGGAACACTTCTTAAGAGATGTCCTTCTGGGAATTCCCTGGTCCAGTGATTTTCACTTCCAGGGGCACGGGTTAGGTCCCTGGCGGGGGAACTAATATCCCACAAGCTGTGCAGCACAGCCAAAAAAAAAAAAGATGTGCTTCTGAGAAAACAAATACTTTCACAGCCAAATCATTTCGTAGAAGTCTTAAACAGTAGCTTATCTAAGTGACTTACGAGGTGCGCCAGGATATAAAAGCTCAATGTCTAGCAATAAGGAAACCTGTTTAAATTTGCCAAACTCTTTAATGTATTCACCTGTCTCACCTCATCCATAGAGTTCTCACGAGAACTAAGAGACGCCTAAGATAATAACCTACCACATATTCATGTAAATGGGCATCCGTGTAGGTACAGATCTTTCCAGGTTCCGCTGTGTCCCTCCATTTTCATGCTTTGTTCCCTGCTCCCCATTTCATCCAGCTTTGCTCACTCCCCCTGGACTCGTAGCCCACACCCCTTGATGGGCTGGAGCCTTCTAACTGGTCCCCCGCATCCCCTCTTCGCCCCTCAGATTCATTCTCTGTCATTTTAAGTGGAAATCTCATCCTATTCTTTTTTCCCTACCAACCTCCTCCTCCCCGCTGTTCTTGGAATAAAAGCAAATATTTAAACATTTCCGTCAAGGCCAGGCGCCTTCGAGCCCTGCCCACCCTCCAGCCTCCCACCCCCGGAGCCCCTGCGCTTCCACAGCCCAGCTCCACAGCCGTCCTCTTCCATGTCCTTTAGTCCATGGTTTCCCTGTGCGCTGACATTTCTCCCCTGCTGTTACCTGGTTAGCTGCTATTCACCCTCCAGGTATCGGCTCTCGAATTCTACTCTCTCAGGGAAGACTGCTTTGATTCTACAAAAGCAGGTCAAACCACACTATTCTACGTTCTTACGCAACCACGTGGATTTTCTTTGTAGCCCGGATCCCATCACATGCTATTTTACATGACAGCAGGGCCACAGAGCTCTGAATGCACCCAGGGGTCGTTTTACACACCTTTTCATGAACAGTTGATTGACGTTCGTTTCCCCACTGGAACTGTGTGACCTCGTGGGGCTGGGGCAGGTCTGGTTTCACCCCCGTTATATTCCCAGCTTTTATCTTGGGAGCAGGCATTGTAGGCGTGCAGTAAACCTGTTGAATGTATAAATGGATGAATTAATATGCCAGGTTCTGTTCTAAGTATGAGAGGTAGAAGGATGGGTAGGATTTGACCATTGACCTCAGGAAGATGAATGACAATTAAAATAAAGTGTGTATTAAACAGAAATAGTGTCACAAATGTAGAAAACAAACTTATGGTTACCAGGGGGTAAGGGGAGGGAGGGATAAATTGGGAGATTGGGATTGACATAGACACACTACTCTATATAAAATAGATAACTAATAAGGACCTACTGTAGAGCACAGGGAACTCTACTCAGTACTCTGTAATGACCTATATGTGGAAAGAATCTATAAGAGAGTGGATATATGTATATGTATGACTGATTCACTTTGCTGTACGCTGAAACTAACACAAGACTGTAAATCAACCGTACCCCAATATAAAACAAACAAACAAACAAACGTGTGTACTGACAGGTCTGAGTACAAAATAGGACCGTATACAGAGCAGTGTGGAAACGCTGAGAAAGAGGAAATAAGGAGGAAAATCTTCCCAGTGGGTGTTTCCTCTGAGCTCAGAGGAGAGGAATACATGGGTGTTATGGTGACCGTATTTATTTTGTTAACACAGGTTCACGTGCCCGATGCACTGTGAGGCCAAACAAAGTGAAAGGTCGTTGTTCGGAACAGAGAAAGGTTCATTGCAGGGCCAGCGAGGAGGGAGGTGGCCCATGACCTAAAAAGCCTCGAGCTCCCGGAAGGGCTTTGGCAAAGCGTTTTTAAAGGCCAGGTGAGTGCACCACCCCCACCCCCGCCCCGGGGGTGGGGGTGGGGGGGTGGGGATGGCGCCTCAGGGTGTGATCAGCTCGCGCACAGTTCTCTGATTGGCTGATGGTGAGGCAGCAGGGTGAGCGCACAGTTCTCTGATTGGCTGATGGTGAGGCAGCAGGGCGGTCTCACAAGGGTTCCCGTTATCAGTCCTTAGGCTCCAGGAGGCCTGGGGCTACGGGCTCATGGTCATCAAGGAGTTCTTCCATTTGGTGGGGGGTTTTCATATCTGCAAAACAACTCAGGAAATTTGCATCAAATACTATTATCTAGGTACTTCAGAGAGGAGCTAAAGCGGAGGATATGGGGGGAATGCCTGTCCGGGGAAGGCCCCATAGGGTCCTGCTCGGTTACAATTTGTTTACATGGACAGCATCACTTCCTAACTTTTCTGGTATCGACTCAGTTTTTGTTCTTAGCCTGTGGAGGTGCAGTGAGGCCAGCCCAGGATACTGTATACCTCATCCGGGCCCATCCTGCTTCAGCGTGACCTTGTCTTAACGAACTGAATCTCCAAAGACGCTATTTCCAAATAAAGGCACACTCTGCGGTACTGGGGATAAGAACGTCAACACACACATTTGGGGGAACACAGTTCAAAACATGACAGTTATGAAGTTCAACAGGGGGTTTCGGGGACTTCTGAGGAGGTCTGGTTTTATCCTGCAGAGGACACATTGCCTGAATCATAGCTGATCCAAATGGCTCTTTCCCGTATCATCTGTAAGCAAACAGGGAAGTCGGTCGGCATCCTCACTTTCTCTTTGCTCCCTATAACACCAACAGCTGCAAAACTGCGAAGCTGACGTTCCGCATGAACCCTTAGGTTGCTGCTTTTTTTTGTTTTTTTTTTGCGGTACGCGGGCCTCTCACCGTTGTGGCCTCTCCCGTTGCGGAGCACAGGCTCCGGACGCTCAGGCTCAGCGGCCATGGCTCACGGGCCCAGCCGCTCCGCGGCACGTGGGATCTTCCCGGACCGGGGCACGAACCCACGTCCCCTGCATCGGCAGGCGGACTCCCAACCACCGCGCCACCAGGGAAGCACTATTCGTTTTTATAACTGCATTTTCACAATAACTGAAGGGATGCTCTTTTATTTTCTACCAAAATGAAACTCACACATTCCTCTGGCAGCCCATATTTTCTCCTAGGATGTGTAATTTACTACCTCTGGCCTCTGAAGGAGAGGGGGGGTTGTTTTAATCTGTTCGCATATTTATGCCACAATATTAGGCTCTTTTCCACGAGAAAATAAAGAACACTCTCAAAAATAGGTTACCTTTTGATCAAGAAGGGGAAAACTTCCTTTATGTTCTCTGGTGAATTCACTTAAATAGAACACTTTTGGAAAAACAGCGTTATGAATGTCCTTTAGGTTAAAGCTTCCTACAAAGTGTCCCAAATGGTTTGCACCATTTCGTTTCTTTGGTGGATATTGAAAGGAGTCAGATGCTAGGTGGAAAAAAATTGCTACCCAGGCTCAGGTAGGGGTGTGTGTGTGTGTGTCTTAGTACAAGGGAGTCTTGACCTATGGCAGGTGTATAGCTTTGCTTTTCATCCGTTATTCTAGATGCGAGCTAAGTGGCTCCTGATACTGGGGGGAAATGGAGATCAGAAAGGGTTTATGATCCCAGAGTAGCGATCCCGGTAAAAGATACACATTTGTATGATCTTTTAGGAACAGTCGCAAAGGACCTCAACTTCAAGTCTGATTGTGTACAAATGATACAGAAAGGAGAATGTGATGTTGAGGGCTAATGGGAAAGAAAGAGGTGGAAAGGGGGTGAGGAAAGGGATAAGGGAGGGAAGGAGAAAGGGGTTTATTGAATTAAGTTATTTCAAAGGCAAAGTAAGCTAATGGATAGTGAGATATTGATTCTGCTGGAGAAGGGTTCTGCTCCTAGCAGGTTCTCAGTGTGGGCTCAGGTGCTGGAGAGAAGGCAAAGCTGGACAGATGTTTGCTCACCTGGACCCAGGGAAGACAGGGCAATGTCAGCATGTGGCCTGCCCTGAAAAGCTGCCCTGTGCCTCTTTCAGGGTCCTGGGTGTCCCGAAGGGTCCCCAAGAGAGGGAGGTTTGCAGGTGCCATAGGTGGGGTGGCTCTTGTTTCATCTGAAAGCAGTACAGCGTCTGGTTTCCACTCCCATCTCTGTGTGTGTATCAGAGGAGAAAAGCCTGGTCCTTTCTCTCCATCCCTGTTCTCTTGTTGAGCCACCTGACTGTGCGCCTTAGGATGAAAAAGAGATAAAACTGCTCTTGGACAAGCCGACGGGCAGAAACGTGTCTCTGTAGGTCCTGAAATTCAGATAAACATCTGGATTTCTGAGTGCTTATTGAACAGAATTGCACTGCCGAAACGTCAGGGCATAATCCATCACTCCCTCTAACTTTATAAAACCGAGACAATTATCTTTCCGGTCCAAGCTTCACATAATGGTGGTACAATGACTTTTGTTACTGCACGGCACTGGGAGAGACATACTTTTCAGCAGATATTATTAAAAGGCTTTTAATCCATGAAAGCTTAACCAGCTCAAATGGGTTGAAAGTACCATTGCTCCCTTGTTGAGGAAACATGAGGCATCTTTATCTAATAACCACCATTTGCTATAATAAAGATTTTGGATCAAAGCTGATGAATCAAAATGTGTTATTTAAAATCTGTTCCTGCCAATAGCTCTAGACATTCATAACCTTTTTTATTGCCTTCTCCTCCTCTGAGAATGGAAGGAAAGGGTATTATATTACCTCTAAAGTCCCTCCGGCATCTGAATTGAATTCTCTCTTTTTTTTTTTTTGCTCCACCTGTAAGGATATTTTAGCCTACTCCCACAGGAATGGTTTAGAGCTTCGAGGGAAACAGGAAATCTTGGGTGTCCGAGCTCCATTGTTTGCTCAGAGGAAGCTGCTGCAGGGGAAGCTGCCTTTTCACAGAGCACACTTTTCATATCCGTTTGTCTCCAGAAAAATGATGTCAAGTAGTTTTGTACCCATTTCCCTTTCTAGGAGGAGGACTTCCATCCACTTTGGGCTCACTGGCTTTACAGAAAGGGCTCACATACAACTCTGAAACAATGACCTGATCGTAATAATGATAACAGCCAGTGCTTACTGGGTATCTGCAATTATTTTCAGGTCTAATGAAAGAATAGCTAATACTTATTAGGTCATGAGCCAGACATAGAGCAAAATCTGCACTTGCATTGTCTCCTTCAGTTGTCTCCACAATGCTCAAGGATGGAGAATATTACTGTCTCAGAAACTGCCGATTTGGTTACCAGACATCGCCCTTGCCTCCTGGACACCTAATTCAATGATGTTCTCAGCATCCTTAGACTGAGTTCTGGCCAATGGAATGTGATGTGCACATTTCTAGCCCTGGTCCATGTTACCGCCTGCTCAGTCCTTCACACTTCCCCTTCCCTCATCTCTTGGCCAGATGGAGAGGACGGCCAAACACTGTAAGCTGGAAGGAGCCTGGGTCCCTGAATGACTCCACGGAGAGCCACCATAAAAATGTGAGTGTAGACACTTGTCTGCCTTTAATCCAGTGCATTAGTCAGCTCAGGCTGCCATAAAAAACTACCGCATGCCAGGTGGCTTCAGGAACAGAAATTCGTCCTCTCACAGTTCTGGAAGCTGGAAGTCTAAGATCAAGGTGTCGGCAGCATTGGTCTTTCTCCTTGTCTTGCAGACGGCCACCTTCTTGTTGTATCATGTGGTCTTTCTCCGAGCAAGCACGTTCCTGATCTCCCTTCCTCTTCTTATAAGGACATCAGCCTTATTGGATTAGGGCCCCACCCTTATGACCTCATTTAACCTTAATTACCTCTTTCAAGGCCCTATCTCCAAATTCAGTGATGTTGGGGGTTAGGGTCTCAATGTATGAATTTTGTGGAACACAATTCACCACCATAACAGGCAGTGTGACCCAACCTTGGGTTATGATTCTGCTGGATATTAACAGAATGTAGTCACATAGGAGAGAAATCCGCCACCCAACGTACCAGGAGTAGATCATGACTTTTCAGTTTGTCCTTGTCCAGTGTTCATAAAGACTGTGTTAAATTCTCAGTATTTGAGCCTTTGGTTTATATATATATATATATATATATATATATATATATAAAATCTACAGTATATATAAATATATAAATTACAGATATTAATTTAGTGGGATCCTGGTTGGGAGGGATGAGAAAAAAAGCAGATGAGATACCACACAGCTTTGGATTGTCAAACTGGACTCCTGGGAACCACTGATAATACCCAACAGCAAGCTTTACGAATAATTTCAAAGACGTAAGTGATTCTGAGGCAGAGGTGAGGCAGGCAGTGGTCCAACACCATCAGCCCAGCTCTCCAGGTCCTTTCTTGCCTAATTTGGACTCATGATGGATCAGATTTAGCAAAATGAGGTCTCCAAGTGATGCATTTTTGTGCTAGGTTTTCGTCCTCCTCAAAGCATATGCTCAAAGGGGATTCAACGGGATAGATTTATTGGGGGAGATGCCCGTGGGGTAGGGGAAGGCAAGGAGAGCCTTCAGTCCGTGAAGCAGGGCTGACACCTCTGAAAGGAGAGGGGGAAGGAAGGACCAAGCAGGCAGGGCAGTCCTGAGAAGGTCTTGGCCAGGTCATTAGGAAGTCTCCGAGCCAAAGATGACCATTAGAGAAACCCCGCGTCAGGCAGGAATGGCCCGGCACCACGCCATGCTCCCCACCTATGGGGGCAGTCTGGGAGACTCATGGCCTGAGATGAAGCTACAGTGGAGTCACAGGTGTCACAGCTGGAGTGTGCCACCCAGCTCTGCTCCCATGAAGCAGGCCCTTCTGCAGGAGATGTGAGTAGGCCATGTATGTGGTCATCAAATATGTGGTCATGATTGGTCCCCACAGGTTGGTGTTTGGTCCTGAAACACCTTTATTTTTCAATAGTTACACAACGTATGGGTCATTTTTCAAGCAGTCATGTCTTATACATACTTGGATTCCAGATATATTTACCATATGCCCACTAGACAGACCAACTATATCATGCTAACAAATAAGGCATCTCCTGCTAGCAAATACCATTGTTGTGTTTCCCAGAAGGCTTCCTGAAAAGACCATCAGATTTAACATATATAAACACAAGATGCCCAGTTAAATGTTGATTTCAGATAAACAAGGAGGGACTTTCCTGGCGGTCCAGTGGTTAAGACTCTGCACTCCCAATACAGGGGGCATGGGTTCAATCCCTGGTTGGGAGTAAGATCCCATAAGCCACATGGCATGGCCCGAAAAAGGTAAAAACAAAAAGATAAACAAGGAATATACTTTTAGTATAAGTGTATCCCATACAATATTGGGGACATTTTCATACTAAGAAATAATTTACCTGAAAAATCAACTTTAACTGGGCAGCCTGTATTTCATCTGGCAACAATGCCATCTCCTGTTTATTAAGAAGTGAGAGTGCGTGGTCTTTCTTCCTTCCCAGGGCGCTCCCAGTAAAGGAAGAGGGTGGTTTGCAAGCCTGCTGCTAACCCGTCTCTTCCTAGCAGATATTTAGGAGGAGTTGGGGAAAGATGCTGTCTCTCTACCCATTCATCATCTGTGTTCCTTTCACCCAGCCATTAACACACACAGACTGGGAAGTTTTTTTTAACCACAGATAAGTTAGGAAGAGTTTTGAGTGTGGGAAGGGCCTCTCTGGGAAGAAATACAATAGGAGACTGGGCAAGACATCCAGGGAAGCTGCTGACATGGGACATAGTCTGTTCTTCAAGCGCTGAGCGTTTGCAACCCCCTTGGGCTCCCTATTTTTTCTGAGCAAAACTTTTTCTTGTTTTCACATTTTTCTTGTTCCTCCTCTCTGTGCAGAGAAAGTTCAGAGCACATTGTAATGTGACATGAACAGAAAATACATGATCAGTTATGCATTAAGGCTTGTGCCCATCCATCAGAAGAGGCTAAATCAGTCAGAAAGGCCAAGTGCGGTTAACTGTGGGCCAGCATAGACTAGGGTACTTGTGGTGACCCGTGACATAAATCCATTCTCAGTCTGACTTAAATAACTGAGGGAATTTATTGGTTCTCATAAATGAAAAAGAACAGCAGCAGGGTGGCCTTCAGGCAAGTCTTGATCAAGGTGTCATTTAATCTCTCTGTGAAACTCTAAGCTGAGTTTCTCTTAGCTTGATCCTCCTGACATTGCCTACATCCTCACAGCTGCTGCAGTTCTGGAATACACTTTCTAAGGTGATAGAACACAGCAAGGAAGAGGTGGAGGCTGGGTGTATACCCAGGGCATCTGAATCCAGAATCTGAGCTCATAACCAATAGGCTGAACCCAGGCTGGATATTACATACATTACATTTAAACAGCCACTGCCCTCCACTCAAAGGATCAGTAAGTAGAATGTTAAAGAAAATCAAATGTATCAGCTTCCTACATTTGAGGATCTCTTTCTTATAATATAGATCTAATTTCAGGGGTGATTTTGGCCAGTCCTTCAGCCTTTCAGTATTGGTTCAGAGAGTAGAAGGTTAAAGAAAATCAGATGTAGTATTTCTCTACCTTTAGAGGATCTCCTTCCTAGAGTGTTCATATTAACAGCACAAGCGATTTTTGGTCCGTTCTTCAACCTTTCAATAAATTTCTTTTGGTTACTGAAATGTGGTAAGAGATTAACATGGGGATTGTAATGAGAACAACAGAATGAGAAATTTCATATACAGGGAAGGATTAATTATAAAGCTATTGTAACAATCTTTCCTGGAGTCTTTAGGAGAGAAACACTTGGGCTTGCCGTCGTAGGAAAAAATATATATTTGAGACTCATGCATATTTATATTAAATCACATATATGAGTAAACATCAGATCAGTTTTTCTCTTGTTGGCTTAATAAACCAGAAAATAAATATCCCATAAAGAAGAAAGAAAGGGTTTCTTTAATAAGAAAAGGTTTAAATATGCAAATTTTTCTTTTTTTGTGTGGTACGCGGGCCTCTCACTGTTGTGGCCTCTCCCGTTGCGGAGCACAGGCTCCGGACGCGCAGCGGCCATGGCTCACGGGCCCAGCCGCTCCGCGGCATGTGGGATCCTCCCGGACCGGGGCACGAACCCGTGTCCCCTCCATCGGCAGGCGGACTCTCAACCACGGCGCCACCAGGGAAGCCCAAGATATTGCATTTTTTACAAATTGAAGGTTTGTGACAACCCTGCATTGAGCAAGTCTATTGGTGCCACTTTTCCAAGAGCATTTGCTCACTTTGTGTCCCTGTGTCACATTTTGGTAATTCTGTGTTTCAAACTGTTGCATTATTATTACATTTGTTATGATGATCTGTGAGCAGTGATCGTTGATGTGACTAGTACAAAAGGACTACACTTGCTAAAGGCTCAGCCGATGGTTAGCACTTTTTAGCAGTAAGGTATTTTTAAATAAAGGTATGTACGTTTTTTTTTAGACATAATGCTTATTGCACGCTTAACAGACTACAGTATAATGTAAACATAACTTTTATATGCACTGGGAAACCAAAAAATTTGTGTGACTCACTTTTTTGCAATATCCTCTTTATTGCATTTGCCTGGAACCGAACCCACAATATCTCCAAGGTCTGCCTGTATATACGCTGGACCCCAGAAGGGGTCCCTTTGGCAAGCAGTCTCCTAATAAATTCAGAATCATCATAGTAACCAACATTTAAAACTCTAAAACTTTCACAGAAAAATCTGTATCTCTGGTGTTGCTTGAAATATCTGGCAAACAACGAGACCCATTTCAACCCGGCACAAAATCACCTGCATCTAAGTAGGAGCTGTTTAAAACCTGAAATGATTACCTGATCCATTTATAAAAACTACCATCAGCCAGACCAGCTGTCCGGATCCACCATCAATGATTTCTATGCTAGCTTTGCCGTCTTACCTACCATGCACAGATTATGCAGTGATGACTGGAAATTGGGGAATAAGGACATCACAGAGGTAAGCAGTTCACATGAGGTCATACTGAAGTACGTGGGCTTCTAATCCAATATGACGTCATTTATCTTCCCTCTGTCCCCTTGCAATGTAGGACTGTGCCCTAGAGCAGTGGTCCCCAACCTTTTCAGCACCAGGGACCGGTTTCGTGGAAGACAGTTTTTCCACAGATGGGGCGGGGGCGTTGATGGTTCAGGCGGTAATGCGAGTGACCGGGAGCCATGGGGAGCGGCAGATGAAGCTTTGCGAGCTCCCCTCTCACCTCCTGCTGTGCGGCCCTGTTCCTAAAGGCAGATGACCAGTATCTGTCTGCGGCCGGGGGGTTGGGGACAGCTGCCCTAGAGTGTGTTTAACTCGGTGTACTTCCAGAGTGATCTGTAGAAAAGTTCTTGAGATTTGATAAGATGGATTTTTGCTTTTTTTTTTTAACATCTTTGTTGGAGTATAATTGCTTTACAATGGTGTGTTAATTTCTGCTGTATAACAAAGTGAATCAGCTATACATATACATATGTCCCCATATCTCTTCCCTCTTGCGTCTCCCTCCCTCCCACCCTCCCTATCCCACCCCTCTAGGTGGTCACAAAGCACCGAGCTGATCTCCCTGTGCTATGCGGCTGCTTCCCACTAGCTATCTACCTTACGTTTGGTAGTGTATATATGTCCATGCCACTCTCTCACTTTGCCCCAGCTTACCCTTCCCCCTCCCCGTGTCCTCAAGTCCATTCTCTACATCTGCGTCTTTATTCCTGTCATCAGAACTTTTTTTTTTTAGAGTCCATATATATGTGTTAGTATATGGTATTTGTCTCTTTCTGACTTACTTCACTCTGTATATGACAGACTCTAGGTCCATCCACCTCACTACAAATAACTCAATTTCGTTTCTTTTTATGGCTGAGGAATATTCCATTGTATATATGTGCCACATCTTCTTTATCCATTCTTCTGTCGATGGACACTTAGGTTGCTTCCATATCCTGGCTATTGTAAATAGTGCTACAACGAACATTGTGGTGCATGTCTCTTTTTGAATTATGGTTTTTTCAGGATATATGACCAGTAGTGGGATATTTTGCTTTGTTTTTAATCTTTAGTAACAAGCGGAATGTTATTCATGTTTAGGAAATTCTCCCTCCCCTCACTTCTGCACATTGGTCTCTTCCAAAGCAAACAATGCCTAAGACATTTCAGATTTTCAAACATAAGTTTTGTCTTAGTGCAGTTCTACACCCTCTGGTCTATGCACGTGAGGAAACCTTTTCCCTTCTTCCCTTCTAGGTTCTTTGACTGGTCTGATCATTAAACTGACATGAAACGGCATGACAGGAGAAGAACAAATTTAATTTCCTACGTGCGGGAGTCCATAAAAATAAGAAACTCAAAGAAGTGACCAAAGCAGGCAGCTTTCATACCTTTTCGACAAAGAAACAATAAATTTGTGAAGAATTGACATGAAAACAAATTAGGGCTTGGGATAGTAAATTAGTGAAGGAGGAATAAGGTTTGTTTATACCGTCTTCTCAGCCTTGAACTCCCTGTTTCTGGTGATAAGGAGGTCTTTCCATCTCCCGGTTCAGGGAGGTACCCTTCATGTGGGAGATTTATTTCCTGCTTTTTTGGGGACAAAAGAGGGTCAGAGCATCCTTCGTACACCCGCCGTTTCTTAAGTAACTTTAATTCCAAATAATCAATGTGCCCAAGTGGTCCACTTTGGGGTGACACATTTTGCTCTTCTACATCTACTGTTTTGCTGTGTGACCAAAAGGAAGCAGTATTCCAGGGCTACGACAAACATCATCCTTAACATAATTATCCTTAACATTTCAGCGGCAGATTTGTCCTCTGTGGACGTGGAAGTTTTCAAGCATTGAATTGAGCTGTTTGTGTGCCTGTGTATGAAATCATTGCTCATTCCCCAGGAGAAGCAAGCTCTGAAAGTGCTTTTCTGGATCTGCAAGCTCTTATAAATTTCAGGTTTTCAGAGGGAGGTTGGAGCCATTGGGGTTATCTGGGGAGGGTCGTCTGTTCGAGGGTATAGATATCCTCCATCCTGGATACCAGATGAGGTCTGAGGCACACAATCTAATTCAGTATTAATTGTTTTGGAAGTGGTTTTTCTAGTGTATCGGTTTAGAACAGGCTTGTGTACTAAAGTCTATTCATCCGAGTAATTCACCATCCGACTAAAATTACTTTCTGTCAAAATAGTATACTGTTTAAAGGTGGTTGTTAGTTTACAACGCACCCATTGGAGAGGCAGATAAGCCTCATAGAACATTTTATTTCATGGGTGATACCACGTGGACACAATTCTTTGGGTGGAGGTTCTAAGACCACCCATTTATACCCGCCCTAGTTCTCAGGTTGGCCTTTCTGCTAAAACTTCCACTCCAATTCCCTCTCCCCTCTTCCTTCCCCTTCCTTCCTGTGTCCACTTGGCTGTAGACGTTATTCTACAAAGTAGGGAGACTGAGATTAACAATACATGGTCCTGAATTTGTGATGTGTATCAGGTTGGCCTCTTTCTTTCGTAACAGACAATCCAATTCAAAGTGGCTTAAACAAACAACAAAAAATTACATTTTGTGCTGCTAAAGTATTCATGGGCAGTTTGGCCTGCAGGTTCAGCTGGATCCAGGAGCTCATCAGAATAGAGTTTCTCTTAACCTCATTTCTTGCCTTCTGCTGTGTGTGTGCCCTTGTCAGACAGGATGTTCCCTCGTGGAGACAGTAGGGGCTGCCTGTCCCTCCAGGCTGACATGCAGCAGGAAAGAGCATATCATTTCTCAACAGGTCCCACCAAGCCCTGGGATGCATTCCGATTGCAGCTTGGGTAGGTGGGGGAGGGTCCTGCCTGGACTTTCTGGATGCAGCCCCTCTGAGGAATTAAGCTGACGGTTCCTGTCCACAGAATAGACGTTGTACGTAGTTGCAAAGCAGCTGGGCAGGTATGATGTCCAGCCATCACTGCACGATCTGTGGACCGTGGGTAAGATGGCACTACTAGTGACAGCACTTTTTACAAATGCACCAGGTCATCGTTTCAGAGTTTTCGGATGCCGTCATTGGGGAAATAAGAAACTTGGTTAGCCTTTACTCCCCAAACCGACAGGACCTCAGCATGGATGGGCAGATGTCATCGCCAAACAACCCCCAGCTTGAGGTCTCCTAAAATGTGGACTGTTTGTGCTTCTTGTAAGATTTTATGCAGCAGAAGGCTCATTTCCTGCAGACCACTAACCCAGTGGGACTACAGGGCTGAAACGTCCATTCCCGAAACAACCACTGTGGCTGGAAGCATGTGGATGACGCACCGGCCCAGCCCCTTCCTCAATTCGCACAGTGGCATTGTTCATGTCAAGAATTTGCGGACCCAAGAGACGGTACTGAACGTGGGAGGAGGGTGGGAGTGACAAGGGCAGCAAGGTGACATTACACCACAGCAATGCAGGCGACTTCACGTGGAGCGCAAAGCATCCCGACTCTTCAGTCTGGGCTTTCAGTGAGGCTGGGTCCTCAGGCATGGGGCCATTTCCCCAGAGCCTGTTGAGTTGACTCCTGTCCCCACCGTGACCACTCCCTGTAGACCTGCAAGACGCGCCGTGTGCAGACGCCTGGTGAAGGAGGGCGGGGAGGGCCCGGCGTGCACCTCCTGCTCTACCCACCAGGTTCTGGGACAGAGGAACAGAGCCCTGGTAATGCACACGAGGGGTCTTGTGGGCTAATAGCGGCCCTGGCTCTTTTCCTACCCTTCTGACCCCTCCCCTCTGCTTACTCTGCTCATCTTATTTTTACAATTAATACATCAGTAATAAATCCCTCTCATTATCTCGTGAAGAATGGCTAAAAATATTATTTCTTTTTTTCAAAACTTTTTATTTTATACTGGAGTATAGTTGGTTAACAATATCGTGTTAGTTTCAGGTGTACAGCAAAGTGATTCAGTTACACATATACATGTATCTGTTCTTTTTCAAATCCTTTTCCCATTTAGGTTGTTACATACTTTTGAGCAGAGTTCCCTGTGCTGTACAGTAGGTCCCCGTTGTTTTATCCATTTTAAATAGAGCAGCGTGTACATGTCAATTCTAAACATCCCATCCCTCCCCGCCACCCTTCTTAAAAACAGTATTTCTGATTGTTTTACACTCAAGAGCTCTGTTTTCCCCTCAAATGGCATGTGCATATATCTTTCAAGCATAGGGTCTCCTTCCTTACAGATCTGCCACCTGATGTTAAGATGATGGACATTTCAGTTTGTTTCACTTGCTCTCTGCCTTTTTCTACGCCTAGTTTCCCCTTCCTTTCCTGCATGATTTGAGTTGGGTAATTATTCTTTTCCTCCGCTTACTGGCTTGGCCACTTTCCGTTCTGTTGCATGTTTTAATGAGTGGCTGACGTTTCAACTTGTTATACCTAATTGTGACTATATCTTCTGAAGATAACTCATTGTCAGGACTCTTATGAGGTGCTATGAAATCCTCCCAGAGGAAGAAGACTTGCTGGGGTTCCCCTGTGTTCCCAGCCATGTGCGAACTCCCTGTTTTTCTGAGACATATTCTTTTTAACATCTTTATTGGAGTATAATTCTTTACAATGGTGTGTTAGTTTCTGCTTTATAACAAAGTAACTCAGTTATATATATACATATGTTCCCATATCTCTTCCCTCTTGCGTCTTCCTCCCTCCCACCCTCCCTGTCCCACCCCTCCAGGCGGTCACAAAGCACCGAGCTGATCTCCCTGTGCTGTGCGGCTGCTTCCCACTAGCTATCTACCTTACGTTTGTTAGTGTATATATGTCTGAGACATATTCTTAGCTTCGTCCTTTGCTCCATTTCTAGTCCTCTTCTCGGCCATCCCAGCTGGCAAAGCTTGGCTCTGCTGCGGGCTTTCCTCAGCACCCTCCACGTGATTGTTGATTTCAGAGCTGTTTTGGAACAGCTCCCTGTGCAAATACTTCCTTTGCTTCCTCTGAAACAAAGGCTTCAATTTATGACTTTCAGTAAGCTGTGAAAAGCTGAAAACTCAACCTTTTGCACGGCTATTTTTATAATAGCTTCTCTACTGTGTTTTTACAGCAGGGGTGGGGGGGCCTTTCTGCTTTGTCTTCCGTTTGAATAATTTCTGATAATCATGTGTTTTTTCCCCTAAATGCGGATGTTTCAGAACGTTGTATCTAAAATGACTTGCGTTAGAATGAAACAACTAATGTTTGTCCAAAATCATGGTCTACTTCTTTGAGAATTGACATTCATTCTCCTGCTTCTGTGTTATTAATTTTGTATCTTGATGTGACACACTTTTTTTTTTTATTTTTGGCTGCGTTGGGTCTTGTTTGCTGCGCGCGGGCTTTCTCTGGTTGTGGCGAGCGGGGGCTACTCTTCATTGCGGTGCGTGGGCTTCACGTTGCGGTGGCTTCTCTTGTCGCGGAGCACGGGTTCTAGGCGCGCGGGCTTCAGTAGTTGTGGCACGAGGGCTCAGTAGTTGTGGCTCACAGGCTCTAGAGCGCAGGCTCAGTAGTTGTGGCGCACGGGCTTTGTTGCTCGGTGGCATGTGGGATCTTCCTGGACCAGGGCTTGAATCCGTGTCCCCTGTGTTGGCAGGTGGATTCTTAACGGCTGCGCCACCAGGGAAGCCTGACATACTGTTGTTTGACCACTTGAAACAGTTTTGCAGTTGGTTTTGTTGGACTGGGTACAGGTCGTAGGGTGATGCTCTCTCGCTGTCCGCAGAAATTTTATGGCTCTACTTTCTCTATCTTGCAATGATCCTTAACCTTTATTAGCCCAGATTAGTCACCTAACCAGGGCAATAGAGGATAGGAAAATATAGCTTACTCTGTGGTGTTTCATGCTAGACCTGACACAGAGGGTCAGGCAGGTGGTTCATAGCTCTGTTCTAGAAGATACTTTCACACGATACAGAACTGATCCTTGAACAATCTGGGTTTGAACTGCGCAGGTCCACTTATACGTGTGGGTTTTTTTTTCAATAGTAAATACTTGAGTATTACACAGTCCATGGTTGGTTGAATTTGTGGATATGGAGGGTCAACTAAAGTTAAACGTGCATTGGAGGGTTAGCACCCCTAACCCCTCATTCTTCAAGGGTCAACTATAGTTTGTTGTGGTCAGACCAGGTACTTCATTGGGTTTTGCTGTGTGGCCAGATTAGGAGGACAACCCCACCAAAAAGAGGACCACAATCACTGCTTCCATAACTTTTTCTTATTTTTGCTTACTTACTTCACCCCTCTTGAAATTCTTTGAGTGCTATCCTGTTTTATTAGCAGCTGTTCACATCCATTTAAATATCTCCAAATCATCGAGACTAAGTTGCTTTTTCCCTGGTAGCGAACTGACGCAGATGTTACCACGTCGGGCATTTGGTTAAAGAATCAATATTAAGTGTGGGCATTCTTTTCCATGTACCCTGACATCACTCCCCTGCAACCCCAGGGGGGACGTTAAGAGGCAAAATTGATCATTCTACTTATTTTACTGAGAAAATAATTCCCTTGTCACGTTCTTAATATCATGAGGGGTACGAGCCAGATCACTCCCACCCTGACCGTGGTAATGCAAACGACCCTATTTCCATTGCTGAAAAGGAGGCCATCTTAAAACCCTTTTGCCTATTACAAAATCTAATGACTTCTTTTGTTCAATATAATCTTGCACCTTTAGAAATCTTTTTGAACTCTACGCTACTGAAAATTCCACAAATGTTCCCTTGACCCTCACAAATCTTTATCCTTTTGAAAATGTACAGTAAACATATCAATAAGCACTATTATCAAATGCTTCTGATTATATATTTCCACAGAAGGATTCTAGCTTTTATCATTTTTCCATCAGAATTTCACTTCTTGAAGCTGGAAATATCAAACCCTGCATTAGAATATCAAAGCTTGTAAGAACATATCACCTCCTTATAAATTCTAGTTTTGAAAACTGCTGTGTATTGAAGGGAATGAATAGGATTTTGCATCGGGCCTTTGGGTTATGCATGTACTTTATAGGTTGCTTCTTTTGCCTTTGGGACTTGAAGTGTAAGTAATCAATGTAGAAAGGAATTATTTAAAGTATCTCCCCCCAGCATCTAGTTCTTTTATTAAGAGCATAAAGTAAAATGGGAATAATTATGTAGACGCCGTACATGCTTCATGGAAGAAGGAGGAGGAGAGACACGCTCTGCATAGAGTGATCAGATTTACCAAATAAAAATGCAGGACTGCCAGTTAAATTTGAATTTCAGATAATCAATCATTTTAAGGTAAATATATCCAAAGCAATATTTGGGACATACTTATACTAAAAATTCATAACCTATGTGAAATTCAAATTTAGTCAGATGTCCCTTATGTCACCTGGCAACCCTAGTTCTGAGAGAGGTGATAGGGAGGGACATGTAAGGAAGAGAAAAGAATGAGTGATGGGCTTCCCTGGTGGCGCAGTGGTTGAGAATCTGCCTGCTAATGCAGGGGACACGGGTTCAAGCCCTGGTCTGGGAGGATCCCACATGCCACGGAGCGGCTGGGCCCGTGAGCCACAACTGCTGAGCCCGCGCATCTGGAGCCTGTGCTACGCAGCAGGAGAGGCCGCGATGGTGAGAGGCCCGCGCACCGCGATGAAGAGTGGCCCCCGCTTGCCACAGCTAGAGAAAACCCTCACACAGAAACGAAGACCCAACACAGCAAAAAAAAAAAAAAAAAGAATGAGTGATATATTTCACATCTACAAGGATTCACCAGACAGTTAAGGGAGACAACATAGCTTGGTGAAAATGAGAATAAAAGGTATATTAACAAATCAGGACGGACTCATGAAAAGATGCTCAACACCGCTAATCATCAGGCAAATGCAAGTCAAAACCACCATGAGATATCACCTCATGACGGTCATCATGGCGATCATCAAAAAGAACACAGATAACAAATGCTGGAGAGGGTGTGGAGAAAAGGGAACCCTCCTGCACTGTTGCTGGGAATGTAAACTAGTGCAGCCACTATGGTGAGCAGTATGGAGTTTCCATAAAAATACTAAAAATAGAACTACTGTATGATCCAGCCATCCCACTCTTGGGTATATATCCGAAAAAAACAAAGGCACTGACTCCAAAAGATACATGCGCCCCAATGTTCATAGCAGCATTATTTACAATTGCCAAGATATGGAAACAACCCAAGTGTTCATCAACAGATGAATGGATAAAGAAGATGTGGTGTATATGTACAATGGAACACTACTCACTACTCAACCATAAAAAAGAATGAAAATTTAGGCTTCCCTGGTGGCGCAGTGGTTAAGATTCCACCTGCCGATGCAGGGGATGCGGGTTCGTGCCCCGGTCCTGGAAGATCCCACATGCTGTGGAGCGGCTGGGCCCGTGAGCCATGGCCGCTGAGCCCGCGCATCCGGAGCCTGTGCTCCGCAACGGGAGAGGCCACAACAGTGAGAGGCCCGCGTACCGCAAAAAAAAAAAAAAAAAAAAAAAGAATGAAAATTTGACATTTGCAGCAACATGGATGGAGTTGGAAGCATTATGCTAAGTGAAATAAGTCAGAAAGTGAAAGGCAAATACTGTATGTTACCACTTATAAGTGGAATCTAAGAAATAGAATGAACTAGTGGTTATAACAACAAAAAAAAGTAGACACAGATATAGAGAACCAACTAGTGGTTACCAATGGGGAGGGAGTGGGATGTACAAAATACTGGGAGTAAGATAGGCTACAAGGATGTATTGTACAACATAGAGAATATAGCCAATATTTTGTAATAACTGTAAGTGGAGTGTAACCTTTAAAATTGCATTAAAAATAAAAATTATTTTAAAAAATCGGGATAGAAAAAGATAGTAGAATTAATGTCATCGGGTGATGATTGCATTTTAATCATTGCCTAGCAGGTTCCTTCCCTGGGATGGTCTTAGAGATCCTGACAGATGAACGAGTGGTGCCGTCCTTGCCTAAGATAGGAGGTGAAAGGAGGAACATTGGATTCGGACTCAGGAATTCACACAGCCTGAGACCCGTGTTGGCCACGTGCCCTACTTTGCTGGATCTCAGTTGTCACACTTGGAAATGGAGCCAACAGCCCCTGTCTTGCCAACTTTCTAGCGATGTTCTGGGAATGAGTTGCCTTGATGGATGTCTCTTTTAGAGATTGTCAGGGACGCACGACCTGATTTGTATCTTTTAGATGCTAAGTCTGGAGGATCAGAGACCAGAGCTGTCTTCTTCACTGTCTCATCCATAGCTCCTAGTGAATACTTAGCACAGAGTCAGACTAAAACAAAAATTTATTGTAGGAGCAGATGAATATCAGTATATACATTGTTAAATGTAACCAGTCGTGTAGAAAACGGAAATGCACAATGTAATGTAAACGGCTGCTGTAACAGCGGATTAGGGGTGGAGACTAGCAGTTCCAGACACTCCTGATTTCCCCAGATGTCAAGACAGCACAAAATATTGTTCAAATAAGTAAGTCCTTAAGTTTAGGAGTTACTACAAAACTGTTCCACGAATAAAAAGTAATTCTGTTGAAAGAAAAAGGGTGATGTTATGGAAGAGAAACTGGAAAGGCACACACACAAGTTACGCAGGGAATGTCCACCTCATTGGGTAGAACACTTTTATTCTCATCTTTCCTCTCTCAGTGGGGAGCTTTATTTGCATAACAATACTCCAATCAACCATCAATGTGGCACAAGCCAAAGGCATTTCAACCCCTTTTTGCTAGTTGATGATCGCATTGGCATTATGTAGGGTCCCAAGCATGAAAATGATCAACGTGTAATTAATTACTATTCATCATGGGATGAAATAGAAACCAACATGACTGAGATGTTTGTTCGCAGGAGCTGAACAGTCCTTTTCCATTTAATAAAAAAGTGATCATTTTGAGCCTAATAAAGGCCTAAGCAGGGGCTTCCCTGGTGGCACAGTGGTTAAGAATCCACCTGCTAATGCAGGGGACACGGGTTCGATCCCCGGTCCGGGAAGATCCCACATGCTGCAGAGCAACTAAGCCCGTGCACCACAACTACTGAGCCTGTGCTGTAGAGCCCGTATGGTCATTCTTACCTAGATTAAAAAATAAATAAATAAAAACTAAGATTCCAGTCGACTCGCTTTTAAAAAAGTATTCATAGACTTCTCTCCTATTACAAAGTAAGCCACCAGGTTATTTAAATGATCTTAATCTCTCAGGGCTTTATCTTCTGTTTCTCCTGCACTCATTTCATGTATAGGGGAATGTTTGCTCTGTGAGACCTGTACCCAGGTTCTGGTACATTCTGTATTTCCTAGACTCTTTTATACCTGGGGTGAGTAACTCATTCTAGGTATTTAATCATATTTCCTGAAGACACCTAAGTTTTAACATGTGAAAGCAAGGTCAAGTAACAGTCATCTGTGATATCACTGGCTTCCTTGATTCCATATCTAGTCACTTAACTTTTCCTTTGAATTCAGCTCCTGACTCTCCCTGCATCTGTTTTTGTTTTTTTTTTAATTTTTAAAAATTTTATATTGGAGTATAGTTGATCTATAATGTTGTGTTAGTTTCAGGTGTACAGCACAGTGATTCAGTTATACATATACGTATATCCATTCTTTTCCAGATTCTTTTCCTGTTTAGGTTATTACAGAATATTGAGTCGAATTCCCTGTGTTATACTGTAGGTTCTTGTTTTTTATTTACTTTATATATAGTAGTGTGTATATGTTAATCCCAAACTCCTAATTTATCCCTTTCCCCTTTGGTAACCATATAAGTTTGTTTTCTATGTCTGAGTCTATGTCTATTTTGTAAATAAGTTCATTTGTATCATTTTTTTTAGAATCCACATACAAGTGATATCATATATTTGTCTTGCTTTGTCTGACCTCACTTAGTATGGTAATCTCTAGGTCCATCTATGTTGCTGCAAATGGCATTATTTCATTTTTTATGGCTCAGTAATATTCCATTGTATACGTATACCACATCTTCTTTATCCATTCGTCTGTCGACAGACATCTAGGTTGTTTCCATGTCTTGGCTACTGTGAATAGTGCCGCAATGAACACTGGGGTGCATGTATCTTTTCAAATTATGGGTTTTCTCTAGATATATGCCCAGGAGTGGGATTGCTGGATGATATGGTAGTTCTAGTTTTAGTTTTTTAAGGAACCTCCATACTGTTCTCCACAGTGGTTGCTTCTTTTCCTTTTAAGATGCAAGAATTATGTCCTGGAACTGGGCTATTGTGATGTGGCCTCTTTACTGAACTTCTCACATTCATTTGCCTCTGCCCCAATTCATCTTTCATTTGCTACCCAATTAATTTCCCATCGTATGATAGATAGATCCAGTTCCTGAATTTTTGCATCATCCCATACTGAAACTCCATACTCATTAAATAGTAACTGCCCAGTTGGGGAAATCCACGTTCCACAGAGCTGGAGACTCATTACTCTAGCCCCGGGGATGACTCACCATCTACTGTGAATCGCAGATGTTGAGATAAAAGCCCTTTGAATTATCTGGTCCTTGGAAGCAGCATACTTGTTCCCAAATGGCCCCCGGTGGTCGGTTTAAATGACCTGGCTGCGGGGAATTAGTACCTTTGGGGTACTTATCGTTTATATTTTACTTGCCCAAGAGTCTTTTCACATTTCGCACAAATGCCCATGCTCTGGTGAGTAAGGAAGGAGAGGCCGTAGAAATCCCCCATCCACACTTGGGAGGTCCAAGGTCAAGGGCTCTCACCTCAGCATCATTAGAATCACCTGCAGGGTTTGGAAACCACTGATCAGCAGTTCTCAAACTGCCTGACAGTCATTGGTCGGGGGAGGAGGGCTTTGAAAATAACTGACCTCTGAGTCCCACCCCAGACAATGTGGTTGAATTGGTCTGTGGCAAGACCTGGGAGAGGGAGCGAGGGATGGAGAGAGAGAGAGAGAGAGAGAGAGAGAGAGAGAGAGAGAGAGAGAGAGAAGGATATGGAAGCACTATATTTGATAACAAAAAAATATTTTTCCATTTTTGCAGTCAGCCAAAAATACTGCATTCGTTTAGTTTGGAGTGGAAATGTACTTAAATTTTTGTATATATTTTTATTAGATAATTATAAGAATTTGTTTTTGGCCAGGTAACTATTTTTTAAAGACATAATATGGAGGGTAGACTATTATGTTTCGTTCTCTGATCCCAAGTTTCCAATACTCACCAAGCCCCATCTCCATGAATAGTGCTGTCCTAGGACCCATGACTGGAACCACATCGGCCCTTCATCCTCAAATTCACATCAAAAGTGCAGAGTAAAATTATTTTTAATAGCTATTGCTGTTTGAAAAATTTTAATAGTTTATTTCATAATGATGATAGTGATTACTGAGAAGTATACTTGAGAGACCGCAGTGGTGTAATTACTTTACATCTTGTATCTCATATGGTCTCTCCAACCAGCCAGCAGACCTCTGTTTTATGCATGAGGAAATTGAAATTTCCTAAAAGATGACTTTTTTCTACTAAGTATCAGAGTCAGGAATGAAACTCAATTCTCTGACTCCAAAGCCATGCTGGTCACCATTGAAGATGAATCCATTCAAATGGCCTTTCCACGGGATGGGGTCGAGTAGGGGGGTGCTTGCAGGACTAGTTTGCCTGGGGCCCCCATTCCACAAGCGCCTCAGGTGAAGACCTTAAGCGTTGTCTACAAGGAAGGCTGTGACGACACAGGAGTCCCACCGGAGGATGGGAGAGAGGCGTCCGATGGTCACTAAACCATTTCAGGCTTCTGTCTCATCCGCCAAAAACAGATTGGCAGTGGCTGTAAATTAACATTTTTATAAATGCCATAATTATCTTGTGACTAGTACCATTATGTCACAATGTTTTTGCCTGTGTTGACAGTATTTATTTAGAAAGTGTCAACATTTACAGTACTCCACAGTTTGTGTCAACTTGTGTTGGCATCTCTCTTTAAAAAAAAATGAAAGGAATCAGCTGGGCTTTTTTGGCCTTTACGGGGCACCCTGATCTTGTAAGTGAGTTGCTGCTGGTATGAAAAAAAAACTGTGTAAATGATAAGGGATGTCAAGGAGAGGGGAAACTTCCATCAGGCAGAGTGATTATGGTCATGGTCAATGTCAGTTCATCCAATGATAATTTTGTCTTTGTAATCAGACAAAAACACAAAACCCAGGAGAATTAACAAAGGGATCCCTAAAATCCTAAAGCACCTCATCCTCTCTTGAAGACGTTTTCTTCCATCCTGAGGCAGCGTCGCCCTCAGGTGAGGTTTATGTTTTTATTTATTTTTTATTTTATTTTTTGGCTGTTTTGGGTCTTCATTGCTGCTTTCGGACTTTCTCTAGTTGTCGCTCGCGGGCTCTAGAGCACAGGCTCAGTAGTTGCGGCGCACGGGCTTAGTTGCTCCGCGGCATGTGGGATCTTCCCGGACCAGGACTCGAACCTGTGTCTCCTGCTTTGGCAAGCAGATTCTTAACCACCAGGGAAGTCCCTGGTTATCTATTTTAGATGTAGTCGTGTGTATCTGTTAATCCCAACCTCCTAATTTATCCCTCCCCTCCCCCCGTTTCCCCTTTGGTAACCATAAGTTTGTCTTCTATGTCAGTGGGTCTATTTCTGTTTTGTAAATACTTTCCTTTGTATCATTTTCCAGAAGTGTTGTCTCTTAAGAGAGGACTTCAAGTTGAGGAGAGACCAGCCAAACATCCAGGAAACACAACACCCCGGGAACAGCCCTAGAGGTGAGTGGAGACCTCACACGTTCTGTGATCTACATGGTTGCCCACGGTCAGTGGAGGGGAAGGGGATGGGGTTGGATGCTTGGGCAGGTCGGTGTGGGGTGAGGGCTCCTGATATCAGGCAAAAAACCAAATGAGGACAAACTTTGTTACCCCAGCACGGGTTTGGGGCTTTAGCCTGAGGGCAGTGATGAACCGCTGGAAAGTTTTCAGCAGGAGATGGCCTAATTAGGTTGCATTTCAGGAAGAGTTTCCCCTGCCTGCCTTTGTCCCTAGGCTCACGTTAGAGTCTGTATCGAATAACTTAATCTTTAATTACACATTCCATAAACAAAAAAACACCAAGCTCCATTGAAAGGGAACATTATCTTATATAGCACTAAAAAGCAAACACTGCATATGATAAAACACTGTGGATGGTAAGATGGATCTGAAATTAAGTGATACGAAACTGAAAAAGATGTCATGTAAGAATGTATGAAATACCCAGAGTCACTTAAGGCTTTGATGTCTTCCCGGTTTCTTTCTCCAGCGAGTTTGGGTGTTGTGTGAGTTCAGACCAGGCTTTACACTTCTATAAACATGGCTTTAGAGAAGTATATGCTGCATGACTTACTGACCTATTTTTCAATCAGTTATGCAGTAGGTGTTAAATGCATACAAACGAACTGAACTAGAAGATATCAGCTCATTTGAAGGGAAGACCAAAAGTTCCGGCGTGTATGAGCCGTTTTCATCTTTTAAGAAATGGGCCATTTGGGAGAAAAACTACAAAGAAAATTTGTAAAAATTCACTGCATGAAAAATATCAAAGCCCTGCATGACATAATTTAAAGAATCATACATTTCAAACAGACTTGTGACAAATCAAAACAAAACAAAAACAAAACAGTCCCATCTGCCCATTTCCCACTCATCACCGCCCCCCCCCCCTTATTTTTGGCCGCATCACGTGGCATGTGGGCTCTTCCCCAACCAGGGATCTGCAGTGGAAGTGTGGAGTGTCAACCACTGGACTGCCAGGGAAGTCCCTGCCCATTTTCCCCTGCTGGAGGCAACCACTCTATTTTGATACATTTGGGGCATTTATCTCTATAGTTCTAAGTAGTATGTTTTACTGAAACGTTCCTTTTTGTTCTGGTTCTTATGGACTTTATTAAAAGAAAATTCAGAGAACTTTATTTGTGAATACCAGGATTTACACCTGAAATGGGGTTAACGATCTCCACCTTGCACACACAAAAGGAAAGTTGTGGGAATCACATCAGTTAATGGAGGCGACAATGACTTCATATATTACATGTGACACAAATGGAAAGTCTATTATTACTTGACCGCATACCAGAATATTGAAAACTAGACTTATCTCTAGGTCCTAGGAGAATACTTAGCAAATGATAGGATTTCAGTAAATATGTGTGGCATGAATATACATACAGTGTCCAAAACAAAACAGTCAGGTAAAAACAGAAATTTTCATGGTGGGTGTGTATCTGAATGTGCTATTGAAGATAATTCTGGTTGCTATGACAAAGAAACCTATGATGGATACATGTAGTACTTTGATAGTGGTGATGGTATTTTGGGTGTATGCATGTGCCCACACTCATCAAAATGCATACATTAAATATGTGCATTTTTTTGGTATATCAGTTATACCTCAAAAAAGCTTTAAAAATCACCCTGAAAAAATAAACGGAAAAATATAAAATGGCTCAAACTCAGTAGAAGTTTATTTCTCACAGCTAGAGCCCTCCATGTGGTTTTTCTGAATCGCTGACTAGAACCCTTCAAAGCAGTAATCTGTTCCATGTGTGGCTCTGGCAACGTCAGCACAAAGCTTCTAAAATGGACGTGAGGGACTCCCCGGCGGTCCAGGGGTTAGGACTCGGTACTTTCACTGCCAGGGCCCTGGTTCAATCCCTGGTCGAGAAACTAAGATCTTGCAAGCCACGCGGCGTGGCCAAAAACTAAATAAATAAAATGGATGTGATATCCCATGACAAGATGGAAAAAAGGAAAAAATAAACAGAGAAGGCACTTCTGCATCTTTAAGACACTTAATATCTGCTTATATTGCCTAGTCAAGGTGTGGTCACACGACTCCATCTAGATGACGGGAAATGGGATGCTGGGAAATAGTTGTGGGATAAGCGACTGCTTCCAGCAAGAGCACATTTGATGAACAGGTAGCCATGCCATCACTGTCTGTGTCTTCGCCAACCCAGGTATTCTGGTTCAGAGCCAATGCTCTTTTGACCTTTTGATGCCTGTGTTAAATTGTGTGTGTGTGTGTGTGTGTGTGTGTGTGTGTGTGTGTAAAATGAAAAAACGATTCTTACTTTGTTTCAAAATATAAAGACATGCAGTATTTTCCACATTGTGGTACAGAATTTCTTTCTTCCTCTTTTCCTTTACTGAGATCTTCCCAATTCAAATCCATGGACTGGTTGGGTGTTCTTGATGGGCAAGGATTCTACATATTCTTCCGACTGTCCAGTCAAACTCCATGCACGGAATTGGTACTCAACAGCTATATTAGTATATCAAAAATATTTAAAAATATGTGGGTATACTGACGAGACTTCTTTCTTTGTAAGCAGAAAGAAACCCACTTGGGTTAACTTAAGCCAAAGGTGATTTAATGGACAGAGATTAGGGGGTTCCTGGAACTAGTGGGAAGCTTGATACTGGCTTGGGAATGGCAGCTCAAGGCAGCCCAGGGAGACTGGGCATGGGGACTTCATTAGTGCTTCCTTGGCACAAAGGGACTAGAAAACAAGCCACTTTTGGGGTGAAATGGAACACAAGCTATATTCAATTCTTTGTACCACTGTTCAAGGTGGGGAGAGGCGTGTAACTGGTCTAGCCTGGCTCACAGTGACCAGCTGAATAGAATGCATCCGATGCTGAAAAAGAATTCTTATGCAAATAAATATGGGATTGTTAAGAAAGAGCAACTGATTCTGGGGGAATCATGTGGAGAAATGAATACATAAGAAATGCCCAGCACATTCAGTATAATTTATTTTATTTTATTTTCAACTCAAAGCACCTAGTCCTCTGGGGGTAAGTATTATTTGCATTACAAGACTCCAATCCCTCACCATTGAAGGGAAAGTCAAAGGAATTTTGACCTCCCTTTGCTAGTTGATTTTTAATATTAGCATTACTTGAGGTTGGGTAAACACATTACTACATCTCATTCTTAGTCCAAAGCTCAGAGACAGTTAACTTGCCATTACTATTGATTTGTCATAAATTGCTTCTCATCGTGGGTATAAGTAGGTACCATACAGATTAAGTCACTTGTTAGCAGAAGCTGAGATTCAGTTTCATCGACTTATGAGTTCATCACAGAAATGAAATTCAGTTACAGAAAACTCTCTCTTTCTCTGTCTCTGTGTACACACACACACACACACACACACATACACACACACACACACACTTAGGGCAATACATTTTTATGTATATAGGGAAGCTAAAGGGAAGAAGTGACGTAGCATGTGCATAAACATTCAATTCACATGTATAAAGAGAGAAAGGAGGTAATTTTGATGTTCTTTCCCCTGCAACGTCTTAAAAAACAAACAAACAAACAAAAAACAGTTTAACACAAAAGCAAGAGGGGCCAGCCGTCTTCATTCAGCCTCTGTTAATGCAAGCAGAGTCAACCACAAGATGCATGAAATACTCCATGACCAAAGAGGGATCGTAATTGAATGTTTCTGTCAACGGAGGCCAGATTCATCTGTGACATCTCTCACAGTCTTCGTTCCAGCTGAAATGCCCGTATTGAAGGCAAAAGGCAATAAAGAGAACACCTTGCCCTTTCCCTGACCAGCTGAAAGACCTGATTCATGAGTGTGTGGGACCAGCCTGAGTGGGTTCCTTAACTGCAGTCTTGGCACGTCACATGTCACTCCCATGTGACATCTAAGGGCAGCAGAAGTGCTTAGGGGAAGCACTAGTGTTACCGAACACAAGTCCGTGTGCCTGGCGCATCGTGAGGCCAAACAAACTGAAATGTCAGTTTGGAGCAGAGAAAGGTTTATTGCAGGGCCAAACAAGGAGAACGGGTGCTTTTGAAACCGTGGAACTCCGACTGGGACTTGAACCAATGCACTGGGACTTGAACCTACAGTCTTGTATCTGAGATCACACACCTGGTCTCAGGACTTAATGAAGTTCCGGTCTTGATGTCTCATTGCAGAAAGAATCCAGTGAGAGACAAAGTGATAGGTAAGAAGTGGATTTATTTAGAGAGAAATACACTCACAGACAGAGTGTGGGCCATCTCAGAAGGCGAGAGTGGCACCAGGGTATAGGGTTGTCAGATTTTAGAGCAGTGGGTAATTTCATAGGCTAATGAGTGAGAGGTGTATTCCAGCTATTTTGGGCAAGGGGCGGGGATTTTCAGAAATTGGGCCACTGCCCACTTTTTTACCTTTATGGTCATCTTGGAACTGTCATGGCGCCTGTGGGTGTGTCATTTAGCTGATGTGTTTCTATGAGCGTATACTGAGGCTCAAGGTCTAGTGGAAGTTGACTCGTCTGCCACCTTGGACCCATTTGGTTCCGATAAGTTTATGTTGTGTCCGAGGGCTACGTCATTCTTCTTAAGGTTGTGCCCTGCCCCCTTCCCTCCTGTTTGAGTTTGTGCTCAAAAACCCTGAACTCCCCACTGGTTTGGGGAGAGTTTTTATAGGCAAAATTTGGGGTGAGGGATGCAGGGTGCGTGACTTTCTTCTGATTGGTTGGTGGTGAGGTAACAGGCGGTGCTCCAGGAAACTTGTGCTCAGCCTGAAGTTACCATCCCCCACCTGGGTGCTGCACTATTGTTTCTTGACAGCTCCTCCTTTGTTTCCTCATCCCCTCCCTTCCCTAATTAGCAACTGTTTGAATCTGCACTTTGGTACTCAGGGAAGGTATAGGCGGCTGAAGCCTACAAGTAAGAAATGGGGGACTTGGAAAGGCTTTGGTGCCCAGGAGGGTCCCACGGGATCCTGCTTGGTTTCAGCCTCAGACCCTACCTCCTTCTCCTTAGTCCAGAATATATACACATATGTGAAATAAAATTTGTATTTTATGGCAAGACAAGAAAAATTTAAACGTGAAAAATTCTTTTCTGCCCTTTGCCCTCTCCTCTCTCCTGCACTGTGCATTGTGTATCTGCATTAGCCATCGACCAAACCTCCCCCCGTCAGATAAATACCTGCTCAACCATAAAGAACAACATTTTCCCAGCATCAACAAGACAGCTCCTTAAAAGATGACGTTCTGGGCTTCCCTGGTGGCGCAGTGGTTGAGAGTCCGCCTGCCGATGCGGGGGACGCGGGTTCGTGCCCCGGTCCGGGAGGATCCCACATGCCGTGGAGTGGCTGGGCCCGTGAGCCATGGCCTCTGAGCCTGCGCGTCCGGAGCCTGTGCTCCGCAATGGGAGAGGCCACAACAGTGAGAGGCCCGCGTACCCGTACCGCAAGAAAAAAAAAAAAAAGATGACATTCCTTCCTGATCTTGTAAGGGGTCACATGACCCACCACAATGGCAATTAGATCTGGATTACGTAAACTGTCAATATACGTCATTTGATGTACAGCCGTCTGTCTCAAAAAAACTCATATAAACTATGTCTTCACTTCTAATGGGCGGAACAGTTCTCAGATCTTTCTGAGATGCTCTTCCCGGGTTGTAACCCTCTAATATGGCTCGAATAACACTTTCCAATTTTTTCTTCGATCGAATGATTAATTTTTCATTGGCACATACCTCACCTTGCCTGGCTGTCTTTCAAGTTCCTCATCATTACGTGGATTCCCCGTGCACATGTTAATACCTTTGATCTTCTCCTGTTAATCTGCCTTATGTCGTTTTAATTGCCAGCCAAAAGAACTGAGTGGGAAAAGAGGGAAATTTTCTTTCCCCCATACACTCAAGCTCGAGCTGATTACATCCACGATGCACCCTTGGCTTCTGTGCATGGGGTGGAGTGAAAGGTCTTTAGGCTGAGTCTGAAGAACTTTTGTTTCAACCAAATGGTTAGTACTTGCATTTGCTGGTGTTCACCATCTAAGAAATGATGGCGCCCTTGTAGGTCATCGTGTCCTTGCAGAAGACGCCGCACCTAGAGAAGGCGCCAGGAGGGAGGAGGAGCCTGGCGTTCCTTGGCACGGCAGCCTTGCCCCTTATTTCTGTCTTGTCTGTAACTCTTGGAGGTGGCAAAAGCCAAAGACAACCTTGTGAGTAGCTTTGCTTTCCATATTGATTTCCCTTCCTGGGAATGACGTCAGTGGGTACAGCTGACATTAACAAAAGAACAAGCCTTTGAAATACGCATCACTGTCGTTCACTGAATCCACTTACTGCGCAAGTATGCTTTTGGTTGATTTTGCTTGGTGTAATTAGGGTTTCTCAACCCTGGCTGCACAGTGGCGTGAATAATCTTAGGAGCTTTTGAAAATAATCATGCCTGGGACTCAGCCCCAAAGACTCTGATTCAATTGTTGTGAGATGAGACCCAGTTGATGGATGACATTATTAAACAACTTCTAGGGTGATTATAATGCGCAGACAGAGCTGAGAATCACTGACCAACTTCTGTGATCTCTGCCGGGATGATTTATCATTTGGATTGGAATGTGTGTCAGGGCAGCTCCATGTCCTGACAGGCTATGGAGGAGTTCTCCCACATTAAAGTGTGACAGTGACAGAAAACTTGAGATACACTCTGCTGTGACCATTTGTTATGAACACCAGCATGCATGTGTCACCTGTGTTATGACTAGTGGCAGAAAATCCTTCAGAGCCAGGATCTGGGGGGATGTGTTTCTAATGATAAAATAAATGTTCTAATGTCGAAGTTTTGCCATGGCTCAGGAGAGTAAATTATAGCTCTGGGTAAAGTTTAACAAAATAAGCCATAAATTTGGGTTGGGCGTCAGTTTCCAAGTTTGCTAGACTGGAGATGTTTTGTGGGACTATAAGGCAATGATCAATTCTTATTAATTAGGATTCTCCCTGTCTTAGAACTTCTCTTACCTGTTATGACCAAAATGGACAGAAAAAGGAAGCTCACAACAATAAAGTTGTCGTGATTTTTAAGAAAACTTATGGTGATTTAAAAATACCTATCAGATGTGCCCTTCAGGGTTTTTTTTTTTTTTTTTTGCAGCTTTATTGTGATGTAATTGACATAACGTAAAATTCATTCCTTTAAAGTATACAATTGACTTTTTTTGGTACGTTCACAAAATTGTATAACCATTACCACTATCTAATTCCAGAATATTTTCATCACCTCCTTCCCCCCGCAAACACTGGCCCTGGCAACTACTCATCGGTTTTGGTGAATTTTGCCATTATGGATATTTCATATAAATGGACTCATATGATATAATGATACAAGGATAAATGGAATTATAGGATAGTCTTCTGTGTCTGGCTTCTTTCACTTAGTGTATTGTTTTCAAGATTCTTCATTTCCTAGCATGAATCAGTACTTCATTCTTTTTTTTTTTTTTTTTTTTGCGGTCCACGGGCCTCTCACTGTTGTGGCCTCTCCCGTTGCGGAGCACAGGCTCCGGACGCACAGGCTCAGCGGCCATGGCTCACGGGCCCAGCTACTCCGCGTCATGTGGGATCTTCCCGGACCGGGGCACGAACCCGTGTCCCCTGCATCGGCAGGCGGACTCTCAACCACTGCGCCACCAGGGAAGCTCAGTACTTCATTCCTTTCTATGGTCGAATAATATTCCATTGGACGGATAGGCCATACTTTGTTTACCAATACATCAATTAATGCACATTTTGTTTCAATTCTTGTCTATTATGAATAATGATGATGTGGACATTTGTGTACATGTTTTTGTGTAGCCATATGTTTTCGATTCTGTTGGGTACTATTTAGGAGTGGAATTGCTGGGTCATGTAGTAACTTTATGTTTAACTTTTTGAAGAATTGCCAAGATGTTTTCCAAAGCAGTTGCACAATTTTACATTCCCACCAGCAACGTGTGAGGGTTTCAGTTTTTCCATTTCTTTGCCAATACATGTTATTGTCCAACTTTTAGATTCTAGCCGTCCTAGTGGGTTTAAAATGGTATCTCATAGTAGTTTTGATTTTTCACTTCCCACTAATGATGTGGAGCGAACTTTCATGTGACTATTCACCATTTGAATATCTTTTATATAGAACGTTTAATTCAAATTCTTTGCCCATTTTTACAATGAGGTTGTCTTTTGATGTCGAATTGTATGGGATATTTATATCTTCTGGATACAAGTTCCTTGTCAGTTATATGAATTTCAAATATTTTCTTTCATTGAGGTTTGCCTTGTCACGTTCTTGATGGTGTCTTTTGGTGAACAGAAGTTTTAATTTTGATGAAGTCCAATATCTAGTCTTTCTTTTGTCACCTATGCTTTTGGTGTCGTAGCTAAGAAGCCAGAACCTAATCCAAGGTCCTGAAGATTTACTTCCATGTTTTCTTTTAAGAGCTTTACAGATTCAGAAATTACGTTTAGGTCTATAGTCCAATTTTGAGTAACCTTTTGTATACGATGTAAAGAAGAGGTCTAATTTTATATGCAGGATGGGGTGCCAATCCTGCCATTTTCCACAATGTTTAAAGAGAAATCTGAATTTTTAAATATGAAATCTCGGGACTTCCCTGGTGGCACAGTGGTTACGAATCCACCTGCCAATGCAGGGGACATGGGTTCGAGCCCTGGTCCAGGAGGAGCCCACATGCCGCGGAGCAACTAAGCCCATGCGCCACAACTACTGAGCCAGCGCTCTAGAGCCTGCGAGCCACAACTGCTGAGCCTGCATGCCACAACTGCTGAGCCCGCGCACCTAGAGCCTGTGCTCCGCAAAAAGAGAAGCCACAGCAATGAGAAACCTGTGCACTGCCACGAAGAGTAGCCCCTGCTCGCCGCAACTACAGAAAGCCGCACACAGCAACGAAGACCGAACACAGCCAAAAATAAATAAATAAATTTATTTTAAAAAATATGAAATATCATGTATTTGAAATTTTGGTAACTAATTTTTTTTTAACATTACAAGATCAAAAAATCAAAAATATCTGTGTGTCTGATTTGGCCAACAAACCACTTTCAACCTCTTACTGTAGCTCTCTGCACCTCATTTTCTTCAACTATAAAATGAAAATAAGAATGCTTGACTTGAAGAGTAGTAGGGATTTGAAAATTCATAATATTAAATCATGGCTCTTGGAATATCATGAATATTTGATAAATGTCAGCTCCTCCAGGTATCCCCAATAATTTATTGACCTACTAATTCTCTCTTGGTTCCTTCCCCAGATAAATCTGTGTATAACAGGCAGAATTATATGATCACAAAACTCAAATTGATCACCCAAAGAGCAATCACCATTTTACGTTCTAAGTGGCACCTGAAATTCCAGAAAAAGCAATTTGTAAGCCTAGAGGGGAATTCATAAATGAGGTCAAGCCTTTGACTTATTGATACTTTCTAAGCCATTGACGCCCTTTGAGCAGCTGTTGTATTTTGGTACATACCCCATTCTCAGTGCATTTGGTTGAATTCCTCTTTCTCTTTGTCTCCGTGTCTTCTGTCTCCTTTGTTCCCCTTTTATCTGGGGAATGAAGGTGTTAGGGAAGTATTTCATTTGCCCATTTTTCTTTCGAGACACGGCACAAGAATTAAGTTGCAGGAAGGCAGGGTTTCCGTCCACTTTGCTCACTGCTATAGTCCTGCCAGCCTGTCAGCTAATAGATGCTCAAGAAATCATAGTTAAATGATTTTAAATGCATAGCTAAATGCATACATAAACTTGCAAGGTGGAGGGTTCCTTCTGCCCTTTGCCTGGCACGGGGTGCAGGGGTGACATGAATAAGTGGTGAGGCCATCTGTGCTCACCATGCAACCAGGTCCTCCCCCCAGCACGCGGGGAATGGCAGGTGATGGAGGCTGTGCCCGGGCATCAGGGCGTCGCCAAGGACCCTGCCACGTGCTCCTCTCCGTCCCTGGGTGCAGTGCTCATGGCTTGTTAAACAGCTCCCCTGATGAATGTCATTGAAAGCTTCTCTCCTGCTTCATTTGAATAGAGGTTCGCATGTATCCCTCCGTACAGTGAATTTTGTGTCATGGGTGTTGGATTGTATAGCCTAGGTGGAGAGGGAGAGAGGGGCCCCATCAGCGAGTTCCTTCCGTCTGTTCTGTTTATCATCCATCCCTGGGCCAGGGAGCAGCGTCCGTGTCACCTGCGGAAGCAGACGCTCCACTGCCCTGGTGTCTGGAGAAAAGACGACGCCAAGATGAAAGTCCTGGAGCGTCTTTCATCTCCCCGCGCTCGCTGCTTCATCAGCATCGCGGCCTCGCTGCCAAGATTGATGAAATGCTTAGGAGCGTCCCCGCTCCTGCGCCCTCAGTGCCGTGTGCGCCGGCAGCTGCCACCTCGTCCCACCTGTGACCCACGCGCGTCTCCCCGGAACGGCCAAAAACAAACTTTCTCCACCCATTTGAGTTTCTTGTCAAAGTCGATCAGCAATGTCAATCAAGTCTGTGCGCTCAGTTAGGAGCTTAAAGGCGTCTGAAAACCAGACCGCCATCCTGGAGGTGGAATGTCTCTGTGCATCCATCGGATAAATAACCCGTCACTGTGCCCAGCGAGCAAGAGGGGCTCCCGGAGGAAGGTGGGTGAGTGAGCTGGGGTCCGGTCATGCAGAGTCTCAATGACCACTCTTGGGATTCTTTACGTAAACACTATATATATATATATATATATATATATATATATATATATATATATAT
>NW_020837972.1:19667393-20009562 GCF_003676395.1 Aethalodelphis obliquidens
TATATATATATATATATATATATATATATATATATATATATATATATATATGTGTGTGTGTGTGTGTGTGTGTGTGTGTGTGTGTGTAATTTTTTTGTTTTGTTTTTTATCAACTCTTTAGGTAACAAGTTTGTTATGTTCACTACATTATCTGAAATCCCACACTATCCTCTGGGAAAGTGATATTAGTCCAGGGTTGGATTATGGACAGTTTGAACAATAAACCATTTTGCATTCTTTAATCCCTATCTTACTCTCCCACTGCATTTAGGATAAAAATTTTTAATTAGTTTTTATTGGCATATAGTTGCTTTACAATGTTGTGTTAGTTTCTGCTGTACAGCAAAGTGAATCAGCTATACATATACATATATTCTCTCTTTTTTGGATTTCCTTCCCATTTAGGTCACCACAGAGTGTGGAGTAGAGTTCCCTGTGCTATACAGTAGGTTCTCATTAGTTACCTATTTTATACATAGTATTAATAGCGCATATGTGTCAGTCCCAATCTCCCGGTTCATCCCACCCACCCACCTTTCCCCCTTGGTATCCACCATACATTTGTTCTCTACTCCTGTGTCTCCATTTCTGCTTTGCAAATAAGATCTTCTATACCATTTTTCTAGGTTCCACATATATGCGTTAATATGCAATATTTGTTTTTCTCTTTCTGACTTACTTCACTCTGTATGACAGTCTCTAGGTCCATCCACGTCTCTGCAAATGACCCAGTTTCATTCCTTTTTGTGGCTGAGTAATATTCCAGTATATATATGTACCACATCTTCTTCATCCATTCCTCTGCTGATGGACTTAGGTTGCTTCCATGTCTTGGCTAATGCAATAGTGCTGCAATGAACATTGGGGTGCACGTGTCTTTTTGAATTATGGTTTTCTCTGGGTATATGCCCAGTAGTGGGATTGCTGGATCATATGGTAGTTCTATTTTTAGTTTTTTAAGGACCCTCCGTACTGTTCTTCATAGTGGCTGTATCAATTTACATTCCCACCAACAGTGCAAGAGGGTTCCCTTTTCTCCACACCCTCTCCAGCATTTGTTTGTAGATTTTTTGACAATGGCCATTCTGACTGGTGTGAGGTGATACCTCATTGTAGTTTTCATTTGCATTTCTCTAACGATTAATAATGTTGAGCATTCTTTCATGTGTTTGTTGGCAATCTGTATGTCTTCTTTGGAGAAATGTCTATTTAGGTCTTTGGCCCATTTTTGGATTGGGTTGTTTGGTTTTTTTGATATTGAGCTGCACGAGCTGTTTGTATATTTTGGAGATTAATCCTTTGTCAGTTGCTTCATTTGCAAATATTTCCTCCCTTTCTGAGGGTTGTCTTTTCATCTTGTTTATAGTTTCCTTTGCTGTGCAAAAGCTTTTAAGTTTCATTAGGTCCCATTTGTTTATTAGGATACAATTTTTATACAAAGAATTGCATAAAGAATGTGTCCAAAATGTACAAACTTCCAGTTATAAGAGAAATAATTTCAAGGGATGTAATGTGCAGTGTGGTGACTATAGTTATATTGTATATTTGAAAGCCACTAAGAGAGAAGACCTTAAAAGTTCTCATCACAAGAAAAAAATTGTAACTATGTGCGATGCTGGATGTTAATTAAACTCATTGTGGTAATCATTTCACAATTTATACAAATATCAAACCATCACGTTGTACACCTAACATCAATACATTGTCAATTAAAAAAAATAACGTGGCAGATGTTGTTGAAGGCTTTTAAGTGGAAAGGTGGTGTGGTCTGATTTATTATTTAAAACAAAAGACACGAGAGGGATTGGGAAGGCAACTAGGGGCTCTTTAACTGCCCACACAGGAGGAGATGGTGTGTGGACAAGGTTGGTGCCGAAGGAAGTGGTAAATGTGGACAGATCTGCCGATTGGGAATCTGCAGGCTACTTTAGTAGCTGTGGTTCTGTCCCCACTGCTGTACATGGGTTGGACGATCGTCTGGGTGATAGAGGTGGTAGATCTTTCTGGGTTGAATCTCCTTGGGGAGCCCTCAGGAACCACGTGGCTTCTAGTAGATTAGCCCCAGATATTCCCAGCTTAGCTGAGCAGGTGGGCATGCCTGGGAAAATGACTTCAGCTGATGAAAACTGGAGTGTGAGCACACTGAACAGAGCCTACCCATTCTCAAGTGTTGATAACTAGAAAATAATAAGGATAACCAGCTGCCTTGGGGTACCCAAAGGAGACAGTGTTTCCTAAAGCATGGTACCTCCACAAACTGTCTTTCTAAAACCAAACTCTTTAAAAGTATTTGATGATAGTAATAGCCAGCATTTATAGATGGCCTCCTCTGTACCAGGCACAGTGCTTTAGTGTTCAGGGTGGAAGAAAGTGGTTACGCGATAATGCAACATCCATTATCTAACTCCCTTCTCCTTGATCATCGTTGAGTTGCAGTGGCCAAATTCTAGCCAATGAGGTACAAGTAGAACTCTTCCATAGGATTTTGTAAAAAGCATTTGTTTTGCTAATAATCACTGCCTCCCTTCTGTCTTTCTTCTTCTTCCTGCTGTAGACACAGCTGTGATGTCTAGAGCTGCAGCAGCCATCTTGTGATTATGGGTCAAAGGACCAAAAATATCAAAACTTTTGGTCCAGACATCACTAAGCCCCTGAGCTAAAGTCATCTGTTTCTAGACATCTTTTCATATAAGGAAGATAAACGTGTTTATTATTTAAGTCACTGTGGTCAGGTTTTACTACCTGTAACCAAAAGCATTTCTTACTGATACACAAATGCTGTATCATTTTATCTTTAAATAGTGCCCCTTGTTACAGAGGACAATATTAATGTTATTTATGGTGGTTCAGCTAATACGTAGTAGAACCACGTTCTGTGCCCAGATAAGACTAACCATTTCTATTTTGTCTTGTGGCTTCTCTGAAAAATATTAGCCTCAGAGAATAAGTTCTTAATACACCATGTTGTGGATTATTTAGAAAACTGCTCTAACATAAAATAGAAATTACCCTCCCAGAGGTAACAGCTATAATTTGTTTGGAAAGGGCATCGTTTCCTGTTATTTAAAATCACCGACATGCACTCAACCCTCATGCCCTGCCTTACTATGTATTTTTATAACACTTACCACTTTCCAATATCCTTTATAATTTGCCTACTTTTGTTTATCACCCTGTTTTGCTGAAAGACCTGCTTTCAGCTTCAGGTTCAGAGAATTCACCAGCAAAATAACCACTCTACACTTTAGTAAGCAAGAAATAAGGAAATTTATTATATTAGTAGTAAGTTTAGTATAAGGACAAGTAATATATATATATATATATATATATAGAGAGAGAGAGAGAGAGAGAGAGAGAGAAATAAATGTACATATATCACCAAATTGGGACAAACAAGCAACATCACTAACCTGGGAGAATTTGCATCACCAAGTTGGGAGAACAAGCAATACCTAGAGAGATAAAAGCGCGTACATTCCCAGTTGGGGAAACACCACGTCCAGATCCAAGCAATGCTGGGAAGTCCCGGAACAGCATTCTGGAGTCGCAGTTGGGAAGGGTCCCAGGTGGTGCGTCCACCCCTCGCGTGAGACTTCACAGTACTGCTCAAAGGAGTCCTGCTTTTAACGCCATACCGCAAGCGGTCATCATCAGCGTACGTGCAAATACGCAGCTCCGGCTATTATCATAAATGCTTTGATACTTTAGTCGTAAGTTTCAGAGTGTTCACTGATCCCTGGGAACGGGCCAGATTCCCAAGGTCCAGGAAGCTTCACGACTTACTCCCTTCTTTATCTGTCGGTTCTCAAGACCTACTTTCACCGTTTCTGCCGACGGGCACATGGTCCGGCAGTTCGGCATGAGCTACTTTCAGGGTTTTTATTTAGTCAAAGGCCTACTGTTGCCTCCGAAGCCTGAACAAGACTATGACTTTTCCCAGCAGCCCACCCCCAGCCAGAGTATAAACATCCCAAGGCAGAGATCTTTGTCTGTTTTTATAACTAGCAAATTCACAGGAATGCATGAGATGCCTGTGTGTTCCCACAGCTACATATGTGTTTCATAAAAACTGTTCCATTTGTTTTCTTGAAATAATTGGCTCCCTGAATAAATGAAATGTAATTAATACACGCATAGATCATAAAACAGTGCCGTGCCCAGCACACAGTTAGGGCTTAATAAATATTGACTATTGTTCTGATATTATTATAAAATTGGTCCTCTGTCTTCTAAATAGAGAAACAATAATCCAGTCCAGAGGCTAGGTGGGAAACACATGCCATGCCACTCTCTCTCCATCATTGCTTTGTCGCCATCTTGTTTTCCCTGCGTCCAACCCACCATTCATCTCCAGTTAGAAAACCAAACTCACGAAACATGCATGTTAGCAAGCTGCTGCTTCCCTGCCGCTGCTACACATGTGCGCTTGCAGAGCAAGGCTGCCTGCGTCTACCCCAGCAGAAGCAAGTTTTCAAGGAGAGTATTATTCCAGCGTTATTTTTTATAGTATTATATAAAAACCATTTTACTGCAGCTATTAAAGCAATCTGCGTAAACAATTTTTATGGCTGAACGATACTCCAGCATATGCAACGCTATCATTTACTTAACTCTTTATTGTTGGATATTTAGGACATTTCTTGTCTTTCATGATTACGAGCAGGGTGATGATATTCTTCTTGGACATAAAAGAGAAAGTCCTCCTTGAGGGGAACCTTGATGATGGCATAAAAAAGACAAAACTCAGCTCTAAACATCTGTGGGGGGATGATTTGCTCTAGCTGAGATAAAAAGTACTTTTATGGAGGAGGGGATTCACCAAGGCCCTGGGAAGGGAGCCCTGACCCCCCAAAGCCTGGTGTGACCTGCACGCAGGTCCAGAGAAAAGATGCCCCAGGCTGAGGACATGTCACTGGGTGTGTCTGCAGAGGTTTATCAATATACGGGAGACACCATAGAGTGTTCATGCATTTATTTGTTTAATGAATATTTATTGAGCACCTACTATGTGCCAAGAATTTTTGGAGCAGTGCTTCTCAAAGCGTAAACATCCCTGACCAGCAGCATCAGCATCACCTGGGAACTTGGTAGAAATGCAGATTCGTGGGTACCACCCCAGACCTACTGCATCAGAAACTCTAGGAGTGGGGACCCCAAACCTCTGTTTTGACAAAGCTTCTGGGAGACTCTGATACATTCTAACATTTGAGGATTATGATTGTAAAGTGGCCCAGGATTACAGCAGTGGATAAAATCCCTGCTTGCTCTGAACTTACAAGGTAATGAGAGGAGATAGACAGCAAGCATGTGTTTAAATACCACACAATACGTCAAGTGATGAGTTTGGAGGAGGAAAATAATGCAGGGGTATTTGGGCAGATACCTGAAGGGGATGAAGGAACATCTGGATACTTGAGGGAAGTGCGTTCCAGACAGAGGGCACGGCAAGCATGAAGACACGCCGAGATGCTCTGGGTGGGCTTGTAAGAGTCTCTGTCTCCACACCAGGCAATGGACTAGATTGCTGAGGTACCGTCTCTGTGCTGTTGGGTTTTGCTGTTTGTGGTGATTAATTTGATCTGTCAGCTTGACCTCGCTAAGGGATGCCCACCTAGCCATTAAAACATTATTTCTGGATGTGATTATTTCTGGAAGAGATTAGCATTTGAATCGGTAGACTGAGTAAAGATAATTGTCCTCACCAGTGTGTGTGTGTGTGTACGCGGGATGCGGATGGGGGGTGAGGGCTTTGACAGCCAAAAGAGAATAAAAAGGCAGGGAAAGGGTAAACTTGCTCTCTGCTTGAGCTGGGATGTTTATCTTCTTCTCTCTGGACCCAGATGGAACTATGACCTGGTTCTCCAGTTTGCATAGGGCAGATGCTGGGACTTCTCAGCCTCCACGATCACGTGATCCCATCCCTCATAATAGATCTCTTCCTGCGTATATCTATCTATGTCCTCTGGGTTCTGTTTCCCTGGAGACCCCTGACGAATACACAGTTGGTTGGAGATCTTGCAATGGAGGGTAGGGGACCCAGAGATGAGGATGCCCTGGGTAGTGTGGACAATGTAAAGAGTCCCAGGAGAAGAGTCCAGGAGAACAGTGTGTGTGTGTGTGTGTGTGTGTGTGTGTGTATGTGTGTGTGTGCGCGCGTGTGCACATGCAATGCTGACTGTTATTCTGACTTTCCCTGGAAGATATGCATTAGCTCCCAGATCTGAAACCATCCAGGGCAATTTAAAAAGCATTATGGGGGGCTTCCCTGGTGGCGCAGTGGTTGAGAGTCCGCCTGCCGATGCAGAGGACATGGGTTCGTGCCCCAGTTCGGGAAGATCCCGCATGCCGCGGAGCGGCTGCACCCGTGAGCCATGGCCGCTGAGCCTGCGCGTCTGGAGCCTGTGCTCCGCAACGGGAGAGGCCACAACAGTGAGAGGCCCGCGTATCGCTAAAAAACAAACAAACAAACAAAAAAGCATTATGGGGAATTCCTTGGTGGACCAGTGGTTAAGACTCTACGTTTCCACTGCAGGGGGCACAGGTTCCATCCCTGGTTGGGGAACTAGGATCCTGCATGTGGCACGGTGTGACCAAAAAACCAAACAGAAACAACAAAAACAACTATAAGTAAAAAAAATTTTAAAAAGCATTGTGAGTGGATGAGTTTCTCACTCTTTCCTCCCCTACTCAGCAACCTCAAACAGGATGAGGGTGAGACGGGGTGAGAAAACTTTGAAAAGCTTTGTGGAGCGTGGGATTAGAATCCGTGGCGTGACTGGAGAAGCTCTCCAGTTGACATCATCCTCAAAGAGCCCAAGATGACTACAGTCCTTTGCCTGAAGTCATCAGGTAATACAAGGACACGACTGCAACTGTTCCTGAAGTCGCCTCCTTCAGAGTTGCTTTTTTTAATTCTGAGAGAGGCTCATTAACATGAAAATCTGCCATCTGCATTCGGTCAACCCGTCGATCCTGAACATATTATCTGAAACATTTTCTCTGTTACCGAGCTGTCATCTTGGGAATGAAAGAGATGAGGCGCTGAATGGGTTTTGATGGGCTCGGGAATCAGAAGAAAAGTCCAAATGATCTCAACTCACTTCTTTGATGGTGTTATGATTTGGGCTTCCTGGTAAAATCTTGGTTTGATTAATAGGAAAGTGTGTATGTCCCTAAGTGGCATTTCAGAAGAGAAGCGAGACATCCATGTATTTCAGTGTCATCCTCCTGTGACTTTGCCCGTGTAAGTGATGAATTCTAACGTATGACTCACTCTCAACCTGTGTGCCCTGGGTTGGGCATGGTGGGATGGGTCTTACTACTATATTCATACTTTAGACCAGGACACAGGAGCGAGCGAGAGTCCTATCGTGCAAGTTTACAGCTGAAATTAGACGGCAGGGATTGGTATTTCCGTTTGCCATGCGGAGGGACCCTGATCACTGCTTTATGTTTGGAAAAGGGAAAAGACAATCCCCTTCATTGAGATACTGAATTTGGTTACTTACATGGGCCTGGGACAACCTTTGAAAAGTATTAGACGTCTCCCATGAAACGGCATCTGGGAAACACTTAGCAGCTGCTGTCAATGTAAATAATTCAGTGTTAACTGATTACAGACGTGCTTCTGAAACCGACATGCCACATGGAGTAATAGGATGATGGTGTCATGGAAAGTGATGATGTGAGGATTTTTATTCCTACCCCACCTCTGCGGGTTGTAGCAGAGAGAAGACCCGGGCTTCTTTTGATTCATCTATGAATCAGTCATGGACAGATGTTTAAAGAAATCCCATGTTCTGTGGTCTCTACACTCTGAGAAAGGATGGTACTGTTTTAATTTAATGATGACGTATTCTCTTGGGGAATCTGATTTTAATCAGCAATTTTGAAATAACATCTACTTGGCTAAAATGAACCAATCTGAGTCATGGATTGTCTACTCAAGTGTCCACAGTTTATCACGGGGGTGGGAGAGAAACAATATGGTAGAAAGGACATTTTTTTGTGTGTGTGTGGTACGCAGGCCTCTCACTGTTGTGGCCTCTCCCGTTGCGGAGCACAGGCTCCGGACGCGCAGGCTCAGCGGCCATGGCTCACGGGCCCAGCCGCTCCGCGGCACGTGGGATCTTCCCGGGCACGAACCTGCGTCCCCTGCATCGGCAGCATCGGCAGGCGGACTCTCAACCACTGCGCCACCAGGGAAGCCCAGAAAGGATATTTATCCAGATCTGAAACTCACATAAGACCTAATATATAATCATATCACTTTATCTCAAAAGACCGTCATTCTACTTGGGAGCAAGTATTTAAAAGAACATTAATTTGTAAGCATTTAAAATTTTACATGGTTTTTGTTACCTTACTTCTAGAAACTTTAATAGACATAGAAACTTAGAATAAGCCCCTGGTCTGGGTGTGATTCAGCCTCTGAGAGATGAGGGTAAACACTTTTTTCTAGGACTGTCACCTACCCCAGATTTCTCACCCCCTCCTTACATTAGAACTCATTAACCACAAAGAGACTCCCACAGACCTTTTTCTTCCCAGAACTGAACTACTGAACTCAGTGGTGACGGGCTCCTTATACAAGTAACCAATTGCTTATTGTCTTCTCTGCCCTTAGATTGTGAACTCCTGCTCACTTTTAATTATTATTGTTTTATTATTGTCTCAGCATCTTTCTATAAGGCTGGACCTGACACACGGTAATATTTGAAAGTGGATTCATAAGATCAAAGCACAATTATGCTGGAAAATTTGATGTGTCCCTGGAATCAATGAAAATGTAAATGCAAATAGAAAAAATGACTACGTACAACATGGGCATGTTTTTAAGCCAATTTATAATTTTCATTTGTGGTCAGCAGGCAGCTTAAACAGAAGTGAGTTCAAACAATATCATTGCTAGTTCCTTGCAAAGATTTCCGAATCAAAATCTCAGCTTTGTAACTGGTTAAAAAAATAGGCTCTCCTGTACCTGAAGGATATATACATATATATATTTTTTTTTTTTCTGAAGGATATTTTTAAGAAATTCTCAATTCTACCAGACAGAGCCATGATCCATTCATTTTCTCCGCCTGCAGGAAGCCTTCCCTGACTGTTGCAGACTCTTCCTTCATCTTGGCTCCATTGGCAGACTATTCAGATGGGGAACACCCTGGATCATCTCAGGGTGTGAGCTCCAAGCCATTAGGGGCCCAGAAGATGATATAAGATATAAATGGAGTTAGCCTTAGTGCTAGTTATTTTCTTAGCATAACAGAGTAGGGACCCATGAGGCCTTCCCAGAATAGACCCCCCCCCATGTCCTCCACCTGCCTTTTGTCTGTAGAAAAACTTTAGTCAAAGAAGAAATTTAATCAGAGAAGTGAGAACATGCAGAAAGGAAAATTGTCAAGCAAGACAAAAGAATCCTTTAGCCATTAAACAAAGTCAAGGACCTTTAGTTTTTCCTCAAGACTATAGATAAGGGCTTCCCTGGTGGCGCAGTGGTTGAGAGTCCGCCTGCCTATGCAGGGGACACGGGTTTATGCCCTGGTCCGGGAAGATCCCACATGCTGCGGAGCAGCTGGGCCCGTGAGCCATGGCCGCTGAGCCTGCGCGTCCGGAGCCTGCGCGTCAGGAGCCTGTGCTCTGCAACGGGAGAGGCCACAACAGCGAGAGGCCCGCGTACTGCAAAAAAAAAAAAAAAAAAGACTATAGATAATATTCTGAGCCATGGTCTTTGACCCGTTTTGCAGATACTGAAACCCGCAGCAGGTGGAAGAAGTTAACTGTCGGCTGCCCACAAGCACATAGACCCCAGAGCGGTTGGAACCAGAAGGTTGATGATGCTGACTCCCAATTACCTCATCACCAACCAATCAGAAGAAGGTCCATGAGCTGACCACGCCCTCTTTGAGCCATTGCTATAAAACTCCTCACTACCCCCCTCCAGGTCAGGACGCACAATTTTGAGGGCATTAGCCCGCTGTGGTCCCCTTTGCCTGGCAAAGCAATAAAGCTACTTCTTTATACTTCACCCAAAACTCTGTCTCCGAGGTTTAATTCGCCTCGGGTGTACAGAGGCCAAATTTTGGCAACGTTAGTGCTAGTTATTTTCTATTATGTCATAATCTTCATAATCTTATTCATAGCACTTATCTCTATCTGAAATGATTGTTTCTTTGCTAATTGTTTATTATCTTTTTCTTCCCATTATGAGATAAGCTCCAAGAGAGAAGGAATCATATATGTCCTGTTCAGTGAAGTAATGCTGATGACAGGAACTGTTCCTGACTCCTAATAGGTCCTCAATAAATATATCTGTTGATGGAATGAATGAGGCCATAGTGCCTACACTATAATAAATATTCATGATTCCTTCTGAATGGCTGAAGTTGCTTTATGCAAACACCTGTTCCGATGACATTTTCCCTCAAATGATGCAGCAATAAATATCCTTGTGCCTGTAGTTTTGGTGGCTGGTGAAAATATGAGTTTTTGTAGATTGCTATGCACTGGAAAGTTTTTATAGATATTGTCAAAAGGCCTTCAAAAGGTTAAGCAATTTGCATCCCCATCAGAAGGGTGCAAGAAGGCCTTTTTTTCCCAGGCCCTAAGCAAAACGGATAGTATCAATGTTTTGAGCTTTAGAAGGGAGTTTGAAAGGATGGAAAGATGCTCTCCTGCTGGAGACCTTCCTTGGGTACAAATCTCAAGGGTATAATGTCAGGAACAGAGGAGGGTTCATATTGTCAAAACGTGTATGTGTCTGTGTGTGTGAGTACGGGTAGGTGTGCAAGTGTGTGTCTGTGTATAAGTGTGTGTCTGTGTGTGTAAGTATGTGTAGTTGTGTATCTGTGTGTGTAGGTGTGTAAGCAGGTGTCTGTAAGTAGGTGTAGGCGTGTAAGCGGGTGTCTGTGTGTGTCTGTGTATAAGCGTATGTGTGTGCGTGTAAGTAGGTGTAGGCGTGTAAGCGGGTGTCTGTGTGTGTCTGTGTATAAGCGTATGTGTGTGCGTATAAGTAGGTGTAGGCGTGTAAGCGGGTGTCTGTGTGTGTCTGTGTACAACCGTGTGTGTTTGTCTGTGTGTGTAAGTAGGTGTAGGTGCGTAAGCGGGGGTGTGTGTCTGTGTATAAGCATGTGTCTGTGTGTGTAAATAGGTGTAGGTGTGTAAGCAGATTTCTGTGTGGGTGTGTAAGTAGGTGTAGGTATGTAAGTGGGTGTCTGTGTGTGTATAAGCATGTGTCTATGTGTGTAAGTATGTGTAGGTGTGTGAGTACCTGTGTGTATCTGTGTATAAGTGTCTGTGTGTTTGAAAAGACTTAGTTGCTGCTCGAAAAACTTGGAAGCTCCAGGAAGTGTCACATTGACTCTAAATGAACTTCCTCAGGCGAGGATGGGAGTTCGTGTGGGATGGAAACTTCTGAACTTCCTTCGGACTCAACGTTTGCCGAGCTCCCATCAGCCTGGGAACAAGTAAGAGAAACCAAGGACCTCATTTTCTTGGACATGGTTCTGTGACAGCCGGGAAATGAAGGAAGGTTCTTCCAAGTGTAGGGGCAGTTAGGAAAACATTTTTAAAGCATAACACCTTGTTATTTAAACCTGGAATCAAAACCTCTGGCCAAGTCAGTCGGGAGGCAGATTTGCCATGGAATTTGATGTTTGGTGCAACTTTGAACTTTGATAGTCATAATAGTGAGATATAAATAGATGAATACAATCTCACTTGATGTGCCCGTTTTCAAATAACAGTTTTGCCATAAAGGTAATAATTCACTCACAGTTGTAGAGCTTTAAAACGTGCAGCTTCAGTCATTACAGTGGTAACGCCACTTTGACTAATAATCAGATACACCTGCCACTCTTTATGAGGATCAAATGAGAATTATGCAAATTTTGAATTATTTTCCATTTCCAGGAGTGCACTCTCCTCAGAAAATAGCCCTGCTCTGTGTTAAAAGCAGGCCACGACACAAAAGCCTTGGTACCTCCCTGCCACAGATAAACACTGAATGCTTTCAAAAAGCCTTGGCTCATTGCAAAAAGATGAAGCAGTTAGAGGTAGGTAAATTATTTTCAAATCCTCCTAACAGAATAGATTTTTACTGAGTATGTAATATGTAAGTACTCTCTGTGCTAGGATCTCTGTTAAATGCTTGTAAGTATTTACCTGAATGAATGCTAACGATGATCCTAGAGGTGGGAAAAGTTACTTTCCCCATTTTACTGATGAAGACACTGAGCCTTAAAGATGGTAAAAGCAATTTTTCTTTCTTTTTTTAAAATTTTTATTTTATATTTGAGTATAGTTGATTAACAATGTTGGGTTAGTTTCTGTTGTAAAGTGATTCAGTTATACATATATATGTATCTATTCTAGCAATTTTTCTACACTTATACTGTCAGTGAGCCAGGTCTTGAAGTGACCCAAGGAAAACCTACCTAATACCTTCTCCTCAAAAGAACAAAATCCTGGGGCTTCCCTGGTGGCGCAGTGGTTGAGAGCCCGCCTGCCGATGTCAGGGGACACGGGTTCGCGCCCCGGTCCGGGAAGATCCCACATGCCGCGGAGCGGCTGGGCCCGTGAGCCATGGCCACTGAGCCTGCGCGTCCGGAGCCTGTGCTCCGCAACGGGAGAGGCCACAGCAGTGAGAGGCCCGCGTACCGCAAAAAAAAAAAAAGAACAAAACCCTGAGACCTCTGTGAGGGAAGGAAAGTAAGCGCTACCCCACCTCCACCCCAGGGAATGGGTGAAGACTCTTTGTACTGGGAAAAGCATCAAAGAAAACTCCTCTCCTCCTGGAGGAGAGATGGAAACCATTCTGGGCAAAGAACATTAGACACCTCTGTCATGAGTGTTAGTCAGCTGGTGCTGCTATAACACAATACTTCCCCAAAGCCCTCCCTTCCAACACCACGGCATTGCGTGTCAGGTCTGGAACTGACGCTTTCCTGCAGTCTGGGGCTAGGTCAGCCCCAGTGGGACCAGATGGAGGCAGAGTAGGGAAAGGCTATTTCCCCTCAAGAAAGAGAGAGATGGCGAAAGCAGGGAATCAAGTGCTCATCATGAGCGGTTGTCAGAAGAGGAAATTGGAAAAAAATTTGGGCCACCTTGTGATCTAAATTGAAAGCTGGGAGGAATGTAGCCGGAGAAGAAAGAAACAGGGCATCCAAGGGCCAGACAAATAGTTCTCTAATTCTCTTTCTATTGTTTTGCTCTGTTATGAAAATAAATAAAATGCTGAAGCAATTTAAGAAACAATTTCCTTTCTTTGGAGCAAAACTCTAGCTTGGCTCAGAAATATTGCTTTTATCGTCTTCCCACTGTTTGCAACGCTACAAGAACTGTTTACTAGAGTGCTATTAAAATGAGGTGGGGGGCTTCCGTGGTGGCGCAGTGGTTGAGAATCTGCCTGCTAATGCAGGGGACACGGGTTCGAGCCCTGATCTGGGAGGATCCCACATGCCGCGGAGCAACTGGGCCCGTGAGCCACAGCTACTGAGCCTGTGCGTCTGGAGCCTGTGCTCTGCAACAAGAGAGGTCGCGATACTGAGAGGCCCGCGCACCGCGATGAAAAGTGGCCCCCGCTTGCCACAACTAGAGAAAGGCCTTGCATAGTAATGAAGACCCAACACAGCCAAAATAAATAAATAAATTAATAAACTCCTACCCCCAACATCTTAAAAAAAAAAATGAGAAGGGACGTTTTTATTTGTCTGCAAGTTTATACACGAGAGCCAAGACTTTGGATGCGTGTGTCTGGAGGGGAGGGGAGGGGTGTACCTAAACGCACAGTTTAAAGTAAAGAGAGAGAGAGAGAAAGCAAACCCTCTTCTTCCTCCGTGTACTCAGACCTGCAGTCTTTGAGGGAGTGAAGGCATGGATGCCCTGACTGCATGGCTTGCCTCTCTTCTGAGCAGTAGGGATAAAACAATCTCTAGCCCAGGCTGGGGGGCTGTCACTCCTTGGCTATCTCAGTCCTGGTCTTGGTGTTTGTGTTTAAACACCAAGTTCAAGGAACTGAGTATTTAACTAAGGAAGAGACAAAAAAGCAAGGTCCTGGGTCACTGGTTTGAAGTATATCCGTGGGTCCTACAGATGCATCTCATCCTTCCTACTCCGGGTGGGCAAAGACTGCCCCTGTCTCTGCTATAGTTGCATCTCAGGCGTGAGAAAGCATGAAGGAAGTTGGATGCCCTCTGTGCGCTGACGGATGCTGTATTTCACACAAGGCTGGAATAATCCTTTCCTTTGTATGAAAAGGGGATGCTAAAAATGTCAGTTTCTCATTGGTCAACACCATAATTGCTTAATTCCGATGAATAGCAATGGAAAGGGGAAATTTTGCACCTGTGGTTTAATCAAGGCGCCAACTGCTTTATCCCACTAAGTGTTGATCTATTTTGCCAAGTTTCTTCGTTAGGCCAAATGTTTAGAGAACTCCACCTCCCAAGTATTTCCCCAGAGTTAAGAGTTCCACCTGTTATGACTGAAGGGTCATTTCAATAAGAGCAACTTTTTTCCATCACAACTTTTCATTTACTCTGTGTCCCGTCCCCGAATAGCATCATTTTCACGAGGATAAAATGCCTCTGTAATTAGATGGTCAATGGCTAGCATTTCAGATTAAATCCAAAGTCCACCCTCCTCAAATAGCAATGACTTCATTAAAATGGTATGTTTTCATTCCATTTGATAACATAATATAATGTATTTGATAACAACCGACTTTAAGATGAGCTATTGAATTAAGGTTCTTCAAATACCATTGGGATAAAACCCTAATGCACCACTCATGATTTTTATATCGAGGAGGGGTTACATCAGGGATGGGGTGTGTGTGTAAATTGTCCCTTCTCTGCAGCCACTGGGATCTTGATGGGACAGAGGAGCTGACAGTTCTACATACCAGGGACGTCAGTTATCAGGTGGTTCTAGAGGGGGAGGGCAGCTTTGATGCTAAGCTTCAGGGAATTCCTGAGAACTTGCTCGGCTCCAAAGTGAGTTTGAAGAAAATGAATTACCTTTACAGACCCACTCCCACTGAAAATGGTGACTGGTGTCTGTGACACCACAGTCCCTAAGGAGACAAGTTCAGAAGTTGTGTGACCCACGATTGACATGCAGTTGGCGAGCTGCCCACGAACGTCTTTACATCCTGTGCATTCTCTAGAGTTTTCCAAAGAGTGGGTATGGCTGCATTTGACATAGCCAGTGATGACTCCATCAGATTGGCTGATGAAAACCCTTGGTAAAAATAGTGATGATGTGCTGGAAGTGGAACAGGGGTCCTCCGAGGATGGGTGTCCAGCCACAAGAAGGGACAGCCTCCTGGGAAGCTGGATCTTACAGCTACTGTGTCCCTGTCTCTCTCTGTCAGCCTGGACAGCTGGGTGGCTGTGCTGACCTTGGAGAATCCTCCCGTGTCTTTCCTCTGCAGCTCACAACGGCCATGTCCCGTCAGTCCATGTGCAGTAGCCGCAGTTGATGCCTGTCTGAGATGCCCATTCTCTGCCTTGTGGGTCAGTCAGAGTCACTGTCTGTGGAAGAAGAAGACAGGAAGTGCTAGTTATGGGAATGTCTTCTGTACAGTAAGATCTGCAGCTCTCGTGCTTTCTTCAGTATCTCTGCAATGCTGACAGCAGACCATGCCCTGTCTGTACCTTTGAGACCCAGCCCTTTACAAATAAACAGCTTGTGAGCATTTGGGCTCCTTTCCGGCATTCTCTCATGATTTAAAATATTCTGACTCTGACAAAGTTTGCATAAGGAGGGGGGGGGGGGGGGGGGGAGAGGTAGACGGGGCGGGTTGGGGGGAGAGAGAGAAGAAGAGAGGTCTCTAATATTTATTTTAAAATCTTTAGTATTCCTTAGGGTAGGAGCCATAGGAGACCAGCAGCTAATGCACAGGCCAGTTCATATTTTTGTCTTCAGGAGACCTCCGCATTATTTCTGTTTTCTAAGAAGCCCATGAGCTGTGTCTGCAATTTCACCCCAGTCTGGGGCTGCTATTAAATTAGCAGCCACTGAGCCCCAAGCAGAAGAAAATGCCCTACAGTCCCTGAAGAGCTGACATCTTTTGAGAATCCTCTGGCGATCCAGTGGTTAGGACTCGGTGCTTTCACGGCTGGGACCCAGGTTCCGTCCCTGGTCAGGGAACTAAGATCCCAGAAGCCACGCCGTGAGGCCAGAAAAAAAAAAAAAAGTTGACATCTTTTCCTCCAGAGCCAGACCCACAGTCATGTTCACAGCTCTGCCTTGGCAGTAGAGCTCAGCAAACACATCCCAGCGTCCTTTCTGCTAAGTTCAAAGTGTTGACATATCTTAGCAGACTTCGGTCTGTGTAGAAGCAGAATGTCAGTTTTCTCTTTAGAGCATTAGAAACCAAAATGAATTTGAGCTGTTTTGCAGGGTGCGGGGGGAGGCGGGGATATTTTGACGTTCTTTGAACATTTATTTCACCCCAAGGAGCATTTCCGTGCTTCTGTGAAAGTGCTTGGATTGATCTCTGAGGGGGAAGACACAGCACGTCCTTAGTTTGACTGTTTTAGGACCAGTTAAGGTTCCCTGCTCTCAGCCAGCAGTGCAGTTGGTGAGCCCGCAGAAGACACTTCATTCCATCCCGTGTGACGCTGTAACGGTGCAGGCGAGTGCACGAAGCATCTTTTCTGAAAATGCAAATCCCCAGGGAGGGGTGAGCACACCGGAGACACGAACTCTGGCCATTTGGGAGAGGATTATTAGATCCTTGATAGAGAGCTTTACAAAAGAGGGAGGTTACAAAGGCTGAAATCCACACATGATGCATCTGTAGACTTTTCTTTCTTTTCCTTTCTCTTTTGTTTCCGTCAAGGGATTTTATTTTCTGTAGCAAAGCAGAGGGCACGAGAATGGATGTTTGGGAGAGGCAGAAATCGGACAGAGACTCAAAATAAAGTGATAAGGAAAGGATCGATCATTCACGCAGTCAGGACAACCAGGATTTCCAGTGAGAGGAAAAAGCAGTGAGAATGGATGGGCAGGTTTTCTTCCTCTGATCCACGCAAGATGGATGGTACCCGGGCTATTCTGCAGTCCGCAAAAAGTCATAGCTGTGATATACAATATTTTACCAAGAGCAACGATACTGCGGTTTAAAGTCGGGGGGGAAAAAAACTTGCAATAGTAAACACTCTTGGTGAGGTAAAGCCAATAGCGTGCAGAGATGCAGCCACTTTGGAAGCAGAAGTAGGTTTGGTGGTGTCCCGGAAAGCTAAACCTACCCTTGCCTTTGAGCCCAACATCTTTGCTTCTAGGTGTACATGCAATAGAAATACGTGCCTGTATCCAACAGAAGACATGGCTATAAATTTCCATTGCGGTTTTATTAATAATAACCCAACCTGGAAACAACACAATGTATATTCATATAATGGAATACTAGACAGCAACTAAAAGCATAAACTCAAATTTCACTTCAGGGCAAGATAGAGTAACACGAACTGGATTCCCACCCCCTCCCCACCTAAAAAACGACGGCGAAAGAAAATAGAACATGTGAAACAACATTTTTGAAGGCATCAGACCGCAGAAGACAGCATCCCTGAGACACAGGAGACAGGTGAGGTGACAGCTATGATCTCACTGGCTCAGGGCCTTGAGAGAGTTTTCTGGCCACGGTGCAAGGAAGGGTATCCAGGTGGAGCCTGTGGAAGTCTTGACTTGAGGGATGGAGTTGAGATTCCCCGGGGACAAGGCGGCTTGAGTTCACAGGGTATCAAAGAGAGGACAGCTCCGAGGGAGGGGGGCCTGGAGATCTGCAGAGGGTTTTCCGGGAGCCTTCAGCAGAGAGCTCATCAGCCTGTGTGTCTCAGCAGCTCCCCGAGGCAGAGGAACAGAACCATCTGGAAAGATTGGTGAACAATCCTGCTGCTGATACAGGCTGGGAATAGTCCCTTCTGAGAACTTGGGGTGGAAATTCTTCATATACCCCCATGGCACGGAAATAAGCATGAGTAGCACTGATCGGGTCACACTTACCAACACTGGATACACAGTCCGCTCACCTGGAGAGTTTTACAAGCCAGGGATGCTCAGCTCCCAACCCAGACCAATTTATCAGACTCTCTGAGGGAAGGCCCGCTAACTCCCCACATGATTCCTACACCCAGCCAGTGTGGAGACCCACCACGCTAGGGCATTCTTCCCTGCACGGGTGGTGACAGAACAGGTGAGGCCACCTGGGTCCACATACTTTCCTTATTGCTGTTTGCTGTGCTTAAAATCACTGGGTTGGACAAGAAGCCCGTGATGAGCCTTGAGGTCCTTCTGACCAAGTCTGCTGCAGACCACGTGTGTCGTGCTCCCCAGGGCCATTCGTCTCGGAGACATCGCTTTCCTTGTGTTCCTCTCTGCTTGCGCCTCTGGTTGAAATGAACATGGCCATGTATGGCTTTAATTTACTTCGCACCAGATCCATTTGCCTGTGCTAAGGTCACAGGTCCCGGGAAGATAGTAGGTTTTTCAGCAACTTGATGGGCAAGACCAGAGGGCGACAGGGAGTGAACCAATCTGGATCCTCAGTCTCTAGGAACAAGAGATTTTCGGTTTATCCCAAGGGGCAGAGGGCTGAGGGCTTTTACTACTCAAAGGAGACCCGGTTGAATTATAACAATCTGACAACAATAATAATCTACCGCTAATAGCAATGTAACCTGATATATGTCAATATACATCAGTAAATCAATAACCTGACATAAGGCCATCTGGATGTCTGATGAGGCCTCTCCACCTGGATCCCTCTGTGTTATCTTAGTTTCTCCTCAAATCACTCCAGTTGCAAAGTCCCGCCCTCTCAGACTCCACAGCAAATCGACTCATAACAGAAATGTACTGGGGGGAGCGATAAATTAGGAGTTTGGGATTAACATACACACGCTACTATATATAAAATACATAACCAACAAGGACCTACTGTAGAGCACAGGGAACTCTACTCAATATTCTGTAATGACCCATATGGCAAAAGAATCTGAAAAAGAATGGATATATATACATGTATCACTGAATCACTTTGCTGTACACCTGAAACTAACACAACATTGTAAATCCACTATACTCCAATATAAACTAACATTAAATTTAAAAAAAAAGAATATTGAAGATTTGGGTAGTTACCCGAATTTGATTAAATGGTACAGAATTCCCCTGATTTCTAGCTTCACTTTATCTCCCACCCCATCTCTACCTCTCAGCTCCACCTCAGAGGTTCTCGCCTTCCCCCACCCAAGGTGCTCCAAATTCTCCAGTTATATGAATATCCTCCCCTCAGGAAGAAATTTGGGCCTTAGATGCCTGTCATACACAAAGACGTTGGATTAATGTCACCCCTTCACATAAAAACAATATTCCTCTTAAGAAAGATGATTATCTAGGGCTTCCCTGGTGGCACAGTGATTGAGAGTCCGCCTGCCGATGCAGGGGACATGGGTTCGTGCCCCGGTCCGGGAAGATCCCACATTCCCTGGAGCGGCTGGGCCCGTGAGCCATGGCCGCTGAGCCTGCGCGTCCAGAGCCTGTGCTCCGCCACGGGAGAGGCCACAGCAGTGAGAGGCCCGCGTACCGCAAAAAAAAAAAAAAAAGAAAAATGATTATCTAGAACGTCTTCAATCTCATTACAGTAATAAGAAAAACTGGCAGTGATAGTAGCAGCTAATGTTTATTGAGTGCCTTCCAAGTGCCAGGCATTGCTCTAAGAATCTGGGATTAATCATTCCTAGAATCCTCACTGTACCTCTCGGAGGGAGGTGCTGTGTTTAATAGACTTTATTTGTTTTAGAACAGTTTTAGACTTACAGAAAAATTGTGAGGATAGCACAGAGAGTTCCCATAGACCCTACCTCAGTTTCCTCTACCTTGCATAGTACTGGTACCATATATTTGTTGCAATTAATGACCCAGTGTTGATACATTATTATTAGCTAAAGTCCAGTGTTTATTCTGATTGCCTAAGTTTTCAGCTAATGTCCTTTCGCTGCTCCATGACCCCATCCAGGATGTCACATTACACATACTTGTCAGGTCTCCGTGGCCCCCTCTTGGCTGTGGGAGTTTCTCAGATTTTCTTACCTTTTTTTAAGAGTGAATATTCATACTTTTTAACTGAGGTATAGTTTATTTACAACATTATATTAACTTCAGGTGTACAACATAGTGATTCAATAGTTTTAGAGATTATGCTCCATTTATAGTTATTATAAAATATATCTTTGTAGCTTATTTATTTTATACATAGTAGTTTGTACGTCTTTATCTTCTCCTCCATCTGACCCCTCCCCCTTCCCTCTCCCCACTGGTAACCACTAGTTTGTTCTCTATATCTATAAGTCAGTTTCTGTTCTGTTGTATTCATTTTTTAATTTTTTTAAAAAAAATATGTATTCTTTTATTTCTTTTGGCCTCGCTGCACTGCATGCAGGATCTTAGTTCCCCAACCAGGGATCGAACCCACGCTCCCTGCAGTGGAAGCGCGGAGTCCTAACCACCGGACTGCCAGGGAATTCCCCTATATTCATTTTTAAAAACTGAAGTATAGTTGATTTACAATGTCATGATAGTTTTTGGTGTACAGCAAAGTGATTTAGTTATATATATATATATATATATATATATATATATATATATATATACATATTCTTTTTCATATTCTTTTCTGTTATGGTTTATTACAGGATATTGACTATAGTTCCCTGTGCTCTCCAGTAGGACCTTGTTTATCTATTTTATGTATGGTGGTTTGTATCTGCTTATCCCAAACTCTTAATTTATTCTCCTCCACCCTCTTTCCCCTTTGGCAACTGTAAGTTCATTTTCTATGTCTGTTTCAGACTTTCTTATTTTTGATGACTTTGATGGTTTTGAGATATACTTCTCAGTATTTTGCAGGATGCCCCAGGGCTGGAGTTTGTCTGATGTTTTTTCTCATGTTTGCACATGGGGTTATAGTTTTGGGGGAAGGAGACCACAGAGGTAAGGCGTCATCTGTTACCATGTCATACCAAGGGTACGCGCCACCAACGCGACTTATCATAATTGAGCTGACCTCGATCTCCTGGCTGGGGTCCGCACTGTGAATTTACTTGTATTCCTCCTTTTCCATGCTGTCCTCCTTGGAAGGAAATCACTATGTGTAGCCCACACGGAAGGAGTGGGGTGGGAGATGCAGGTTATATTCATCCTCCTTGAGGGCAGAATGTCTACATAAGTTAGTTGGAATTCTTGTGGCATGGAAAATTTTCTCTTTGCCCCATTTATTAATTTAGTCATCATTTATTTATATCAGTATAGACTCATGGACAGTTATTTTATACTTGGGGTTACAATCCAATACTGCTTCATTTATTTATTTATCTTTGCTCCAAGTGTTCCAACTTTGCCCACTGGAAGCTCTTTCAGTAGCTCCTGTGTTCCAGTGACAAACTACCAACAATGTGGAATTTTAAAAATGCATTTCCTTAATTTCTGGCACTTTAAGATGTTCCAGACTCATCTTGTGTATTTCATGCCCCAGTCCTAGCATCAGCCTTTCTCAAAAGAACCCTGGTTCCTTGAGGGATGGAGTTGAGATTCCCCGGGGACAAGGCGGCTTGAGTTCACAGGGTATTGGACAATGATATTAGAAACAAAGGTCTAGATGCTAGGTGTGCTCATGGCTACTGGGTGTCATTATTTTTAAGCCCTTTCAGCTGCTGAAGCAAGGAGATATATGTAGGTATACTAACCCTTGTATATCTAACACATATCTATAAATATTTCTATATGTGGCTGTCTGTATCTATGTGAAAGTACATGTGAATTCATAGTGATGTCTCCAATTCTGGTCCATTACCACAGGGATTATTCCAGTGTCCTCTTCTTGTTTATCTGTAAATTCCAACTCCCACGATCAGAAATATGGTTCCCACCATCTGCCATCTGCTTACTGAATTGTTCAATTCTACATGCATGCTATTTTTAAAAACTTTGGAAATAATTTTAGACTCACATAAAAGTTGCAAAAATAGTACTGAGAGTTTCTGTGTACCTTCCAGCCAGCTTTCCTAATAACATCTTACATAACCATGGTGCAATTACTAAAGCCAAGAAATCAGCATTGCTGCGTTACTCTTAACTGACCTATACGACTCCTTTGGATTTTACCAGTTTTACATGCACTCTCTGTGTGTGTTTGAGTGTGAATAGTTCTATGAGGTTTAATCATATCTATAGATTCATATAACCACCACCACAATCAAGAAACAGAAACAGCCCATCACCCCAGGAAACTCGCTAGTGTTACTATTCTCTCCAACTCTGACTCCTGTTCTCCGTCACCGTAATTTGGTCATTCAAATCATACAGTATGTAACCCTTCTAGGTTAGCTTTAAAAAAACCCAACATAATGCTCTTATAAGCCATCCAAATTGTTTTGTATATCAGTAACTCATTTTTTTATTGCTTAGTATTTCATCCTGAGTATGTACCTTAGTTTATTCGTCCTTTCACATTTTGATGGACATTTGGATTGTTTCCGGTCTGTGGCTATTACAATGAAAACTGCTATGAACATCTGTGCAGAGGTTTCCGTGGAAAAACAAGTTTTCTTCTCTCCAGGATAAATACCTAGGAGTGGGATTGTTGGATTACAGATCTGGTACCCCAGCCATGCAGCGGTTAAGAAACATGTCCGAGTTCATTCAGTTTGTAAGGGGACAAACCAAGATTTGGCCGTGAGAAGTCGAACCCCAGATCCTGAGTTTTTAACCACAATACTATGCTGCTATTTATTTATTATTTCTTGCTGCACTGCATAGCATGCAGCATCTTAGTTCCCCCACCAGGGATCGAGCCCGTGCCCCTGCAGTGGAAGCGCAGAGTCTTAACCACTGGACTGCCAGGGAAGTCCTGTGTGGCCTTTTAATAACCATAATCACAATAATAATAAGACCCATGTTAACTGAGCATTTATCACGAACGGACCATACGTGAAGCTCTGTACTTTAACCATCTCTAATGTTCACAGCACCCCTGTGTGAGGGAGGTCCGTCCTGTCATGACCCTTCATTTATAGATAAATAATGGAGGCTTCAGGAGGTTAAAGAATGTGGCCAGGATGAGACAGAAGTTCAGTGGTTAGGGACCAGACCCAGGGCCAAAGCAGCTGCTCTCCAGATGGAAGGGGATCTGCCTTTGTTCTTGGCCGTGCAGTGTTTACCACGTGCATAAAGGCTGCTAATCCTACCTCCACGATGAGAGGGGAACACGTCTCAGTCAGTGTGACCTGGGGCCATGAAGCTTCTAGAAAGCGCTTCCCACTGGGAAGCAGAAAATCCAACTCATTCTTCCTGGGAGCATTATGGCTCTGTGCCAGTTTTGTTTTTGTTCTTCAGGGTTTTAGGGACAGTTTCTTAACTGACAATTCCACTTCATACAGCATCATGAGAATTTTGGACCTTGAAATGTCAAACGAATGTCTAGGACTGGGGAGCTATTTGTTTTGACCGGATGATGGATGTTCCTACTTGAAGCATTAAGCCTCTTTGGTCCAGACAACAGCAATCACCTCTGGCTCTCTGATGCAATCAGAAAAGTATCTGGAAGAAATGTCAGGTGGCTGCAAGAATCTATGAGAACGGGATTTCCCTGGTGGCGCAGTGGTTAAGAATCCGCCTGCCAACGCAGGGGATACGGGTTCGAGCCCTGGTCTGGGAAGATCCCACATGCCGCGGAGCAACTAAGCCCGTGCACCACAACTACTGAGCCTGTGCTCTAGAGCCCGCGAGTCACAGCTACTGAGCTCTCGTGCCACAACTACTGAAGCCCGCGCACCTAGAGCCCGTGCTCTGCAACAAGAGAAGCCACCGCAATGAGAAGCCCACGCACAGCAACGACGACCCAACACAGCCAAAAATAAATAAATAAATAAACTTAAAAAAAAAAAAAAGAATCTACGAATAGACTGGGGAACAGACTCGAACGAGGTATAGAAAAATACCTTGGATTTTCTGCAGACAGTTGTTGCCAAAGGAAGTTCCAGTCTTTTCCGACCCCCTGCATTCATCAGACCTGCTCTGAGTTTCTGCTCCGTTACTTTAAGCGCCTGTGTATTCAGATTCTGCCTCCCGGGGCTATTTACAGTCTCACCTTTGCTTCCATTTATAGTTTGAAAACTGATTTTCCCGGACTGAAGACTTCTTCTTTTTTTTTTTTAATTCCAAATCATGTGTAGGTGGGAATTGGTTTTCTAGGCGGGGAGCCCTCTTTCCACACTTACTATCTTGCCACTTAGGCCCCTTCCCCGGGTGTTGGCATTTCATTACAATATTGGCTTCCCACGGAGGGAGGATGTTCATTCCTTGGGGGCAGGGGGGAGGAATGGCAGGGTCCAGCAGAGCCACCACCAGTGCAGGCTCTCGGATGCCAACCTTGGCTAAGCCCCGTGTATTACTTCAAGGGGATCACTCTGCCGCATTTCACGGATTCAGATCCACTTCCCTTCCTCAAAGAAGGCAGTGTGGACGCAGCCACCATGCTGGAAGAGAAAAAAGGGTCGCTGTCCTGGAGTCTGATATAAGACTCTGTGTGGGGAGGGGCACATCGGAGTGGGGGGAAAAACATCCCATCTCAGGCCACTGCAAAGGAGAAATTTTACCCGAAGGCCCAAGCCTCAGTATTTTGACTTTTACAGCCCATCCCTCCCATGTAGTGAAAGCCCATCCCCATTTTCAAAAGCTTCCTCCCCATAAAAATCTGCCCAACATCCTTCTACCCCCTGCCTTTCACTGTATTCAAGTCATAGGTCTTGATCTTTTCACCTAGAAAAACAGGGAAAATTTTCAGAAGACATGAATTCCCATGAGCCTCTCAGCTACAGGCAAATACTGTCCCCAAGAAGCTAGCACTTTGCCCCAGAAGCTCCATATGGAGTTAGTTTTGCCCACCAGTGGTTCCCTTTTGCTTAAAGAATGTCGTTGGGCTCTTCTTAAAAGTGGAGGTGAAAGTAATACTGGGGGAGATTTTGTGTCTACTTTGTTGTGGTGTTCTGTGCTGAAATGACCTATAATGGGAAAAAGAGACACTTGTTTTTTCACCATCTGGACCAAGGTTGGATTCTCAAAATATCACTCCAAGGCAGAGGCTGTGTTTTCTAGTGAGTATTGGATGTCCATATATATTCACAGAGGTGGGAGACCTATTGGGTTGGCCAAAAAGTTTGTCTGGGTTTTCTGTAACATCCTACGGAAAATCTGAACAAACTTTTGGGGTAACCCAATACTTCTCTTGCTGCCCTGGTGTATATCTCAAGATGTGTTTCACTGGATTCTATAGTCTTTCTGACACTGAATCTTCTGGGTACCCATTGATCAGGGAGACAGTGAGGAAGGGGTGAAAAGACCTGGGTTGGAATCATAGCTGACATTAATTAGGCACCCAATGTGTTCCAAGAACCTTTCCAAGTCCCCGTATGTGTGTTTTTATAAAATCTTCACGTTAGCTCCGCAAATGGCATCGGTGGAGAAGTCCCCGTTGGTGCGTGGATTCAGGACTCTGTAGGTCATGGCTGAGTCATCGCCATAAGCTGTTTTGCGTCTGATTTGCTGCTCAGTATTCCTGCGCTCTCTGTGTGCACAGCAGATCTTCCTACCGTTCTTCTTCCACACAGGCCGTGGGGATTTTGGTGGTGCTGTTTTCAATCCACGCTATTTCTTTGCAGCTGCTCTCAGTTGTGGAAGAATTTACCCACTGCTTCTCCTACTCTCTGGGCCGTGGTGGAACCCTTTGATATTTCCTCCTAGAACATCAGGCAGGCATTGGACTCTGTGGTCTTGCCGCTTCCCTGGAGAATGGGATGGAGACCGAGCCCCCCAAACCTGTCTGAGGTTTTGTGGTTCTGTCCCTGGGGACCCCTAATGTCCCATGCTCCTCAGGGATCAATAATGTCTATTCCTGCTTCCCCAAGTTCCAGAATTCCTAATCAGAGGGCTTCTTTTTTTTCCTAGTGGGGTAAGAGAGAGGTAAAGTATTCCTCTGACCCAATATGCATTTTTCCAAATTTCTTTCATCATCTTGTTTATATCTCCATGGAGAGTTTAGAGTTTTCAATGGCCCCCGCCAAAATCAGGTGAATACTCTTACTTTTCTTTTTCCATCACGTCCTACTTTCCTCGAGGCAATAAACATAGAATGCGCTACTGCTACCTAGATGTGGGTACGAGTCACAAGACAACGTTTAATACATGGGTTCGTGTTTCAAAAATACATTTCTACCGCTTGTGCCATATTCTTGAAGCTGTATTTTGTTCACAAGTGGAGTAGAGATATATGCTGGGGAAGCTAGTATGTTAGTCTGAGATCTTCTGTTTTTTTTGGCCGTGCCGTGCGGCTTGCGGGATCTTTGCTCCCTGACCAGGGATCGAACGTGTGCCCCCTGCAGTGGAAGCTCAGAGTCCCAACCACTGGACAGCCAGGGAAGTGGTCCCAGTCTGAGATCTTCTTACTTGTCTGTGCCTTTTGTATTCTCGTTATTCTTCCACCTTTCCGTGACTCAATAGTCCACAGAAAGCAGGATTCTTTGCCTAAATGAGACGCCATTTCCAAGCCTGTCCCTCTGTGCCTGTGTCATCACCTGACACACTCATCTATGTCATGGATGCCTCGTGCTCACCTGCCGTCAGCCACCAATCTCATTTCTGGGAACACCTTTTGCTCTTGGATTTCTCCTTATTTCTCTTAAAAGTTCCTCTTCGTTCTCCGTCCTCTTGATACTAGACTCTCAAGGCTCGGTCTTGAACGTCTTCTCCTACGCTCCTTCCCGGGGTAACTTCATTGAGTCTTGTGGCTTTAAATACCATTTTTCACTAGTGTCTCTCAAGGTCTTCCCTCTGATTCTAAGGCCCCATACCCATGTTTGAACATAACATCTCCTAGTACGCGTATAAAATATATTTCAGATTGAACACCTCCCAGATTAATCCTCATCCTCTCAGTGCAACTCCTGCCGTTTTCATTATCTCATTCAAAGGCGTCATCATTCATGGAGTTGCTCAGTCAAACTCCTTGAAATTGTCCTTGACGCCTTTCTTTTTCTTATAACCTAGAATATTTCCCCATTTCTGCTATTACTTCCTCAACAAGAATGTAAGCACCAGGAAGGCGGAATCTGGGGTTTGTTCCCTCCTGAATCCCGAGTCTAGAATGATGCCGACAGGTAACAGGAGCTCCAAACATATTTGATGAATGAACAGATCTTTTACGTAGCCGATCCCATTAAAGTCGTTTTTATTCTAAACTTTCAGAGGAATAAGATTATTTAAGACAAAAAATTCCTGTCTAGAAGATTCAAGAGTTGGTGTATTTCAGGACCAACAGTGTCTCACGTTTTGATCTTCCATTTACCTGGTCCTCAGGGGCCAGGAGATCAGGAGGGCTGATGCAGAGGAAATTCTGGCGATCGGGGCATTCGAGCGAAACGTTTATACCATATCCTTGTTCGTAATCACATACAGAAAAGACTGAACTCAGGGTGTGCTTTAGAAAAAGCTTTCCAAATGACATCGAATCTAGATCCCCCCTCCCTTCTTTGTTGGGACAGCACAGTCTCCTCAACCAAAAATACACTGTTCCCCTCAAGCCACTGCTGTCATAAAACACCGTTTGACAACACAGGTGCCGCCTCATATTTTTAGCTCTTGGCTTTGGATGAGGGAAGCAACCAGAGATTTATGTGCCTGTCAAAGAAGGGCAGGATAGAGCACATTCTACCTATGCCTCATATATTTTTAGTTATATATTCCGTCCGTGGAGCTGGCGATATTCCCTTGTTTTGGCTTCTGTCTTCTCACTCTGCTTTGATTCATATTAATCACTAGGAGACGAAGATGTCATTTCTATGGGTGAGACTGAAAAGAACTTTACAAGTGAAGTAGAACGTCATTTTCTACGGCGGGGACTTTTCCTTCTCATCCAATCAATTCTCAGAATGTCGCCTGCTGAGGACGGACATAGAGGCGTGCCATGTGGGTGAAGTTACTCTGCATACATACGCTCAGGTCTTTTAACTCCTGGGCAGTGCAAAAGAAATGGCCTGTGCTGCTCATTGTTGACTACTGACAATGATTCAATCGCAGTCAGGACCGATGGATGTCTGGCCTCCAAGTCTTTCAGCAGCTAAAGGTTTGATTTGCATTGTGCCTGAGTTTTCAAGAGCCATAAAAGATTTCAGCCCATAGGATAAATCAGACTGTGGATTGATGCGTGGTTGCTATGACAACTGATACTGTCGCCATTTAATGACCTCATCAAACTTGAGTGTTTGGTAACAGTGCAGCACCTGTACCTAATTTAACAACAACTTGTGACTCCGTCTGAAACATCCCAGGAAAAAAATTAAAAGCAACCGGAAATAAATCACCTCAAGCCTGATACGTGTAAATATTTGAGCTGTGAGAATAGACATTTTCTGGAAAAGATTTTACGATTGGAAGTGCTATTTTTGATGAATGGTGCAAAACCATGATTGGTTGTAAGGGATATACCTTTGTAGCCAGACCAGTTTTTCCTGCTCACTTTCAAATAGGCAAAGAAAAATACATGCTTTTCCACAGGCTTCAGGGACGTGTTTGTATCACTGACCACTGGGATTATGGAACGCGAGTTTTGGCCATGGATTCTGGTATTTAAAGATAAGATTTTTTTTGGAGGTTGTTTTATGACATACAGATTTTTTTAATATAAATTTATTTATTTATTTATGGCTGCATTGGGTCTTCGTTGCTGCGCGCGGGCTTTCTCTAGTTGCGGCGAGCAGGGGCTACTCTTCATTGTGGTGCGTGGGCTTCTCATTGTGGTGGCTTCTCTTGTTGCGGAGCACGGGCTCTAGGCACGCAGGCTTCAGTAGCTGTGGCACGTGGGCTCAGTAGTTGTGGCTCACGAGCTCTAGAGCGCAGGCTCAGTAGTTGTGGTGCACGGGCTTAGTTGCTCCGCGGCATGTGGGATCTTCCCAGACCAGGGCTCGAACCCGTGTCCCCTGCATTGGCAGGAGGATTCTTAACTACTGTGCCACCAGGGAAGTCCTAAAGATATGATTACTACAGACTGAATCTATGTCAAAAGTATTGCCAGTGGGTTAAATTGTTAATGGCGTTGGTCTTGATGACGTGATTATTTGTATTTCTATATATTCTTTTTTAAAAACTCAAATGTGTTTTGTGAAGAAAGCTACGTCCGTACTTTTCTGATTTTTCTGGTGTGTCATCTTGGTCAACCTGGTGGAAATAAATTACAGAGTTAAGAGAGCCCTGCATCCTCCCATTTACATGTTTCCCCCAATTCCACATCACCATCCAGAACCATATAACAGTGAGGTGAGGTCCTATTGGTGAGGTCCTACGTACCAATCTCATATTTTATTTTCAGAGTCAAGTGCAGAAGATGCTGTTAAAATAATGGGTGAATAGATAAAGAATGTACAGATAAGGTCAGAATTGTTTTCTCTCTCTCATTTTTTCTATATTATTTAATCTTTTGACTCTACCACCATTAATCTCCGCCTTGTATCAGGAGTTAGTTGTGTGCGTACTTGGCTACGTCTAGATCCTGAGCCCTTGGAAGAAGAGCTTATTTCTCGATTCCTGTCCCCCCCAGTAACTTAGCCCAATTCTTCACCGCACGTAGTAAGTTCTCAGCCAACATTGCTGAAATCACTCATTGGAATTCCAAGACTCTGGGGGCTTCAAGGAGTGATGAAGTGGGGGGATGATTTCTTTTTAAACTTTACTTAATTTTGTTATTGGATGTGCATTAAATGTCTTTTCTTCAAAAGGTGTTGTGAACAGATATGACAGGAGAACAGTAAATACTTGTCATCTCATCTTAAAATCTGGAGCAAGTGGGTACCTCCCTACTCATCAAATTATTTAAATTTCTGGGGCATAAGCAAAGCACAGTAAGTGTCAGCCCAATAAATCTTTTGTTGTCCCCTCTTCGTCAAGAATAAGCACAACAAACACAGCCTTGTAAAGCAACAACACTCCAATAAAAGTTAATTTTTAAAAAGAAGACAAACCTCTCTTCTCTTGTGCATGATACCATCTTCAGCTCACCAGCTGGCAGCCCGGCTGCAGTTAAACAATGTTATCAGAATTTCTGGTTGGGTCTTTGAGTAACTGGAACTCCTGGGACTGGTTTTCAGCTAAACCGGCCCTGAATAGCATTTTGTGTTCGTCAAGGGTGTCAGGTCAGCCCTGCACCGTTAGAGATGCTGGAGCTCTGGTGTATTTTTACTGCACCATTTTTAATTATTCCACGTGCCTGTCTCGCCTGGCTGCCTTCAGAGAGTCTGCTGCCTCATGCCTTACTGAGTGGGTGGTGGGTTTAGCGATTTGACCTGGTAACAAGATGGTTAGAGGAGAGTGAGCACAGAGGCCAGAGCTGGACCACTCAGAACCTCTTTCCCGGGACTCTGGACTTGAGACACAGATTTTCTATTCAGTCTCTGTTAGACAGTGGAGGGGCCATGGTTCAGACTAGAGAAAGTCTACCTGCAGGAGGGCAAAGAAAGGGGCAGATGGTCAGAGAGAAGCAGAGGAAGAGAGGTCAGAAGCCTTTAGAAACAGGATAAAGAGAGGAGCTGTCTTGTTTATTGGAAATGATCACTCTTTGAATCCTTGTGTCTTTCCAGTAAACCCCCTCTTTGCCTCCACAAGGCAAAGCAGGTGCTATTCCTTGCAGATAAAACAAGGATTGGCCAAGTCAGAGTAATTTATAAAATAAACCTCTGAAGCATGTCTCTTCCCTCCTTAGGTGGGCCTGAAGTGGGCTTGGATCATGGCTTCTCTCTGCATGTATTGGTTACTATTTCTTTTCAAATTACCTGCAATGGATAATACATAGAGGAAGGCTTAGATATTTAAGGAAGTGAAGTTACTTGGTATTCAGATCAATGTTTATTTTTTCGTTGTTTTTTCTCTTCATTTTCGTGGTTAAAATACAACATACTATTGGGACAAAATAATCTGCATAATGACTTGAGTAAGAAAAAACACAAAATATTTGCCTTTGGTTGTCACTTGGCATTATCTAATGATATTTTACGATTCTTAAATGCAAAACTTTTGGAAACCAGTTCGAAATTGCCTCAAAGTTTCCATCAATTTACTGAGAAAACACCACCATTGGTATTTCTGGCTTTTTTTTTTCTGAATAATGGCTACATACGTAAACGTGGATATATATTGCATATATATGTGTGTGTGTGTATGTCAATTAACGTTTCTTTCCGTTTGGCAGTGTTTAATACAGCAAAGAAACTTTTGACAATACCTAAATACAGGACAGAATTCAGTTTTCCTAAGACGTTATAACGAGACAAAGAATGAAAACGTTCACAGTTCAGATTGACCATCTTCTAGGAGTACTACGTGCTGAATTGAAGACTAACCCCCTACGAAAGCTTCAGCACAAATGGGTGGCAACCAGGTCCTCTTCTTAAAGTCCTTGGATGATGACAATTGTCAAATACTGGGGCCGAGAACATCAGGAACAAATGTAATAATAAAAATGTGGCAGAAGCAATTTTTCTATCAATAGAACAGCCCTTTTGTGCCAGGAGGAGTGTTTTCAGAAGATCAGACTCGTTTGGGGTTCTGTGTTTCTGTGCTTGAGGACTTTTTACATAAAATACATTCAACGTACAGGGATCCGGATCCATGCACTGCTGTCAAATATGTGTGTTTAGACACCCTGATGGAGTGACCCCGAAAAGAGGGGGCAGCTGAAGGTGCGGGGACGAAAGGGAGAATTGCTGGAGCTATTTCCTCGAACAGGTGAGGACAGATGCAACCTCATCTGGAGGCGAAGGGATCTTGAAATAGGAGCCCGGCCGGTTCCCAGATGCTGTAGGGGGGGTAGGCATCGGATGCAGTCACAGGCAGGTGGGAGCTTGGGGAAAACCTCGGCTGCTTCAATACTGTTCGCGAAATGGAAGTAGCTCGTGTCAGGAGATGGTTCGGTCAGCGACCCTGCTCGGAAAGGTCCGGTCTTGATCCGAGATTCCGCGAGCTCCCACCGACGCCTGTGCTGCTGGGATCCCCCACATCTTGGAGCTTCTGTTCTGCTCAGACAGGGGTGCTGGGAGGGACTTGCTCCTTAAAGGAAAGCGGATGCACGATGGTCTTGAAGCCGATGCCTTCCGGGACTCCTGGAGGGTGACTTAACAGGGCGTCTGAAGCCCTGTGGCCTCGACCTCTCTCCATTTCAAGTGCGAGCCCCCCGGGAAGGCGGGCCTTCAACTGTGGGGAGACAGCGCGTGTCTACACCGCCAGACCTGGAGAGGGTCTACACAACCCGCAACCCGTAGGTCCGCATCGCCGTACCCGGTGTGGGCCTACACCTTCCACACCTCGCGGGCCGGATTATTCCTCCGCGTGAACGCCAGGTGGCCCATGCGTCGTCATGTCATTTCACAATCCACAGCCTGAGAGTCCACGTCCTGAGGGTGCCCAAGACTGCAGGGTGCCGGTGTCGAACGTGCATATATTCATGACAAGGGGGGCAGAGTCACCCGAAGTCCTAGGACTGGGCGTCAGCTCTGGGGCCCTGATCCCGCGGCCCCACCAAGTGGCTGGAGTGGCCCCGCCCCTCGGCCCCTCGGCCCCGCCCCTGCCGCCTCCCGAGGTCGGAGCCGCAGGGAGGACAGGGGCGCAGGCGCAGAGCGGCTGTGGAGGGCTTGGCGGGGCGGGGCCGAACGGCTTCTAAGCGCAGGCGCAGTAGTAGGGCCGAGGGTGGGTGAGGGCGTGGTAGCAGTGCCGGCAGGTTTGCAGAGAGGGTGGGATGGTTCAGGACAATGTTTTAAAAGTTTCTTTGAATAACAGGGTCTTATTGTATAGCTCAGGGAACTATAGTCAGTATCCTGTGATAAACCATAATGGAAAAGAATGTATGTATATGTATAACTGAATCACTTTGCTATAGAGCAGAAATTAACACAACGTTGTAAACCAACTATACTTCAATAAAATTTTTTTTTAAGTTTCTTTGAACGTATATGGATGTAGCATTTTTAAGAATCACATTCTGGGAAGAAAGAATTCCCCTTTCAAAGTGAAATATCACTGTTTTCCACTGTGGCAAGGCTGAGTTTGTGGAAGGGGGAAGGGTTGCAGAGAAAGGGGCAAATTGGCACTTTTTCCTTATTTTTTCTGATATTTTCAAGTAATTATTGATTAAGTCTGGGTCAGCCCCATTTTTACCTTTTTGGTCACATTTAACTACTCGTCCCCAGTACAGAACGTTCCTAGTTTTGGGGGAGTTTTGGAATATAAGTGAAAACAAAATCCTCTCCCAACCCAGAAAAACCTCTCCACAAACGTAGTAGAGAAAGAAAACAGACTTATTATTGAATAACCTTTAAAACAGAATGTAATGTGCATCACAGGGTAGTGCCTAACAGCTAAGAGATTGGGAAAACAATAATCTCACCCTCGTATAAAGCCAACCCATTATATGCGTGTCCTCAAGTGAGAGGACTTTGCAACACCATTTCTCACACAGCTTTGGTCCTAACTTTACCTGATCATTGGGTTAGCTAATTGGCTTTCTCCAGAGGAAAAACAAACTTCACATCTTTATGACAGGGGGTGGTCTTGGGAGGGAAGCACCTGCCAAAGTTGAATGACTCCCATCCCACAGAAACTGGGAGATAAGGGTGCTGTCTTCCTTGAAGTTTACATTCCAGAGATGAAAACTGCTCTAAAGAAGCATTGGAAGGCGGTACCATTGGTACACATTTTACAGATGAGGACACAGAGGTTAAGTTACCTGCCTGAGTTTCATGCATGGTAAATGAGAGATCCAGGACCTCTCTCAGAATATGTATTTTATCTTTTCTACCACATTTCTCCATGAGTCCCAGAAGGATTGACACATAGCTCCCTGGCTGGGGGAAGTGGGGAGGTTGCTGAGCCCCATACAGGAGACATTGTTACTGAACCAAACTTGGGTCCACTCGCCAATGTGCAGTAAAGCCAATCTATTGACACTGGGTTGTGATGAAGGAAAGTGCAGCATTTATTGCAGGCACCAAACAAGGAGTCCAGGACAGCTAGTGCTCAAAACACCCAAACTCCCTGATGGGTTTCAGCAAAGCATTTTTAAAGACCAGGTGAGGGAGGGGCATCCCAGGATAGGTGATCAGCTCATGCAAAATTCTCTGATTCGTTGATGGTGAGGTAACAGGGTGGTGTCACAGTGGTTAACACTATCAATCCTTAAGTGCCAGTAGGTCTTGGGGGCTATGTGCTCATGGTCATCGAGTAGTTAATTTCTTCCATTTGGTGTGGTTTTAGCATCTGTAAAACAACTCAGGAATGTACATCAGATACTATTATCAGGGAATTTCAGAGAGGAGCTACAGCAGAGGATATGGGGGAGGGGTCTTCTGTCCCCGGGAAGGTCCCATAGGGTTCTGCTTGGTTATGACAACATGATTCTCACCCAACCAGGAACAAAATGAACAGTGCTGTCATCAGTGCACCTTGGTGCCCCCCTCTGAGTCCCCCTGTCTCTGGGAATTTTTATTATTATACTAGTAATAGTTCCAAGAACTCCTGTGGCTAGATTTCCTGTTGTTGAGAAAAAGAGAGTTCAGCATATTTACCAAGATGCTCTCAACCGCCCTAGTGATTCAAGTCTTTGTACTACTGTGGTCCTATTCCACAGGTGATAAAACCGAGGCCCAGGGTGGCTTCAATATCCAGAGGAGGACTTGAATGACTTCAGCTCTCAGGGAGGAGGAAGGGGAGGGTGAATGAGTTAGGTCACTGCCCTTTGCTATAAATGGATCTGGGTGAGATTCCAGGCTCTGCCACCTCCATGCTTTGCGACCTTGGGCAATGGCTTAACTTCTTGGAGTTTCATTTCCTGATCTTCAAAAAGAGGGTTATAACTCCTGCCACAGGGGGCTGTTGTAGAAGTTAAATGAGATAAACGGGGTTGTTGGCCAGGGGGATGCCAGAGTCCATGGGTCAGTCACTGCACTACATCCATCATTGGTCTTAACTGCAGGAGGTGAGGTGGGCCAAGTTTCTGAAGTCATTGCACATATTCCATCGCATCTATTTCCAAATACCATCACGTTAGTGTTTAGGGCTTAAAGATATGAATTGGTGGGTGGGGTGGGGGCAGGGGGGGCGGACACAAATATTCAATCACTAATAGTGTGCTCATGCCCAGAAGGAAAGACAAAATATGTCCAAAAAGTCCTGAAGACTTACACATTTGTACAAAACAACTGTGCTAAGGATGGTGTTATTGCTTCCAGAGAAGGGCCTCCGTATCCAACTCTTGCCCTGTCTTGGAAGGTGAGCTTGTTATTGAAGACCGGTAGCTCATGTTGGAGGAGCAGCAAGTGTTACCGAACGCAAGTTGGTGTGCCCGACGCACAGTGAGGCCAAACAAACTGAAACGTCGGCGTTGGGAGTGGAGAAAGGTTTATTGCAGGGCTAAGCGAGGAGAATGGGTGGCTTGTGCTCAAAAAAGATTGAACTCTCTGTTGGTTTTCAGGGAGAAGTTTTTATAGGCAAAATTTGGGGTAAGGGTTGCAGGGTGTATGACCTTCTTTGGATTGGTTGGTGGTGAGGTAACAGGGTGGTGCTCCAAGAATCTTGAGCTCAGGCTGAAGTTACCATCCTCCACCTGGGTGAGGGTCTTTGTTCCTGCAGAACTCAAAGATATTCTTCTGTGTATCCCTTGAGGGGGAACCAGGACCTGCCCCAAGGCGGCACTATTGTCTCCTGACTGCTCCTCCCTTGTCTCTGCGTCCCCTCCCTCCCCTGATTAGCAACTGTTTGAATCTGCCCTTTGGAACTCAGGGGAGGTCAAGGAAGTTGAATGAAGCCTATTTCCTACAGACAAGAAACAGGGGACACAGAAAGGATTTGTACCGGGGGTGGGAGGTGGGCACAGGGTCCTGCTTGGCTTCACTATCACAACCTGGAACTAAGGGGCCACTTCCAAGGTTTAATCTCAGGGATTCTGGACCTGCCATCCATGTAGCTGCAATTTACCCATATGATCACACCAATCTGATATCCAATAGAAGATACTGAAAATAGCCTCACAAGTGCTGGTCCACAAAGCCAGCAGCTGTGAGGGTCAGAAGAAAAGGCTTGCATGGGTTAGAGAAAGGGGCCAAGGCCCCTACAGTGGAGAATGACGGACATGGCTTGGGGATGGTCACTATAGAGCTTGAAATACCAATTAGAGAGCATCTGGCATCTGTGCTTTACAGAGACAAACTTTTAAGCTACATTGATGAGCAAGAAACAAAACGCTCTATCAGCTAAACAGAGCCATTACTCGTGAAGTGAATGCAAATGTGACATTATCCTCTTTCATCACCATCTGATGTCATACTAATTAGTAGTAAAGATTCTATAAACCGGACCTGATGCTCCACTCTAAAATTAAATGGAAAAAAAAATGGGGAACATGATAATTTTGTCTGTATCTTGGGAATAAGAGATTATGCAGGATTATACCTCTGATTCTGACACCAAGTAAAGTTCTGGTACCAATTCCTGTGTGTGTGTGTGTGTGTGTGTGTGTGCGTGTGTGTGTGTGTGTGTGTGTGTGGTTTTCCCACACCACCAAGCAACCCTCCAATTGCTGGATGTGCTACAATTCAATTCTGACATTATTCACCTGGAATTAGCATCTGATCCCACAAGACTGCACACCCGCCACCTTTAGGTGCCAATCACAATTCCAGGTTGTTACCTGTGCTTCTGATAGATTCGCTATAGATGGAAGATTCCAAAGACTCCCTTCTTGGGTTTAGTTACTTTGCGAAAGCAGCTCATGGAACACAGAGAAGCATTTCATTGACTAGATGACCAGTTATTATGAAAGGCTATAACTCAGGAGCAGTCGGATGGAAGAGGTGCACAGGGCAAAGTATAGGGAAAAGGGGCGGAGCTTCCATGCCCTCTCCAGCTGCTCTGCTCCTCAAGTGTCCACGTGTTCACCAACCCAGAAACCTCCAAACCCCGTCCTTTTGTGTTTTTTGTGGAGGCCTCATTGTTAGGGGAACCACTGACCAAAACTGCCTGCCCTGGACTGGCATGATAGTAGCCACATGCATGAGTTATCTTACAACAGGAGGTCCTGGTAAGGAACATGGAACTAACAAGCTACCATCAACCGGGAGAACTCGGGAAAGGTCAAGAGGAGAGAGGATACAGACACCAGTCCGTATGTCCTACTAACCTCCCAGAATCCTCTTCGCTGGAATCCACCCTGGCTGAGCAATGCGTGCACCACCAGGAAGGACCCTGAGTCAGAACGATCGGCCAGAGACAACCTGGAAACTAACCCCATCACCATAAAACCCGAGACCGCGAGCCACATGGCAGAGCGGTTCTCCTGGGTTCCCTCACCCTGCTGCCCTCCGCCCCGGCACCCCTTCCCAATCAAGTCTATTGCATTGTCAGCATGTGTGTCTCCTTGGACAATTCATTTCCGAGTGTTAGAAAGAGCCCACGCTCGGGCCCTGGAAGGGGTCCCCCTTCCTTCAACATCACCACATAGGCACGATTGATTGAATCATTGGCCATTTATCCCCATTTGTGCTCACTCTGCAGGGTGCTGTGAAGGCTCAGCTATGCCCCACTCACCCCCAAAGCTTCCCCAGCTGCCTTTCCACTCACCCCAAAGAAAACTGAGACCCACTGTTACTTATTAATTTTTTTCACTCTATCCCTTAGTTCCATTAAAGAAGGCTCGTTTACCCCTGTCATCCCAGAGCTTAGCACAAGGCGGACCCACAGGGAGCAGTGCTTAGATATTGAATACATTGCCATCTATTGTTAGGTCCAAGTAGCATGGGAGAGCTCTGGAAGAAATGAAGAATTCAGAAATAAAATCCCGCCCTCGGGGAGCCTAATAGATCTGCATGTTTGCTGAGGGATGGAGAATGTGGGGGTATTATTCAAGGAAACCTCAAGCGTAGAGGATTCTTCTTGTCCTCACCTTGTGCTTTGGGGTAATTGAGAAGAAACCTATGAATATAATTTAAATTTTTATACAATTTTTGAAAGTTTTTTTTTTTTTTTTGCGGTACACGGGCCTCTCACTGTTGTGGCCTCTCCCGTTGTGGAGCACAGGCTCCGGACGCGCAGGCTCAGCGGCCATGGCTCACGGGTCCATCCGCTCCGCGGCATGTGGGATCTTCCCGGACCGGGGCACGAACCCATGTCCCCTGCATCGGCAGGCGGACTCTCAACCACTGTGCCACCAGGGAAGCCCCCAAAATTTTATACAATTTTTAAAGGTTATTTCCATTTACATTTATTACAAAATTATTGGCTATATTCTCTGTGTAGTAAAATACATCCTTGAGCCCATCTTACACCAAATAGCTTGTACCTCTCACTCTCCCACCCCTAAGAGTAATTTCAGTGGTGAACTAAGCCTTCTGAACAACCAAGAATGGAGGCCTATTTCCATAGACAGCTACACATAGGAGTGTCAGAGCATTACTTCTGCAAAAATTATTTTGTCTGAATTTGTTTATTAACTAAAAAGATGTCTGAGCAGAAATAAGACAATGGTTAGGAAAAAGGTAATGGAAATCATACGTGCTTTCATTTACTGACCTTTCCCTTCTTCGTCGTAAAGAATTTCAATTGCAAAAGCCAATTAAAAATTCCTCTCCTTCTCTCATGAGATAAGATAAAATATGGACTATAACATACAAATAAACTAAAACCCTGATGTAAGATCAGGAACACAATTATTTGCTCAAAAAACATCCTTTGCTTTCCATTCTGATCGCTAAGTGAGAAAGCATTTCGAAGTTTTTGAGATAGTAAAACAGGCTCTCTGAAGATTGTTGGAATTTCCAATTTGAGAGGAAGTTTTCTCAGACATCGATGATATAGAGATGAAAACTTCAACCTCCCTAACCACCATGAAATGAGCACTTTCCCAAACCAAGCATTTCAATCTCCTCTCAGGAATGCAAGGCAAGGGTTCATTCTGTTGTGAAGATCGCTCCCCGCACAGGTAAGGCGGGCAGGTGATGGGGAACCCGGCCAAGGTTGCCGCCCCCAGGGCTGTGCCTGCCCTTCCAGCATCAGAGGTCTCTACACAAAACTCTGATGGTCCTTTTGCCGGGAGGGCCCGCAGTAGGACACAGCAATGAAGTCTCCCTTTAAATATGGCAATGATTCCTAAAATGTCTTTGTTGACAGCTGGCGAGGCACAGAATAAACACAGGCCTCTTTGCAAGCAAGCAGGAATTAGCATAACCGGCAGCTGCTGCGTTACCCACAGACACAGAACCATAAAGAACCTCGTTCCTTCTGAAACAAAGTTAAAGAAGAGACACGCGTGGAATCGTGAGTTACCACCTGCCAATGTCCAGCGAACCAAAGCAAAGAAGAAAAAAGCCATTGTTTCCAGCCTAAGCGCTCTCCAGAGTTCGTTTTTCTAATTAAAATCGGAACTAATCTTACAATAAAAATATGGCAGTCCAGCGATTAAATGCCCTTGTAGATAATAAAAAAAAATATTGAATTCTTTCTCCATTATCCAAGAGGCAGCAGATCATTATCAGAGTCAGCTCTGGAAAGTGTTCAGTAAAAGCCTCCTCTGTTTTGTCTTCCCAGATGATGATCAAAATGCAAGAGCACATAAGAGGGAATCTGAGAAAGTAATGGTTTTGTATCCTGTTCTGGATGAGTGCCAGCCTGTGTGCCCTCCGAGACCATGATATCCAAATCTCGGGAAAGTCAGTCTCGGCGGCTATAATTAGAAATGGAACACCACCCTATGTGACCATCGGATTTTCTTCACAGCCCAGCTCCCTTCTGGTGCCTGAGTGACCGACAACAAAATTATTTGCACACTCAGGTCAAATGTGTACTTTCCTCTTAGCAGAGCTGGGGATGAGTCTTAGGAAAATGGCTTTTTATTGCTCAAAAAATCTGTGACACGTGGAGGGCAGAGAGAGCTCTAATTAATCGGTGTCTTTCTGTCTTCTTCAAAAATACCGTTTCCTGATGGATACGCCGGTGACTGCCTTTTGGCTGCAAATTTCTGTGTTTTGAAGTCTACCTTGAAGGCGTTGTTTTATTCAGACCAAACCTTTTTGAAACAGACTTTTATTTTCTCACGCCCGGTTACAATAAGGGATCTTCCCTGAAAGACTTTCTCTCTCTCAACCCACTGCTGTTAAGACGGTGCTGAATCCCCAGTCATGTTTCATAGTCGCCATTGGCTGCGAGGTACCTTTATACCTTCACAAAGCTCTAAAGGCAGCTGCCGTCAGGGCACGACATTTTTGTGCACCTGCAAAATCAGCTCCATGGCCTTTCTCTCCGACGCTGCAGAGGCAGGCTGCCCCCGATGGTTTTTTTTCCGCTTCAGTCATCGAAAGTAGGTCAATTTTAAAAATAAACACCAGTGCGTGGCCCCAATCCCAGAACGTGTAGAGCAGGCCTAGGGATGGTTCTGAAGTAAGAAAGAGACCGGTTTTAGTGTGACCGAGTGGCTTTATTTCCAAATTCTCTGCACATTTCAGATGGAAGAGAATGAAAATCCAATGTAGTCACTCAACCCACAGCGCTTGGTCACGTAGCATCACCCAGCCCCCAAGGCCTCAGTAGTAGGGCTGCAAATTGGTGCAAAATACACGAATTTCAGGACTATTGCAGGAATTATCAGAGAAACATATTTTTTTTAACTTCAGGGACTGAAAGGCATATGGAGAATTAGAGCCTGGAACCGTGGGGTGGATCAGAAAAGGAAACCGTCGTCACCGAGGGCGGAGCTAAGAGGAACTGGAGATTGATGACTTGCTTGAATCCCTGGATCCCAGCAGAGCCAGCTATGCTCTTAAACATTGTATTTGAGTCAGACCACGTTGAGCCACTTTTTGCTGAATCCAGTTTGAGTGGGTTTTCTGATAGCTGCAAGCAGGAGGAGAGCCACTGGGGCAGGGCTTCTGGATGAAGCTACCAACCTGTCCTACCCTGGGGGAGGGACATGAGGAGAGGGAAGACCATCAGCAGATGAGCACACATCCCTGGGGAGTCCTTGGAAAATCGACAGGCTGTAGAGCAGCCCTGGTGGTAAGCTCTGATATCAGGCAGGGCCCAGCAGCATGTGGCCGGTTTTCCTACCCCACCCTGTGTGGCAGCCTGAGGAAGAGGTTGGCCACGTGGTCTGTGCAACCTGGAGGGAGGCCAAACAGGAGACCAGATACAGACAGCTGAACACGCCTGCAGTGGAACCACCAAGCGCGAGGACGACGCATCACAGAGGCAAAACTGCCCTTTCAGGACCACCTAGAACCCTGGATCCTCTTCTATCTCCCAGGCCTTTGAATTCCCAGACATTTATCCTGATCCGCACCTTCCAAGTGTGTTCACTCCTTCATGGATGAGTCAACAGAACACACACATGTACGTGTGTGCACACACACATGCACGCACACACATGACATGGGTTATACAAATTAATTAATAAAATGGAAAGAATGCACCCTCTGAATACAGAGGAAAGAGCTTCTTTTTAATAAAGATTTACTAAAGGAAATAAACATAAATTTTAGGGCTTCCCTGGTGGCGCAGTGATTAAGAATCTGCCTGCCAATGCAGGGAACACGGGTTCGAGCCCTGGTCTGGGAAGATCCCACATGCCGTGGAGCAGCTAAGCCCATGCGCCACAACTACAGCTAAGCCCATGCACCACAACTACTGAGCCTGCGCGTCTGGAGCCTGTGCTCCGCAACAAGTGAGGCCGCAACAGACAGGCCCGCGCACCGCGATGAAGAGTGGCCCCCGCTTGCCACAACTAGAGAAAGCCCTCGCACAGAAACGAAGACCCAACACAGCCATAAAAAAAAAAAAAAAAAATTAGACAGTCTGGGCCCACAAACAAGGCTAGTCCTGGCGGGCAAAAGTGAGAGAGACTTATAATTCTTGTCATATTGCTGTAAATATTGCCTCTGGCTGTCATCTACCTTGAGAAACTGAAGGAATTAAGTACAGGAAACCGAGGAAAGTGGGAAAGAGGTGCAGCCAGCAGAGGGAGGAACTGTCTTCCATGTATCTGATTTCCCAGGTTTAAAAGAGTGGAAGGGGAGGATGGGTGTGATCGCTATTGGGACAGGTCTGTAAGGCTCTCCTGCACGCCCCCGCAGACCCTCCTTTCACTAGCAAATATGCTTCTCTAAGGTCCTCACACATTCTTTAAACGGATTTTTCCAAATGCAGGGTGATCACACCGTGCGGCTAAACGAGGAATCAAGCCCCCAAACAGCCTGTCTGCTCACAGAGGAGCAGATTTAGGGCAACCCCATAAGGAAGGAATACGACCCTGGGGACGCCCAGAGTGGCACCAGGGAAGGAAATTGGGAAGCATCATTAGTGAAGAACTCTGGGCAGAACTGAAGTCAAGTAGGCATTTGTTTCCCTTCCCATAATTGTATCTCTTATTTTAGAGAAACAACAGAAAATAGAAATTTTGTAGGAATCTAAGGCCAAAGTCGATCTCAGCATCTTGCTCAGCCATGTCCCATTGTCGGTGAGGACAGGTTTATTTATTCATGACCCCGTGAATATTTAGGATAGAAAAGCAAGACACCAAAGGGAAGCCCTCAACCGAAGCGGTATGGCTAGTGAGCTCGCTCTTAGACTTCTAGTGAGGCGATTTCTTTAGTCATCATGGAGAAACTAAACGAACTTCGGAAACGAATTGTAAAAGAAGGCTATGTATATGTAAGTTAGTAAATGTAAATGTATACATGCAAATATATTTAAATATACATTATGTATTACATATGTGTTCTACACTTAGTAGTACCGTTTATTAAATATAACATGTATAGCACATGTGTAATAGATACACTTTACCAAAAATTGTGAAATACACTGTATATCGTGTTTTATATGTAGAGTTTCAATATTATATATATATATATTTTTTTCTTTTTCTTTTTACTGTTTGAACATCTGCTTTAATCAATGTGATAAACTCTGGGGTCCAAGGAGAATGGGCAGCGGGAGGGAACCGAAAGGCGAAACGATTGACAGACCCCTGGGTTCACCCAGTAAGCTGTGTGCAGCAGCAAAAGGCTTCTTTGAGCTGTGCCGTGGGCAGCCATGTGGCACCAGCTTTCTGGGACAATCTCAACTTCTGAGACGGAAGACACTGGCCCTTGGTCAGGCCACCCATCAGACTGCCACCAATTCTCAGTTCTTGTGACAGATGTTATCTCCTCAAGGATGACCTTACCCAGGCTGTGAAGTGACCCGGATCTCCAGAGTCCCTGCGCTGGTCGGGGTATGCCCGATTCCTCCTCTTCCCTTATAATGCAAGTCTTTTGGTAATAATGACCTGCATTTGTAGGACCTTAAAGAATTTTTGATACAGCAAGACAGAAATTTGTTATCTACCTTTTTTCAGTTTAGGTGGCAAACCTCTTCTTGGGTGATTAAAAAACAAAAATCAAAGATGAAAAGAAAATGGAACATGCAATGGAGACCAATTCTAGAAAAAAAATGATTTGTGCCGGTCCCAGCTGAGGCACAAATCTAGAAAGACTTACCCTTTTTACAGAAATAATCTTCACCTTACCAGAGATTCATGCTCGCACTTATATTGTTTTATTTTAATTAGTTCTATAGTTGCATAAATATTTCACAAAGTAATGTAAAAAGTGACATAATATATAGCACAGACATGCATATTATATGTCCGATAAGGATCACATATATACATATTATATATCCAAAATGTGCCACAAAAAATAATGGATGACAGGGGTCCGTTTCTGATTACCCAGATGGCTTTTTCCTGTACTTTCTGCCAAGGGCACCCTCACCTGCTTTATTATTATCATCATTTCTTTTTTCCCCTCTCCTCAGCCACTGGTACAGAACTCCAGAGTCATTAGGAACCTGTCTGTGACATTTTCTATCGTTAGACATGCAAGCTCTTCCAACCGCTTTGAAGTCCAATTTTAATTTCGATGCAAACTACTCCCATAGTACTAATAGTCTAAGAAGAACCTGAGGCAGACTGTGATCATCCAGGGCTGGCCTTTGCCATCTATTAGAATGTCATTTCCTCTTTTCCTGCCAAGCAGCACCCTTGAGCCTCCTGTTCACCCAGCCTGGGCCCCTACCCCCTGGAACACCTGTTGATCACATGAGATTCCTCACGTTTCATTGGCTCTTTGTTTATTTAGATGTCTGGGAGCAACAAAGTCTGAATTAAGGCAAGGCATTTATCTACATAGATATTTATAAAGAGAGTTATGATGAAATTGGCTCATGCAATTACAGAGGTAGCAAAATCCAAGACCTGCAGGATGAATCGGAAGCTGGGGACCCAGGAGGAGTGACGGGGTAGCTCTAGTCTGAGTCCAGAGGCCTGAACCAGGAGAGCTGAGGCTGTGCTTCCAGTCCAAAGGCCACACAGAGCTCCACACGTGGGAAGAGCCTCGCTGATGTGAGGCGTTGTTCTCATTCACAATCATCAAACTCTTCCATTAATTTAAAAAAAAAGAAAAAAAAAGAGGACTTCCCTGGCGGTCCAGTTGTTAAGACTCTGCGCTTCCATTACAGGGGGCACGGGTTCAATCCCTGGTCAGGGAACTAAGATCCCACAAGCCACACGGTGAGACCAATGAATGAATGAATGAAAGAATGAATAAATAAATAAATAAAGCCACATATAGTTGGGTCTGGGTTAAAAAAAAAAGAGTATCATCAGATGCCCCCTCTCATCATGGTGGAGAAGGCCCTTGGTAGTGGCGGCTCACGTGACTCTCCTGCTTCCCCCGTCCCTCCTCTGCTCCCCAAACCCACGTGTCAGCTGCCCCAGTACACCCTGCTCTTTTTTGTCGCCAGCACTTTGCAACTGGGACGCATAGCCCCGCCTCAGGCATGATCTCTGCTGGGAGTCTCTTGCTTCCTTCCTTCCTTTCTTTCTTTCTTTTCATGTTTATTTATTTATCTTTTTGGCTCACCAGGTCTCAGATGCGGCGTGCATGCGGGATCTAGTTCCCTGACCAGGGATCAAACCTGGGTACCCTGCATTGGGAGTTCAAAGTCTTAACTGCTGGACCACCAGGGAAGTCCCTGCTGGGAGTCCTTTCTGATCTCCCCTCCCCAGGGCACAGTTCATCACTCCCTCTCCTGACCTGCTGCGATGCCTCCCATTTCTCCCTGTCTTGCTCTTACCTGGGTGACTCGGATTGTTGGGTAAGAGGCCTGTACTCATCAGAGCCTGCACACTCGGAGGAGAAGTTTCAGATCTTGGTCTTTCTTGACGTCTTAGCATATGATGGTGCCGGCAGACAGTCCAATGCTTGTGGAATGCATTAGCCAAGGTTCTGCTTGACTTTTCCCATCTCATCACCCCATATTCCATTCTTCCCTTTCCTTGCCTCTTTTCTTTTCAATAGCTTTCTCGCAATATAATTTGTACACTAAGATTCATCCGTTAAAGTCAATGCCATGATCTTTAGTCTATTCGCAAAGTTGTACCACCATCACTACCATCAGTTTTAGGACTTTTCCATCATCCCATTAGCAGTGGCTTCCCCATTCCCTTCTCCCTCAAGCCCTAGGGAAATGCCAATCTACTTTTTGTCTCCACGGATTTGTCCTTTCTGGGCATTTCACATAAATGGAATCATACAATATGGGACCTTCTGTGTCTGGCTTCTTTCACTCAGCATCATGTTTTCAAGGTTCATCCACACTGTGGCATGTGTCGGAACTCCGTTACTTTATACGGCTGAATTGTATTCAATTAGATGAATATGCTCTATCTTATAGATCACTTCATGTGTTGATGGACATTTGGAATGTTTCCATTTTTTGTCTATTATGAATGATGCCGGTATGAAACGTTCATGCTTAGGTTTTTGTGTAGACGGCTGTTTTCAGTTCTCTTGGGTATATACCTAGAGTTGAAAACGGTTAGATTTCATTTTCACTTTATTCGGTCTACTCAGAAAGCTTGGCTTCCCCTGCTTTCATGGGAAGATAGCCACTCCTGCCTGCCCTTAGTCAAAAGGGACACATGGCCTTATTGCGACCAATCATATGAGTATGACACCCAGGCCAGGCCTCTCTGAGTCCTTCTCTTGAGAATTTACAGTTGCAACTGGAGAAGCAGCTGTAACTCTGATGTCTCGGGGCTGGAAGAAGGAGGTTGGGACTTTTAGCACTGGCTTCCCTCTCATGGTAAAGGCCTGTCTGCTCTGGGAGAGAGTAGAGGCCATCTCAGCAGGGATGGACTTGACCTGCAGAGAGAGGACAGCTTTGCATCCTCTCCGCACCCCAAGGTGCTGGCTCCGCAGCTGTCCCCTCTTCCCTCCAAGTCCATGAGATGCCCCCACCAGACACACGTGCTCAAACCACCACTTCGATTCATAGCTGTGTCTGGCTGTGTTTACGTCACTTGCAACTGTTGCTGAAAAACGCGGCCTCTGTTCACCAGTGCAGAATAGAAACACAGAGACAGAGCTTTGGAGGAGTAGAAAGGAGTAGATTTACTACTTTGCCAGGCCAAGGAGGCCACAACAGGCTAATGCTCTCAAGACTGTGCCCCGGTTCCTGGGAAACAGGAAGGGGTCTTATAGTTTCAGTGTGGAAAATAAGGTTGCAGATAAGGACGTGGGCCGATGTAGTCTTGCATCCTTCTTTCCGCCCTGAAACACCGAGATCATTAGGTCTGGCATCAGGTGGTTCAGGTTCTGGTGGTGCTCGAGGTTATTGTTCCATGACCTTCTTTCTGGAATGAGCAATGCTCACAAGGGAAAGGAGTGTTATCTTGGAGGACTAAACATCTGGGGCGTAGCTCAACTTTAGCTAGGGGGCAGTCATTTTCAGGGTGCCATCGAGCAAGAAGGAGGGGGGAAAACCTCAGTAGGAGATCAGTTAAATGGGCGGAAAGAATAAGGGCTAACATAATGGGGGTGTCTCAACTAAGTTTCTGCTACTGCACAACTGGATAAATCTTGCAAAATAGAATGAAATTCAACCAATAGCTTCTGAATGTCGATCATTTTCAAAGCTGTGTGTAAGGCAATTTTGATGATCAGAAGAGAGACATGACCCTGTGTTCTGGGAGCATCTTAGGAACCGTACCAGTCTTTTATTTATTTATTTTTAATATTTATTTATCTTTGGCTAAACCGGGTCTTAGTTGCAGCACGTGTGATCTTCGATGCGGCATTCGGACTTCTTAGTTGAAACATAAGGACTTCTTAGTTGCGGCATGCATGCGGGATCTAGTTCCCTGACCAGGGATCAAACCCGGGCCCCCTGCATTGGGAGCGAGGAGTTTTAGCCACTGGACCACCAGGGAAGTCCCTGTACCAGGCTTATAGCCGAAATTCGGTCTCTGTACCCCGGTACCGAATTGAATCTCAGAAACAAGAGTTTTGGGTGAAGTAGAAAAAAATAGCTTTATTGATATTCCTGTATGTAATCAAGCCTATGTTTCATAGGAAACATTTCTATTCAAAAGAAAAATCAAAAAGACTAAAAGGGAGCATTTGAGGTAATGTTTTGAACTTTCAAAGAAAGATGTTAAGCTGAGATTTCTCATAATTGTACTCCCTCCGTAGAATGATTGCTCCATTAATTTAAAAATCTCTTCCGAAAGGAGGAGGAGGAGTGAAGGGAGGAAAAAACAACTGAGCAGCAGCTCTGTTGGCAGAACAGCCCCTGGGACGTGATCAAAACACTTTTTAAAAATGTGTTTAGCGGATAATCCTCCCTCTACCTGGTTGAAAACTTTCTCTATCCCACCACCAGGTAAAAAATAGTCCAGTGGTCCTGCCTAAACGAAAAGAACCCATCTAAGCTATTAATCAAAATTCTAAACACGATGGAACGTCAACGCTGGTCTCAGCCTGGAAGACTGCAGGGAAAAGGGTTTCTCTCTTTCTGCACCCACCTCAGCCCCAGCCACCTGTGAGCCAGGAAGCAGACCCTCAGCTGCCATCCAACCTGCTCGTGTCTTGACCTTGGACTACCCCAGCCTCCAGAACTGGGAGAAATAGATACCTGTTGTTTATAAGCCACGCCGTCTGTGGAACTTGGTTCTAGCCGTCACTTTGGACAGCGTCATCAGGAAAGACACAAGAAGTGAGATAGATCAGGGTAAGGAGGAGATGAACTGCAGGCAGAGGGGAGGGGGACGCGTGTCCTCAGGGAGGGAAGGAGGGGAGTGCTAGGCATGCATCTTCATGCTGCCATCACACCAGGTCACTCTGGTTCCTGCCCTTCAAAACGTGCATTACCATCTGAAAAAATAGTGATGATTTTTTGGTTTGTCTCACTTGCTAAAATGTTAGTTGCCTGAACATACAGATGGTGCCAGTTGCTGCTTCAGGACCTAGAAAACAGCGTGACAGATGAGATGTTCGGCCAGGTTTGTGGGATGAGTGAGGTAATGAGGTGAGGCTCCCTGTTGCCCCCAGTCCAGATCCCACACCGAGAGCCTATTGTGTTGCTCATTAACCTCATGGGGTTCTGTCTACCCAGAAGCACCCTCTTTGCCACTTTTTTGTCATCATCTTGCAAAGCTGAGCTCAGGTATTGGCTTCAACGCAGCCCCCCCTCATTTCCCACTCTGGTGGTCTCCTTTGAAACTCCCCAGGTGGGTGTCTGGTAGGCATCTCTGTTCCCAGTATTTGACTGTGGAACTAACTTCTTAAATTTGAATCCTGATCCTACCACTTTCTAACCTCTACCTGGGGAGTTTGGAACTTGGAGACTCTGTGAACAGTGATGTGAATCCCACCCAGGATGTGTGCAGGTCTCAGAGGGGCCTGGTTACCTGCCCAGGTGAGGTGCTGTCGAGGCTGCTCTGGGGGGAGGGGCTGACACATCCAGAGTGAGTTAAGACCTGGGAGGTTGCATATCCTTATGACCAGGTGTGGGCCAGGCTTAGGCAATCAAGCCGTTTATGTCCAAACAGGGGCACTTTGGAAACCAAGGAGGACACTGTGGGCCCCTCGCAGGGACAGACCCTCCCCCCAACCCCGTGTCTGCTGCCTCTTGTTGGTAGAGAAGCTGTAGCTTCTTAAGCGTTCCCTAGGTTCCAAAGAGCAACTTTAATCAGGGAAGTGAGAAAATGCAGAAACATAGAAAAACCGTCAAGCAAGACAAAATAATAAGTTTAGCCATAAAACAAAGTCAAGAACCCTTAGTTCCTCCGCAAGGGCTGTAGATAATATCCTGAGCCATGTCCTTAAGTTGTTTAGCAGGTACTGAAACCCCACCAGTTGGAAGAGGTTAACTGCGTGCTGACCACAGGCACTTAGACCCCAGACCGCTGGAGCCTGAAGACTGATAATGTTGACCCCCATGACCTCACCTGGTTACCTCACCACCCACCAATCAGAAAATTGTCCATGAGCTGATCACGTGCCCCATGACCCTTGCCCTTACTTTGTCTTTAAAAAAAAAATCCATCGGGGAGTTCAGGTCTTTTGGGTACGAGCTGCCTGCTCTCCTTGCTTGGCACCTGCAATAAACACTGTACTTTCCTTCACCACTCTCGCTAGGTTGGCTTTGCTGTGTGTCGGGTGAGTGGACCCAACTTTGGTTCAGTAGCACTTTCTTGAGTAAACTAGTCACAATTAACAGCCATGCTGGGGCAACAGGCAGAAACCATGATGTCCCTGGGCAAACAGGGGCTTTTGGTGATCCTGCCTATGCAGGACAGGGAACCAGTCTGGAGCCCTGCTGAGGACGGTCCAGGGGCTCCTGCTGCAGGACAAGGGGACCCCAGCCGTGAGAGAGTATGTGGGATGGGTAACAGGTTTAGCAGCTGGGTGGGGTTTAGGAGGGGAAGCAGAAGCAACATGCGCACAGCCCAGCACTTGACCCTTTCTGGGTTGGCTCATGACGCATTAATGCAGCAGCTCACGGAGAATTCTGCACATTTAAACCAGAGCCCCTCGGTCTATACCCCTCAGAGAGAGAAGCCCACAGCCCTTCCACATTTTGTGTTTAAGTGGTCCATGCATTTCGCATTATGATCTTTGGTGCACGTTTCCTTGAATATGTTCTCCTAGGTGTATGCTGTCACTTGCTTAAATAGCTCAAATGTTGCTGGCAGAAAAGACGCAGTTCTGACAGATACACAGTGTGGAGCCCTTTAGCGAAATGTGTTAGAGCTACAGAGCCATGAGCAGTCTATGACTCACCCACACAAGGTGCCGTGCTGGCTGGCACGTTTGCACTTAGAAGTGGGTATTTAAAGCAAAACAAAAATGCCTTATAGCCAGGCAGTCTTCTAAATGTCGCCTCATGGGATCATCCCCCGGGGGCTTCAGGTGTTTCCCAATGGAAGAGATTAAACAGTTTGGTCGGATGGGGGCCTTGGGTTAAGTAACTGCTCAGAAGATTCCAGAGGACTACAGGCAGACCTTAGGGAGATTGTGGGTTCCAGACCGCCACAATAAAGAGAATATCGCAATAAAGTAAGTCACTTGAATTTTCTGGTTTCCCAGTGCCTATAAAAGTTATATTTACACTGTAGTCTATAAAGTGTACACACCTTAATTAAAAGTGTGAAGTGATGTCTCATTTTGGTTTTGATTTGCATTTCTCTGATGATTAGTGATGTAGAGCATCTTTTCCTGTGCTTCTGCGGAAAAATGTCTGTTCACGTCTGCCCATTTCTTAATTGGGTTGTTTGTTTTTATTTTGTTATTGAGTTGCATGAGCTGTTTAAGTATTCTGGATATGAACTCCTTATCTGTCATATTATATGCAAATATCTTTTTCCTATTCAGTAGGTTGTCTTTTCATTTTGTCAATGGTTTGCTTTGCTGTGCAAAAGCTTCTAAGTTTAATTAGATCCCATTTGTTTATGTGTGGGACCTTTTTGTTGTGCTTTGGACCTCTGCCATTGGAATTACCCTGCAAGATGATGTCTTCATTGCTTTGAACCACTTTGCAATTCCCTAAGAAAAACCATGTTCCTGGGACTGGCGAGAAAGCAGGTACCACAATATTGTTACCACAGACTGTTTCTTTAACTAGAGTGAGGAATACTTTTTTTCATATATTGCCTTTTTATTGACTCAAATAAAATCCATCCAGAAAACAATTTCCCTCCATTTACCAAAAGTATTTGGTGCACAATAAAAAAAAATAAGGCATTGCGATGTGGCAGGCTGATAGCGGCGATCAAAAAGGATCAACAGGAAATAAGTAACCAGATGTAGGTGCCACGATAAGAACAAATTCACGAGGAGTGTAAGTGAGTAGTCCCAGTTAGATAAGAAACCTCGAACATCACAGCATCCCCAGAAGAGATCATGGGCTGCACAACCCGATGCAGCCACTCTGCCTCAAGGTGAAAAATTGCATCTTGCAAGAGTCTACCTCTACCACTCACCTTTAAGGACAAAGGTTGTTAGGGGTGCACTCTGCTGGGGAAAAATTACTCACCTGTCTTTTCTTCCATAAAATAAAAGGAAAACAGCAGGGTGTCTCCCTGAAGAAGAGTCTGGAAGCACCCTCTGAATGGCACTCAGGTCTCCATCAGGGCAACAGTCCAAGACGTACCTTCCCAACTGCTCTGATATGGACACATTCCAAACTCTAGCAAAACACATTTGTTTTAATGGGTGATGGCTCATCCCAGGTTGGCTTTGAAGCATCCCAATGGCTAAGAGATTGGGGTTCTTCTTAAATATTATGCCTCTAGAGTGGGAGGAGGCATATCTCACCTAAGTCAGAAGACACCCAAACATAGCAAGGGGCTTCAAATGCAGGAAGGGGCCGAAAACACAGATGTTCCTGTCACTGTGAGGATATGCTCTGGGGTCCTCCACACAACCTCTGAGAAGTTGCGATCTGTTAACTTTGCTTTTTAATTTTCCCTTAGCATTTTCTAACAGGATACTAGTAATGATACTATCTAACACTTAGCACTGATTATGCGAGCTAGCTATAACTGTCATCATGCCCAGCTTACCAATGAAGAACTAAGTAGCTTGTCTCAGCTCTGCCAGGTAGAATGTGATGGAGTCAGGACTCTAAGCCCTGTGCTATATCCCCTCTACCTTCCATCGTCCTGAGGGCACGTAGTCTCACTATGGTTGTCTCCCACACGTAAACAAAAAAGGGGCACTTTTCTCTTTCAGTTCCCTAGTTGCCGTCTCCAGAAATTTCCCTTTGATTTACTATGTCAAAAGGTTATTGATATCATCAACTGCATGGTGCATTCTGCATCCCAGTCATAAAAAGCCACATTGCAGTCACGAGCCGTTCATTGAAAATTCACTAATAAAATTTATCAGCACTTCTACCTACTTAATACACAGGATAAAAAGGCATCATAAACTCAACAAGAGTGGTGAGGGATAGATTACCTTCCTATAAAAATCAGACCAAACTGAAGGATAGAAAGTAAGTTGATTTCATTCATCAGATAAAAGTACATGTTCCTTGTTGTAAGAAAGAAACTTGACATAAGCTTTAATGTAGATTTTGAGAACCCGGTCACCCTTCTTTTCTTGCATTTCCACAGTCATAATTAATTGATGTTGTACCATTCCAGTGGTAGGTAGAATAATGGCCTCAAAGATGTCCACGTTCCAATCCCCACAGTGTGTGAATACGTTACCTTATGTGGCAAGAGGGGCTTTGCAGATGTGATTCAGTTAAGGGCCCTGAGATGGGGAGATGCTCCTGGGTTACCCAGGTGGCCCAGTGTGATCACGGCCGTCCTAATAAGTGAAAGAGGGAGGTAGGTCAGAATCAGAGGAGATGTGAGGATGGAAGCAGAAGTTGGAAGGATACTTTTATGAGGCAAGAAATGTGGGAAGCCTCTAAACCTGGAAAAGGCAAGTAACAGATTCTCCCCTGGAGCCCCCAGAAGGAACACAGACTGGTCAACACCTCGATCTTAGCACAGTGAGACCCATTTCAGACTTTCGACTTCTAGAACCGCAAGATAATGAATTGGTGTTCTTTTGAGTTACTATGACTGTGGCTAATTGTTACAACAGATGGGGAACTGATGCATCCCCTCTGAGCGGAAATTCTCTGAGGGCTGGTATCAGACCTCTGTCATTAACTAATGGCCTGGGAGAGCGCCGGAGGCGCTCATGTGGACATCATCACACATGTTGAATGAGTAAATAAATGGGTTAAGAGGTTAAGACATGTAGCTTCTGGCTAAAAATGTTTTAAGCACCCCTAACCCTATACCCCACTAACAAAAATGGTCTGGCTCTGGTCCAGTGTATGGGCAGCAATATTCCGGCATTTATCTGGGCACTGAGACTCTATCCATGGAAATTGGGGTCATCTCCATCTCCTTTAATCTAGCAGTGCTGGTGTAATCTCCCACGAGCCTGCCCGTGGCACAGTTTACTGATTCTGTACAAACTTTCAGAATCCACTCTACAAAGACACCAGCTATCAGAATTGATAGGAATTGAATAGGAATCAGAATTGATGGATAGAAAGTATTTGCCAACTCTCTCTAGAGGCATGAGGCACAGCTGGATCTTGGCGAAAGTGCCCAGGTAGAAGGAAGGTCTCCCCAGCATCTGTTATGTTGAGGACACCTACAGGTGGAGGCATTTCTGAAGATGCAAGTTCTCCTTGGCCCCAAAACAACTTCACACTACCAGGGGGTGAACCACATCCCTCAGGTCTAATGCGTGAGCGGCAAAAGCTGCCCCTAACTGACAATTATAGATCGTTTCTTTATGCTCAAGAGGAAAGCATCTTTGCTTTTTCCCCTTAGATGACCGCTTTATGAATTCAAACAGAGACCAACCCAGAAAACAAACATTCGCGTTAAACTAAACATAAGAATGCAGTACACATAGGACGAGCCACGCGTTAACATGTAGCACGCTGTTCAAGGTAAACAAACGTGCAAACTAGGAAATCATTACTCAGAAGCAGCTGTCATCAAGAGAGCAAATTCCCAGGGAGCAGAGCGATAGATTGGAGCGAAGTGGGAAGCCCTTCACACAGCAGCAGCAGGTGGGCAGGAGGCCACGGGCCCCGGGGCCCGAGGCAAGATGTACCAGCCCTGCCTGGGAGCGAAGAATCACCTTTTGCAAAGTGTATCTTTACGTATCATCTTTAAAGAAAAAGTGCATTAGCAATGTATTCTGTCGGGAATACATAGTTGGCTGTCCATTTTTTTCTTCACTGAAAAACAAAGGGAGACGCAGAAGTCTGTTCCAATCTCGTATACGTGCTTTCTGCGCCTCCAAAGCCCTTTCTAAGGAGAGGGGCCACTAGTGTGACCTGTGGCGTCCTGGACCGCTCTCAGCGCAGCAGTGGCAGAGTTGGGGGCGTGAACTCCCGAGACGCAGGCGAGCATCTGTGCACCCCTCAGCCCTTCTCCCCATGATGTCACCGTGGCTCAGGGATGCTGTCTAAGAGAATGAGAATTCTGTTTTTTTTGTTTTAATTTTTATTGGGGCAGAGTTGATTTACAATGTAGTGTTAGTTTCAGGTGAACAGCACAGTGAATCAGTTATACATATACATATATCCACTCTTTTTTAGATTCTTTTCCCATATAGGCCATTACAGGGTATTGAGAAGAGTTCCCTGTGCTATACAGTAGGTGTTTATTAGTTATCTGTTTTATATAGAGTAGTGTGTATATGTCCATCCCAATCTCCCAATTTATCCCTTCCCACCCCCTGCTTTCCCCCTGGTAACCATAAGTTTGTTTTCTACATCTGTAACTCTATTTCTGTTTTGTAAATAAGTTCATTTGTACCATTTTTTTAGATTCCACATATAAGCAATATCATATGATATTTGTCTTTCTCCGTCTGACTGACTTCACTTAGTGTGATAACCTCTAGGTCTACCCATGTTGCTGCAAATGGCATTATCTCATTCCTTTTTTTATGGCTGAGTAATATTCTATTGTGTATATATACCAATTTCATTCCTTTTTTTTTAAAACATCTTTATTGGAGTATAACTGCTTTACAATGGTGCATTAGTTTCTGCTTTATAACAAAGTGAATCAGCTATGCATATACATATATCCCCACCCCTCTAGGTGGTCACAGAGCACCGAGCTGATCTCCCTGTGCTATGCGGCTGCTTCCCACTAGCTATCTGTTTTACGTTTGGTAGTGTATATATGTCCATGCCACTCTCTCACTTCGTCCCGGCTTACCCTTCCCCCTTCCCGTGTCCTCAAGTCCATTCTCTAGTAGGTCTGCATCTTTATTCCCGTCTTGCCCCTAGGTTCTTCATGAACACTTTTTGTTTGTTTGTTTTTTAGATTCTATATATATGTGTTAGCATACGGTATTTGTTTTTCTCTTTCTGACTTACTTCACTCTGTATGAAAGACTCTAGGTCCATCCACCTCACTACAAATAACTCAATTTCGTTTCTTTTTATGGCTGAGTAATATTCCATTGTATGTATGTGCCACATCTTCTTTATCTATTCCTCTGTTGATGAACATTCAGGTTGCTTCCATGTCCTGGCTATTGTAAATAGTGCTGTTATGGACATTGGGGTGCATGTCTCTTTTCTAATTATGGTTTTCTTTAGATATATGTGCAGGGTAGAATGAGAATTCTTTTTTTTTTTTTTGCAGTATGTGGGCCTCTCACTGTTGTGGCCTCTCACGTTGCGGAGCACAGGCTCCGGACGCACAGGCTCAGCGGCCATGGCTCACGGGCCCAGCCGCTCCGCGGCATGTGGAATCTTCCCTGACCGGGGCATGAACCCGTGTTCCCTGTATCGTCAGGCGGACTCTCAACCACTGCGCCACCAGGGAAGCCCAGAATGAGAATTCTTGAAGCAACTTTATTAATAGTTTAAATCTCCAGTTGCATCACCTGCTAAATTTTGTTGATTCTTCTCTTTGCCTGTGTATTTAATCCTTTCTTTGCATTACGCGTTCAGCTGATGAGAAGACGAATCAGAAACCCACAGTCCAGGAGATCAGGCCACTGCCCCATGTCAATGGCTACCATTAGAGTGGAGGATAAAATTCAAAGCTGTTGCCATGATTTGACTCTGCCTCGCTCTCCAGCTCCATCACTATCCACTCGGGCCACACTGACCTTCCTTATGCTGCTCAGAGATGTGAGTTTTTCTCCCTCCTGGCGTCTTTGAGCCCAGAGTTTTCTCTTCCCCATCAGCCCTTCCACTGTAGCCTCCTAAAACCACCTCCTTCTCTCCACTTGGGTCTCAGCACTAATATCCCTGCTAAGATACTGGATCATCCCCTGGGGCTAGGACCACCATCTTGGAACTCAAAGTCCCAGTACAAAGACTCGATGGCCACATTTCCTACCTCCTGGCCCAGGTTCTTAACCACATACCAGGCTCCCCCTCTGCTTTCTGCAATGAGAATCCTTTAAAAGATGAAAAGCTTCTGAAATGTGAACCTCTCCATGTATTCCCTGAATATAAAATTCTAATTGCCCATGGAGCACAGTAAACCTCAACAGATTCTTTCTTTAAAAAGTAAGAGTAACTCACACACACAGTCTTTCAGTGTACCAGCACCCTTCCAAGTCCTTAATATATCATAACTAGCTTAATCCTCGTAAGAACCCTGCAGGACAGAAACGATTCACATTCCAGTGTGACCTATGACAGAGCTGAGGCCCAAGAGGTGAAGTCGCTTGCCCAAGGTCAACAGCTAGTAACAGAGCTAGGATTCAGACGCAGGCTGGGGTTTGGGTCCAGACGGCTGTGCCACGGAAGAGATTAGTGTCTTCTGACAACACAGTTCCGAGAGCAGAGGCATGGAATCGGCCTCATTCCTTTTAGAAAGAACCATATATCCAAGCCGAGTAAATTATATCTTGTAGTCTATACATTTCCCCAAACCACAAATGAAAGAAAAATAAAAAGTTTAATTGAAATGAGCACGACTATTTTGGACAACTGTTTGGCGGAATCTACTAAATCTGAACAAATATATAACTTTAGATATTCCTAAGTTATATACCCGATGGATAGGTGTGAATACGTCACTGAAAGAAAGGTGCTAGAATGTTCTAGCTGCACTGTTTGCACAAGTCAGAAAGTGGCAACTTCCCAAATGTTTATCAGGAGTAGAATGGAGAATGAACTAATAAATTATACTATACAGCAGTGAAAATGAACAATATACAGCCACACACTGCAGTGGAAACAATTCTCACAAGTATAATGTTGACTTGTATGAGCCCAAGTTACCAAGGGATCCCATTTCTTTAAGGCAGAAAAACAGGCAATGCTAATCCATGCTGTTGAAGGTGGTTGCCCTTGCGGGGGACATGGCTGGAGGGGGACAAGGGAGCTTCTGCTGTGCAGGTGATACCCTATCCTGCTGTGCAATCATATATTCGCTTTCCACGTGTGCGCATTTCAATGAAAAGTTTTTACAAATTTAATTGATTGACTTTATTTCAATACGTCCTGCTCTTCCTCTTCTTCAACTTCGTTTAGTACTTTTATTTTTTTTGGTTGCATTGGGTCTTCGTTGCTGCGCGCGGGCTTTCTCTAGTTACGGCGAGCGGGGGCTACTCTTCGTTGCGGTGCGCGGGATTCTCATTGCGGTGGCTTCTCTTGTTGCGGAGCACGGGCTCTAGGTGTGCAGGCTTCAATTGTGGCACGTGTGCTCAGTGGTTGTGGCTTGCGGGCTCTAGAGCACAGGCTCAGTAGTTGTGGCGCACGGGCTCCGTTGTTCCACGGCATGGGGGATCTTCCCGGACCAGGGCTCGAACCCGTGTCCCCTGCATTGGCAGGTGGATTCTTAACCACTGTGCCACCAGGGAAGTCTCCTTTTAGTACTTATTTTTTGTTTCCCTTCTTGGAAATTCAGTGATGTCTAAAATAATTATATTTTATTTGTTGTTCATGTTTTCCCCCAATCATGTTTTCTTCCTGTGGTGGTAGACCGATTCTCACCTTGGAGCGACTCACGGCTGTTTTATTACAGTGAACTCAGGTGGCCCAGAGAAGGGAAAGCTCTGCTGAGATGGAAGATGGAGAGAGTTCTCTCCTGTCTTCAAGCCTTCCTGGTGTTCACGGTGTTCAGGTGGGTCTCATCATCCAGCCGGCAGGAATCCGAGCCCCCCTCCTGCAGCTGAGGGCAGGGCTGACTTCTAACAAGTGCCCCCTGGGGGCTCCTTCTCACGGGTCCTCAGACCTGAGCCAGATCTGGGGAGTCCAGCCTGTGGAGTTTAGCGCATGCTCATTTACAATCAAGGCAGCAGCTGGAGAGAAAACTTCTGGCCAGGTATATTCATGGTGGAGGATGAAAACATCCCAGACGGTGTGACCCCAGTTTCTCATAAACACGTGCACAACCTCCTGCAATGGGGGAAATGGCCAGTGTTCATTGCAAGCCTTATGCCTCTTGCAAAATTCTACTTCTAGCAAATTCTCCTGGAAAATAATTAGAAAAGCAATGAATCATGGCATCGAAAAGGATTTGTAATGGTGACATGTATGACACAGTTTAAATATCCAGGGACAGGGGACTGCTTGTATAGAATCTAGCCACACACTGAAATACACCGAAAGCATTTAAAAAATGATGCTGCAAAAGAAAATTGTGCTTAATGACATGGGAAAAGGACAATTAGGTACAGCGAAAATTAAATCCAGCAGCATGCACTGTATGCTATTTTAAGAAAATCTATAGCAACTTTAATATTTTTGAGTGAAATAGAGAATATTCTTCATACATCATATTAATTCATACTTTAATCTTAAAATCGCCCTGGAACGGGATAATGGTTTTAGAAAAAAGAATGAAAAACTATATATCATTTCTTAGTAGAACAAGGTTACTGCTTTATTCTTCTAAAAAATTGTTTTAAAATAATTACAGATTCACAGAAAGTTACAAAGAAACACACAGGGAGATCCCATGCACTCTTCACCCAACCTGTCCCCAAATTAACATCTTGTATAACTGTAATATCAAACATCAAAAATATTGCAAAACTATGAGGTCAAAATCGAGAAATTAATGACACTGGTCCAATCTATAGAGTTTATTCAGATTTTACTGGTTGTACAGACAGTTCTCTGTATTTGCGATTTCAAATCAATCCACGGTTGGTTGAATCCGCGAGTGCAGAACTTGCTGGTATGGAAGACCGACCCTATCAGTTATTTTACATAAGGGACTTGTGCATCTGTGGGTCTTGGTACTCATGGGGAGTCTCGGAACCAGTCCCTGCGGATACTGAGGGATGACTGTACGTGCATTCCTGTGTGTATGTCTGAAGTTTTATCACACGTGTACTTTCGTGTAGCTACCACCCCAAGCCAGGTGTATAACGCTCCCTGCCACAAAGCGCCTTAATGCTGTCCCTTTATGCCCTCCCAAAGTCCTGGCAGCCACTATGCTGTTCTCATTGCTATAACTGTGTTATTTCACAAATCTTATATGAATGGCATCTTCAGCATGTATCCTTTTGAGACGGGCTCTTCCACTCAAAATAATGTCCTTGAGGTTCACCCAGGGCACCCTGTGCGTCAGTGGTCCATTGTTTTGTTTGCTGAGCCGTATTCCTCAGTAAGGCTGGGCCACCATTTATCTAACTGCTCATCTGTGAAAGATATCCAGGTATTTTTTTGTTTGGGGCTACAGCTTGAACATTAGTGTACATTTTCTACATAGAAATCAGTTCACATTTCTTTGGAATAAATGCCCAAGAATTACTGGGTCATGTGTTAAGTCCACTTTTAGTTTTAAAGTGAACTGCCAAACTGTTTTCCAGAGTGGCCGTACCATCTTATATTCCCAGGTGTGAAGAGTGCTTTTGTCAATGTGTCTGTTTTCTTTTTTTTATTATTACTATTATTTATTAAAAAAAATTTTTTTTCTCAGCTGCACTGCGCGGCTTACAGGGTCTTAGTGTCCCGACCAGGGATTGAACCCGCTCCCTCGGCAGTGAGAGTGCAGAGTCCTAACCACTGGACCGCCAGGGAGTTCCCTCAATGTGTCTGTTTTTTTAAGGAAAAAAACAAAAAGACTGAAATGACATACACTAAGTACGGTTAACCACCACGGGTGGTAGAATTGATAAGACTGCAAATGATTTTCCTTTTTTCCCCCTGAATTTTCTACCTTGACTATATGTTGCTTTTGTAGTCCGAAAAAAAAATTACCGCTTTATTCAAGAAAGTGTTAGGATACTCTTGAGCTGGGATCAGACGTAATAAAGGATCTTACAGACTGCAAAGTGCAGGTTTCTAAGGACTTATGTGGCAAGGATCCTCCCCAGCTGATCTGTCTGAATGAAATAATATTGAGTTTGCTCCCTATTAATTATATCCCTGTTTTACTGCTGTTGTGGGTAACCATAACTGGAATTTAACCAATATTTGAGTCAAACACAGTACAAGCTGGATTGACATGCCTTGGGGATCACAAGTGAGTGAAGATAAAAGATGCTTTGAGAACCACAGTTTTTAGTTGGCAGATGAAGGGAAAATCATTAGCTGGTGGCGTATGGGGGACAAGGTTTCTGAAGGAATGAATCTGTTCATTTTCATTCCGAATTCAGGGATCTAGCTGTATTTATTGTTCCTTCCAAAAACCAATTTAACCCGAAAGGGACACATACAGAGATTGTATTTGATGCTAGTTTTGTCACCAAAGCTTAATATTTGAGTCTCCAAAATAGATTTTTAAAAATAAATTTAACCAGAAGCAGAGATTATAAATTGCACTGTTTATTATGTTTCACTGTACCCAGTGGAAGTCATTTTAAACTAAATCCTTTTTTTCCCTTAGTTGTCAGGGTAAAATTAATTAGAACTGTGGACTGATTATGTTGGTTCATGTGTATTTCCAGAACTCCTGGAAGTTTGTTGTTGCTGCGTGAGGCAAGCCGAACTATAAAAACCCTGCAAAATCAAACAACACCTGTGAGTCTGGAATTTTCTTCCCATTTTTCTGAATCCCTAAAGCAGCGCTTTGCTTATTTTAGGACCTCACAAGAGACATCTGGACAAAAACTTTCAGGCTGGAGGTTCCCGCCGGTAGCCTTTATAGCAGCGTTGGTGCAAAATGAATGAACACATGACACCTGAAATTCTCACCCCTGCCACCAGAAGACAAGGGGAAAATGGCAAACATCCTAATTGCACTTTAAAGTTTTTCTGCCCAGAGTTCAACTGACCTGTTGTTTTTCTACACGGAAAGTTGGATGAGAGATGCACGGATGAGAGATGCACGGATGAGAGATGCACGGATGTCTCTGCTACTTGGAGATTTCTGTGTGAAGTGTCATCTTGCCCATGGCAGCCAGGAGAGAGGATATTATTTCCTTAAGCCCTGTGGCCTCTGCTGCTTTGTAAGACAGACTCAGGTTTTCACATCCTTGGCAATTCAAGCCACAGAAATCCATGAGAGGGAAAATGTTGGCCCTGACCACATGCATCTCCCTCCCCTGGTCTCCTGACCTATTTTGTTATGTGGATAGGAGAAGAGTGGTTAGGTGTGCTAAAAATTGTTGAGACCCTTTGAGAACAGGGCATCCATGGGCTCCCAGAGGGGACATGGTGGTGGAAGGAAAAACGGATCAAGAGGGAGCATGCACGGGATGGGGGTGGGGAAGGAGGCAGCTCACCACGGGGACACTGTGAGCTGGGTGCAGAGAGAGGGGAGGATGGATGGACAGAGCTCAGACTTCGGAGCCAGGCTGCCTGGGTCTGATCCCAGCTGTGCTGCCCCCCTCCATATGGACCCTGGCAGGAAGGATCTCAGCCCCTCCGTGCTTCAGTTTTCTTGTTTGTAAAATGAAGATGGTGCTAGCTCCTGGAGCAGTGCCTGACACTCATACCCAATGGGATAAATCACCTAAATATGTACCCTAAAAAAAATTTATAACTTCTGAATGGAGTGTGTTTAATATGTACATAGATGCAAACAACAAGGTCCTACTGCACAGCATGGGGAACTATATTCTATATCCTGTAACGGACCATAATGGTATGGAATATGACAAGGACTATATACATATATATAGATATATTTATAACTTCTGAATGGAGTGTGTTTAATATGTACATAGATGCAAACAACAAGGTCCTACTGCACAGCACGGGGAACTATATTCTATATCCTGTAATAGACCATAATGGTAAGGAATATGACAAGGACTATATACATATAAATATATATATATATGTGTGTGTGTATCTATCTACCTATCTATATATAAAAAACGGAATCACTTTGCTGTACAGCAGAAACTAATACAACATTGTAAATCAACTACACTTCAATAAAATAAAAATTTTAAAAATGTACATGGATGCCCGTGGACAGTTCTTCATGCAAAGATGATATTTAATCATTTTTTAGATGATTCCTAGTAATCCCATGATCCTTTTCTCCCACCTCCTCAAACACACACACAAACACACACACAGACAAACACATACACACACACCCCTCCTTCTATTTTCTCTCTCTGGCTGTTTTAGGTAATATAATTCCCAATGTCTCCCGTTGGTCCTACTTTACGGTGAATTGTGCTGAAACATTCTCGGGATGGGTTTGTGTCTTCTGGATGAGGCTGGAGGAGTGTCTGATTAAATGTAGCTCATATGAGACCCACCGTGAGGCCCAAGAGCTTCAGCACGGGGAGCAGAGACCCTGCTGCAAGGAAGAAGTGTTGCTGTAATCCGGCCTCTGTACCCTGCTACCAGACGAAATCTTGGAGGCAGTGCTTTGGGTGAAGAAGAAAGAAATAGGTTTATTGCTTTGCCAGGCAAAGGGGGCCACAGCAGGCTAATGCCCTCAGGGCTGTGTGTCCCGACCTGGAGGTGGTAGTGAGGAGTTTTATAGCAATGGTTCAAAGAGGGCGTGGTCAGCTCGTGGACATTCTTCTGATTGGTTGGTGGTGAGGTAAGTGGGAGTCGGCATCATCAACTTTCTGGTTAGAGCCGGTCTGCGGTCTACTTGACTGTGGGCAGCAGTTAACTTCTCCCACCTGATGGGGGTTTCAGTATCTGCAAAACGGCTCAACGATTTTGTTCTGTGTATCCCTTGAGGGGGAGCCAGGACCCTGCCCCACGGCTGCACTCTTGTCTCCTGACTCCTCCTCCCTTGTCTCTGCATCCCATCTCTTCCCTTACTAACAACTGCTTGAACCTGCCCGTTGGAACTCAGGGAAGGTCACGGAGGCTGAATGAAGCCAATTTCCTGTACGCAGGAAATGAAGGACACGGAAAGGCTTTTGTGCCCAGGAGCCCTACAGGGTCCTGCTCGGTTTCAATAGGACTGAATTTTATGTGTGTGAGGCCAGATATGAGAGTTCAAATAAAACACAGTGAGACTTCCAACACAGGGAGATCTGTCACAGCCCCTGCATCCGGCTGTGATGAGCCGGAAGCATCCGAAACTTGGTTGACGTCATCACTGAAATCGAGAAGGAGATGTCGTGTTGTATTGTTGTTACCTGGCTCCGTCCTTGGGTTGCCTTGACATTCCCCACCCCAGCCTTACTTTTAAGTTAAACTTGCTGCTATTTTGAGGTTGTCCTTACTTGGACATCAAAAAGCAAAATTCCCCCCCCCCCCATGTTCTCCCTGATTTCAGCCGAGGATCCGACTCCTCGAAGACAAGGTTGCTGGGACCACCTCCGCCACGCGGGTGGTGCTGGGGGCTCAGCGGAAGGCAGGTCTGCCTGGTCTCCATCTGCAGGGGCTCCATGCCTCCTTTATCCTCCCGTGTGCCACACATGGATATAGTCCTTGGGGCATTCTGGTCACCTTGACAAGTTGAGTCCCCGCCCTCACGGTGCTCACACACAATGGGACGGTTCAGACAATGCGCATGAAAACGAATAAACACACAACTTCTAGGTGGGAAGAAACTACTAGGTAGGAAGTAAACGGGGTGATTTGACGGAGAGAGACTGGAATGGAGGGATGGAGCAGCTGTAGTCAGAGAGGTCCAGGAAGGGTTCTGAAGGGGATGGACAAGCATCCCCTTGGAGGGGGCAGGCAAAGGAGCCAGACCTCGGCAGGAGCTCCAGGCAGAGGACAGACAGGGGCAACATCTGGGGCAGGAACCGGCTCAGCTTGTTCTAGAAACAGAAACAGGCCTGGGGTCCCGAGGGTGTGACCGTTGACCACTTGACCACGTGTCAACAGACCACCTAGGAGACAGCTTTTGAGGGCAGTGATTCCAGATCTGTCGAGGAAAGAGGACGGTCTTTGGAAATGCTTTGGTTTGTTGTTCTTTTCCAACTATCTCTTACCCAGATCGCAGCAGGATGTGAGCTGGTTCATTTAAACAATCTGTGCCCCACTCGCATCAAGGACGCATGGAAGGCACTGTGTCCAGACAGGATTCTCTAAGAATCCCCAGGTGCGGACGCCATGTTCGTAACTCTTGTGGCAGAACAGGATCAGAGCTGTCACATGCTGTATGACATGTGCCATTCGTGTCGGCACATCAATGGCATTGTCTCGTGATAGTGGGATAGGGGGACGTTTCCCTAGAAATTACATAGGTTAAGACAACCCTATTGTGCACTGTTGTTCCCCTGCGGTTGTAATTCTTACCTTTGTTATACTAGCTGGAAGCTTCATGCTTACTTTTATTATGACAAAAGCTGATTTTCTTTCAATCAGTGCTTTAATTTTCCACTAGGATGGTAAGAAAACTCATCTTTGAGAACAAACTAAGCCGTGTTTTGTCGGTTGAACAGTTTAGGGAACCAGCAGCCGTGGGCAGTTTGGCGAAGGTGAATCTAATGACAGGATTTGCTACTTTTCATGGAACCAAAGTGGAAGAAAAGGCTGACATCCTAATCTATGGAAATAAAACAAAATCACACATGCTATAGCGGGGATTTAAAAACAGGTTCGTACATTGGAGAAGACCTGAATGCTTATGAGGGCCTGGATGATTTAAATGACTGTGCATCATTTTAGGTGTGACACGGTATTGTGATCGCATTTAAAAAATGGTTGTTATCCTTCAGAAAAGTGTACTCAAATATTTACAGATTAGATGTAAAAGAATCTATCTCTGAAGGGATTTTCAAAGGTGGCAGAAACATGTGGACACAGACAAGGTCCAAGATTTTGCTTATGCTGACCTGACCATGTGAATACTTGGAAATCGACTCAGTGTTTTGACCCCATGACCACACAGTCCACTGCCATCTATGTTGTCTCCAGACTTTGGGCCTTCTTTTTTTTTTTTTTTGCGGTACGCGGGCCTCTCACTGCTGTGGCCTCTCCCGTCGTGGAGCACAGGCTCCGGACGCGCAGGCTCAGCGGCCACGGCTCACGGGCCCAGCCGCTCCGCGGCATGTGGGATCTTCCCGGACCGGGGCACAAACCCGTGTCCACTGCATCGGCAGGCGGACTCTCAACCACTGCGCCACCAGGGAAGCCCTGGGCCTTCTTTTTATTAGGTCCAGACCCATCTTTAGAGCCTTTGTTCACAATTTTTCTTCCAAATATGCAGTGATGAATCCGTTCAGAGCTGGTTCTAACTTCCACACACCACAGAAGCTTCCAAATGCGTTTTGGCCATGGTGAGAATCCCTTACTGAAAAGTCCTCTGAATGGAATAATTGCATAGACATAATTCCAGGGCTCTGTGCTATGTGAAATTGTAAATAGCGCTGACAATGTAATTTGCATTCATTTATGACACAGTAGCTCATTATGGCTCCAAGTTTCATCCCCTCCATTAACAAGCTCATCTGTTTCTCTGATAGAAGCTTGTTTTGTGTGAGATGTGGCTCTTTGCTCATAGAGATGCCTGGGAGTGTGGACTGATGAGAAGTGAGCATTTGTGGTGCTGATGGTGGGAACATGGCAGAGTGGTACCCCAAAGTGTGTTTTCATGGCAGCTAGAGAGCAGTGGGTATTGTGAGATTGGGTGAATCGTTATTTTTTTTTAATTTTTAAATTAATTTATTATTAATTTATTTATTTTTGGCTGCATTGGGTCTTCGTTGCTGCGCACGGGCTTTCTCTAGCTGCAGCGAGTGGGGGCTACTCTGCGGCGCGTGGGTTTCTCATCGCCGTGGCTTCTCTTGTTGCGGAGCACGGGCTCTAGGAGCGCAGTCTTCAGTAGCTGTGGCTCGCGGGCTTCAGTAGGTGTGTGTCTCATGGACTCTAGAGCGCAGGCTCCGTAGTTGTGGTGCACGAGCTTAGTTGCTCCGCGGTATATGGGATCTTCCCAGATCAGGGCTCGAACCCGTGTGCCCTGTATTGGAAGGCGGATTCTTAACCACTGTGCCACCAGGGAAGCCCCTGAATCTTTATTTTAACATGTGCATTTTGCTTGCTTGGATCCCAGGAATTCTTACATTAAATAAATGATTAAAGTAGACTCCCTCCACCACCAATAAAATAATAATAATAATAAGGAGGGGGGGAAGAGGGGGAGAAAAGTACAGCCAAGTACCATATTGCTTGTGGACCTGTTCATGGATCAATTTCAATTTCTTTGTGATTACTCAGAATCCTCTGCTCTACCAGTTACTCTGCTAATTTTTTTTTTTTTTTTTTTTTTGCAGTACGCGGACCTCTCACTGTTGTGGCTCCCTCCCGCTGCGGAGCACAGGCTCCGGACGCGCAGGCTCAGCGGCCATGGCTCACCGGCCCAGCCGCTCCGCGGCATGTGGGATCTTCCCGGACCGGGGCACGAACCCGTGTCCCCCTGCATCGGCAGGCGGACGCTCAACCACTGCGCCACCAGGGAAGCCCTACTCTGCTATTTTAAATCTCGGATCCCAGGTGTTGTTCATCTTTCTAAAAACATCGCGTCTGCTCTTCGTCTGCCAGCCAGCATCCGCAGCCTACTCCTGCTGGACCGTGAGATAGGCGCTTCCCTCCCCCAGGGACTGTTGGGATGGAACTGCCCCTCCTCTCCTGCATTCCCGTGGGAGTCCTCTTTTGATGGAGGTTGGTTAAGACAAAGTTCTGCCTTTCTGGTGCCTCTTTATGAGATAAACTTCTCCCTGCTCCATGTCAGGCAGTACGGGGAGCCGCCTGCTGTGTTAGCCCAGGAAGTGGACAGCCCCCCGCCCCTAGCTGCCGGCCTGGGGGGCAGCTTTATCTGTCGTGGCTCTTTGGGAAGAAGAGGATGCTGAGACTGCTGACACCTACACTCGACGGGACAAATTTGCACCACTTGGTCTGAAAGAACGAGGCTACTTCTTTCGAATGCTCACCCTTTCAGCTTGATCAAGCCAAGAGGAGTCACGCTTAGGGTGCTACTTTCTTACTGGTCCGGTTGACCAATTCTGTAACGCTATCATTTATTCACAAATTAGTTTTGATTAAAAAACAACAACAACAAAACCAAGTAAACAAAAAACTCTGAAACATTTGCAGAGACTCTCTGATCTAGCTCTGTGGCCCCAGTACCAACACAATGCCTGGAACACAGTGAACACGAGATAAATTCTGTGATGAAAACCAAAAAAAAAAAAATCGAATGAGAAAGATCTGCCCCCAGATTAATTCTAACTGAGCTTTTGATCCTGCTCTAAATATAGCATCAATAAAGAGCTTAAATAGAATAAGATCAGATGGAAACACACAGGCCCACGGAAACCTGGGGAATAAAGTTATCAGTTAATTTCCACCTCTCTGTGTCCTTTTTTTCTTTCCACATAAAAGTGTGGCAGGAAAGAAACCCTTTAGGATATAAAATAATCAACCTCTCACTGCTAAGAGAGGAGCATTAAAAAATATTCTGCGTAAGAAGGAGTTTCCTGTTCCTGTCCAGGCATGTTCTGTAAATGTCAACCTATAGATGACATTTAAGATCCATTGATGTCCAGTTTTTTAAAAGGAAAACTTTACTTCTATTACACTTATTCTAATGTTCTTGTCTCTACTGCATTAGTTCCCTAGGGTTATTTCATTCTCTTCTAATAACATGAAACGTAATGCTCCTTTTTTATGGAAACTTTCAAAATACATCAAAATAAAAAATGGAGCAATATGTAAATGGACTTCCAAATACTCATTATGAAGTTTTAACAGTTATTATTATTTTGCTAATCTTGTTTCTTTGCATTCACTCCACCTGGAATATTTTTTAAAACATTCCAGATATCAAAGCATTTCATTAGTAAGTACTTTGGGCGGCATCTCTAAAAAGAACTTTAAGGAAAGCATAACTATAGCAACGTCATTACAAAATTAACAATGATTCCTTAGCGTCTTCTGATAGTCAGTCAGTGTTCAATTCCCTGATTGTTTCAATGACTGTTTTACCCTTTGGCACGTTTGAATCAGGTTTCCAGGAGGATCTTTACACGATCCTTCTCAATCTCGAAGGTCATCAGGGAAACTCATTAAAAGAAAATGAAATAAATATATTTACCGAGATTGGCAGGAAAAATAAATGTAGTAATGTCCAGGTTTAGAGTAATCATACTGGTGAAAATGTGTACAGTTATAACTTTACGCAAGGTAATTTGAGGGTTGCAATTGAGATATCCTTATATCTGGTCATTATGTTTTAACACATCTAAGCCAGTGAGCAGACTGCCATGTACAGTTGTGCAGGTTGTACAGTGCACAACTGGACTATATATGAGAGAAACTAGTCACAGTTGTATGTTATTTATTCAGATTCTTTTCCAGCAGACAGTAGGAAAAAGTTCCAGTTTTACAAAAGCAGCATAATATGAAAATTTATTGACAGGAGCATGGAAAAAGTGACACTTTCTAAATTTGTACACCGTGTTGTATGAGCTAGTGGTAGTCCTGCATTTGTGCACAAAGAGTATTATTCAAGAGGTGGTGGCATTATTTAAAATAGCAAAAGGATGGTGATGATGATGTCAAGCTCCTGATACGTAATGGCACAATTTTCTAGATGTATTGGGCAAATTTTGAGGTCGTGAGAACAATATTTGAGCAACTCTGTCTGGATTTAAATACCTATTCTGTCACTTATTAACTCTGTGATCCTAAGGCATGTTACCTAACTACTCTTTGCTTCAGTTTCCTCATCTATAACCTAGAGATTAAAGAGTTCCTTTCTCATGGGATTGTTGCAAGGATTAAATGAGTTATTATATAAAGAACTCGGAACATAGCAAAGAGCCTGGGACATTGTAAGAGATTCATGTACTTCTTATGTTGTTTTCATTATTATTATTCATATGATTATTTTCTCACACCAGTGATGAATAATTTGAAAATGTTAATATTTCTAGCCAATAGTTAGCAATAATTTTTTTATAATTCTTACTTTATAGGAAAAAGACAAATTATTATTATTTTAAATAGATTTTAACTAAGACTGATTCTAGTATAAGTTTGTTCAGTATATTTAATTCTTCTGTGGATTCTCTTGTGAGTCCTCCGCCCACATGTTAATCACAGTTAAACAAATATGAAAGTACATTTTATTTCTAAAGAGTTTGCGAAAAAAATGTTTGCATGACCATGAGCTTCTTAGGCTAATTCACATACCAAGGTGCTTACTAAAGAATAACTAAATAACATATTCTCTATCAGAAATAAAGTTTTAAAAAATGAAATCATTTTAAAAATAAAAATATTGAACAAAATCCGAATGTGATTTACGTATAGCAAAGATCATAAAATTTCAGTCCTATTCCCAGAATCAGGAGTTTATGTAAAACTCCCTTTGCAAGACGTTTCCACAAATTATAAAGGGAACACAAATAACTTAGAAGGTAAACTATAGAAACAGCTGGTGCAATAAAAGTCTTGAAATCGTGACATGCCAAAGGCTAAAGTTTATCACACACACTCATGATTGATTTATTCCGCGTGCAGGACTTCAGACTCCAAAATTTCATTTCAAGGCTAAACTGTTGGTCCAGCCACGTGGGACAGAGAGTTCCTAGAAGAGTCTGCAGAAGATAGCGTTCAACGCTCTTCAAACTCACACTCTCTGCAGACCTCCCATCTCTGATTTCTTTTTCTTTTTTAAAAAATTTTTATTGGAGTAAAGTTGATTTACAATGTTGTGTTAGTTTCAGGTGTACAGCACAGTGAATCAGTTATACATATACATATATCCACTCTTTTCTAGGTTCTTTTCCCATATAGGTCATTACAGAGTACTGAGTAGAGTTCCCTGTGCTATACAGTAGCACAGTATATCTATTTTATATAGAGTAGCATGTATATGTCAATCCCAATCTCCCAATTTATCCCTCCTCCCCCATCCCCTGGTAACCATAAGTTTGTTGTCTACATCCATGACTCTACTTCTGTTTTGTAAATAAGTTCATTTGTACCCCCTTTTTTTAGGTTCCACATATAAGTGATACCACATGATATTTGTGTGTCTGACTGTGTCTGAGGTACTTCACTCAGTATGACAATCTCTAGGTGCATCCCCGTTGCTGCAAATGGTATTATTTTGTTCTTTCTTATGGCTGAGTAATATTCCATTGTATATACAGACCACATCTTCTTTATCCATTCCTCTGTTGATGGACACTCAGGTTGCTTCCATGTCCTGGCTATTGTAAATAGTGCTGCAGTGAACTTTCTGCGGCACTATTTACTGCTCTTCCTGTTCTATTTTCTGTTCTTTCCCTGGGTATATGCCCAGCAGTGGGACTGCTGGTTTTCATTGTTCTCCCCTACTTTTCAAGGACCTGTGGGCATGGGGTCTACCTCCTCCCCCATCACTGGAATGATGGATTCATGCTGGGAGTCTTCCAGCAGGAACAGGCTTGGCAGTGTAACTGCCACCCCCCAGCCCCGCCCCCTGTGTAGTTGCTGCGTGTCCCCTGAGCTGATGCCTTCTTCCCCTTGGGGAGGGTGACAGGATGGGGTCTTTGTCCTTGTAGCTGGGAGCTGGCAGCTGGGGACTCTTCAGCCCCAAGTAGGGGGTCCTTTACTGGGGAAGGAGGGATTGGGGTGCTGAAAGGACCAGGTCTGAGTTTCAGTGCTGCAGGGAAACTCATCACAGGCAAATAGACAGGGAACCCCTTGTCTCTGCCCTGGTTGACAGGTGGATTCCCAGGAAAACAAGGTGATGCCCACCTGCAAGTCCAGGAGATGTGCCAAGGGTTCAAGGTCAGGGTGAGGAAAGGAAGACACACAGCAAGCAACAGGGGCATAGAGGCGCTTGAGAAGTGATCCTGTGAGTATTTCACCCATCTGTGAACCGGGGGGAGGGAAGATCCCCCAGCGTCATGGTTCCTGGGTTATCACCTGCCAGGTGGGGGAGAGAACCCATCCAGGAGGACCCCGGAGTGTTTGTTTTTGCACAAGTTCAAGGAGGATGCAGCTCCTTGAATACAGAGCTGGCTCCAGAGATACCGCTGAGTGAGCAAATAGGATGCTTCAAAGCACAGATGATTCCGGTGGGATGGAAATGTGGTGTAGCGATTCAGAAAGATCTGGAGAGTTTGCTCATTTGATAACAAGCATTTTATGTTATTTCTCTTTTTCATAAATTTGCCATTGAAGCAATCTCTTTGGGTTTTTATTTTTTGGCCATTTTCTACTTTCTGTTCTTTCTAGTCAACATTATTCTTACTTTTGATAAGCCATTTCCTTCTTGATATTCACTACTTGTCAGTTAAAACTAAGGAGTATGGCTATTTCAGGGAGTGTTAGTAATTCTTTCAAGGGCTGAAGGGAACATGTGAGCCATCATCCAGGCAGGTAGACTGAAGGGCTAAGGCTTCTCCAAAGACAAGGCATAATTTTTTTCTTTTTTATTGAACAATAAAACAAACAAAAAAAATCTAATGCCAAGATTTCTGTTTAGGTGTGACTGGAAATTGAAGTAAAGGACAGTATCAAACGAACGCATATAATAGAAATCTTTAATGATCCACAAATCATGTGGCCTCTGGACCACACCTTATGGGGGTTGGTTACCAAGGGAACCAACCAAGATTTAGAGGGTTGGAACTTTCAGTCCCACCCCCTGATTTCCTGGGACAGTAGCGGGGCTGGAGGTTGAATCAACTACAAATGACCAAGGATTTAATCAATAACGTCTATGTAATAAAGCCTTTTTAAAAACCCAAAAGGAGGGGTTTGGTAGAACTTCCTGGCTGGGGAACACATGGAGATAAGGACATGTTGATAATGAAATGTTGTGAATGTTTATTGCCATAGAAACATGTCCTAAATGCTTCCTGTAGATTAAGTTCATTTAATTTTCATAGAAATCCCACGAAGAAGTAACTATCACTGGGCCCATTTATAGATGGGGAAACAAAAGCACCAGGAGATTAAGAAACACATCCAGCCCGGCAATTGCACCCCTAGGAATATACCTGATAGAAATGAAAATATATCTTCACACAAAAGCGTATACAGGAACGTTCATAGCAGCATTATTCATCAGAGCCAGAAGTGAAAACAACCCGGGTGTCCATCCACTGATGAATGGATAAATACCACGTGGTACACCTGTCCTCTGGAATATTATTCAGCCATGAAATCAATGAAGTTCGGACGCATGCTACCCCAGGATGAACCTTGAAAACACGATGCTAAGTGAAAGAAACCAGACACAAAAGGACAAATATTGTATGATTCCACTTATATGAACCCTCCAGTGGTGCAGCCACTATGGGAAACCATATGGAGGTTCCTCCACTTATATAACCTTCCACTTAAATGAAATCTCCCGAAGGGAGATTAGTAGCTGCAGGCTAGAGGAAGGGGATGGGGAGTCACCGCTGCTGGACATGGGGTTTCTTCGGGAAGTTCCAGAAATGATTAGCAACCATCATCACTGGGATTAGTGATGATGGAGGCACCTCTCTGTGAATGTCCTAAAAGAACCACTGAACTGTGTACTTTAAGAGGGAACTCTTTTCGGTATTCAGTTTATACCTCAATGAAGATGTTACTCTAAAAAGAAAAAAAGATGTCCAAAGTCACAGGAAGAAGTGACAGCTCTTAGAGCTGGAGTAGAATCAGGCTGCCGCGTGTGTGCTCCTAGTTTCTCTACTATGGGCCATTTATTCTTAACGATAATTGAAGAGAGACAAGATTTTTCACTCTGTGGAGAAAACAAATCCCTGCTCTGAAGATTAAAACCACTGTAATCCATGGATGTTTTCAAAATTCATTTCAGTTGCTGCAGCTGTTTGGAGACCCATGGAGGATAGTGTGTGCTGACCTCATTTACTATTAGCATCAGGGAGCTGATTTTATAGTTTTCTACATAAACAGGTATGATAAACTCAAATTAGAAAACAAATTACAGGAAAAAAATGAAAGAAAACAAATTACAGTTGACCCTTGAACAATAATGGGGACTTACAGGTGCTGACCCTCCTTGCAGTGGAAAATCTGTTTTTAATTTTTTTAATGTAAATTTATTTGTCTTATTCATTTTATTTTTGGCTGCATTGGGTCTTCGTTGCTGCGTGTGGGCTTTCTCTAGTTGTGGCGAGCGGGGGCTACTCTCTGTTGCGGTGTGCGGGCTTCTCACTGCGGTAGCTTCTCTTGTTGCGGAGCACGGGCTCTAGGCACACGGGCTTCAGTAGTTGTGGCTCACAGGCTCTAGAGTGCAGGCTCAGTAGTTGTGGCGCAAAGGCTTAGTTGCTCCGTGGCATGTGGGATCTTCCCAGACCAGGGCTCGAACCTGTGTCCCCTGCACTGGCAGGCGGATTCTTAACCACTGCGCCACCAGGGAAGCACCCGTTTTTAATATTTGACTTCTCCAAAACTTAACTATTAACAACCTACCATTGACTGGAAGCCTTACTGGTAACATAAACAATTGATGAACATATCTTGTGTATGCTATATGTATTATACACTGTATTCTTATAATAAGTAAGCTAGAAATTATTAAAGAAATGCAAATCAAAACTACAGTGAGGTCCCACCTCACATCCATCAGGATGGCCATCATTAAAAGTCTACAAGTAACAAATGCTGGAGAGGGTGTTTTGAAAAGGGAACCCTCCTACACTATCAGTGGGAATGTAAATTGGTGCAGCCACTATGGGAAACCGTATGGAGGTTCCTCAGAAAACTAAAAATAGAGTTGTCATATGAGCCGGCAATCCCACTCCTGGACATATATCTGGAGAAAACCATAATTCAAATGGATACATGCACCCTTATGTTCAGAACAGCACTATTCACAATAGCCAGGACGCGGAAACAACCTCAATGTCCATCAACAGATGAATGGATAAAGAAGGTGTTGTGTACATATAGAATGGAATATTACTCAGCCATAAAAAGAACAAAATAATGTCGTTTGCAGCAACATAGATGCAAGTAGAGATGATCATACTAAGTGAAGTAAGTCAGACAGAGAAAGACAAAGACCGTATGATATCACTTATACATGGAATCTAAACTATGACACAAATGAACCTATCTACAAAACAGAAACAGACTCACAGACATAGAGAACAGACGTGTGGTTGCCAATTGGGAGAGGGTTGGGGGAGGGATGGGCTGGCATTTTGGGGGTTAGCAGATGTTAGCTATTATATATAGAATGGATAAACAACAAGGTCCTACTGTAGAGCACAGGGAACTATATCGCACTAATAAAAAGCAGTTGGGTCAGAGGAACCTGGAATTTTTTCCTGGATCTTCCATCAAAATGTCTTTGATTTTTGGCAAATAAACTCTCCACAACCTCGGTTTTGTCATTGGTAAATCTAGATGATTCATTAACTGGTTACTCAAAACAATGGCTTAAAATGATCATGTATTACCCGTCTTGGGTCTGGTTGTTGCCTGCGGGTCCTCAGGCATCTCTTCTATGACTGCTGTCAGTTACGGCTGCTGCCCTTTGAAGGGCGTCCTCTGTGGCGCAGACATGGCCGTGAGGTTGACCCCCTGCATCCACTCCTGCTTTGCTCCCTAGTTCTAAAGGTCTAAGCGTTTGATCTGGGGGCACATTAACTTCTTGTTACCTCAGTCACCTCATTGGTAAAGTTAGTAAAAGTCATGAGTTAATAAGTACTAAGGGCGATAAGTAAGTAGTAAGTAGCTGACCGGTAGGGCTGCCCAGAGTGTTCAATGACATGCCCTGTGCGCCGTTTGTTAAAGCCGTGTCTGAAGGTGGCAAGCGCTTTATCAATTAGCTGCTAATATTTTGAGGATGCTGATGAGGGGCTGTGGAAACGATCCCTCCCTGAACCTCACACCTGAATCTGAGCAACACATTTTGGTCATGATAGAGGCTTTTATGTGGGACACAGACACTCACATGTGGTTCTGTGAAGACAAGCTGTACGGCCCATTGTCGTCGCTCTTTTGCTTTCATAAAAGAAGGTTAATAGAAAAGGTGTACCTGGCCCTGAAGCCACTATGGGCTGGAATTTATTGAGGATAAAGTAATTCTATTAGTGTTCCAAAATTCACCTCCTGACGATGGAATAAAAGGATAGGCGGATTTATCCTTCTGCGTGTCTCCCTGCCCTTGAGGTATGTCTTTTGAAAGCTGCAGGTACCTTCTCTTCTTGAAACATTTAAATGTGTCCCCTTTATATCAGTAATAGTTGAATTAATGGAGGTGTTCGGGGCAGGCAGGGGACAGGCTACATGGCATGAGTCCTCGCCTCCTTCAGTGGATGTCAGTCTATAAAAACATCATGTCATTGGTTGAATGTCAAGTGGATTAACATGTCAGACCTGGGAACAGTTGCCTTGTAGCATTGTAGCATTTAGAGAATGGAATACCATCCTAGCTTAGCATCTCGCTTATGGTTAAAATATCAGGATTTACATCTTTCTTTGCCACAAGATGATTTTTCAACAGCTTTAAAATCCTAACAATAGGACAATGTCTTCTAGACCTTGTCCGCAGAATTCTTGAAGCAGACCGGCGCCCGGTAACAGACGTATTTATCCAGATTCATATGTATGTGACTGAGCAAAGACGAATAGCTCTCCAGTGGAGCATGAAATGACTTCAATCTGTAAAGCTCAGTGTGATCTTACCTGTCTGGCCCTGCCTGGGCTTCATCCCGCGACGTCAATTTGGAGAAGTCTCAGGGGTCAGAACCTGAGAATAGGTAAGATTCCCCGCCCCATTACATATAACACACTCTAACTTTTCCTTTGGAGCACGGACTACAGATGGAATGAGATAATTATTTGTGCAGTTGCTTTGTCTTTTCAAAGTTGTACCCCTCCATATAATACTAGCTGGAAAGGTGAATTCAATAAAAGAGCAGTCAATGGGGAACTATCCTGTGCGCCCCCAACTGAAGAGAACGGCCATCACTCACCTCCAGTCAGCCGTCTCCATGCAAGAAACGGGCCCCTAATTAATTACTCTTCCATATTTTAGAGGGAAAAAGGAGGTGCTATTTTTACCTGCAACATTTAAGAGTGGATGATTCATTTAACTAAAGGACACACACCATGCCAGGCAAACAGATGGCCCCTGGGCTGTCACTTTGCAGAAGACAAATGTCTGTCTTACTACTGGTCCCCTAGATCAAAAGGAGAAAGACCTACAGCATCTCCAGACACTAGCCGGATCACAGAAAAGAGGTTCAACCTGTATTTATTCAGTGACTGTATCTGACAAACTAGAAACCACCATGCAAAGCGTTGGCATCCTTGGGCAGGGAATGCTATTTACTTGAGTCGAGAAGTGTAGGAGATGCCATTTATTTCTAACTATGGCTCGCTTAGAGTTATTTCTAAGTTCCTCTGAGTTTATTTTCAATTTCTTATTATGAGACAAGGGCATATAGTTTGTGGATGGAGTACCGTTTCAGGAAGGACAACTCAGTTTTCAAAAGCCACCCAGGTGGAGAGAGCACCGTTTCAGAGTTCTTTGTCAATCTTTGGGATTTCAAGGTTAGAGAAAAAGGGTCATTGGCTTCTTTTGGTTTCCATTCATCAGACATTTTGAAAAAGCCTTTCACTCATGCCCCCTCATGGATGAGTGTGTCACGAATCAAAAGCTGCACAAAAACAACGTTGAAGGAACAAGAATGTCATTAATAACATTAGTGTGAATGTCATTAATATCATTAGTGTGAATGTCATTAGTATCATTTGTGTAAATGTCAGTGCTTTCGTTCCGTTGGACATCATTTATTGTTTGGAAAAGGAGATCAAAGGAAGGCTGAGAAACACACAACCAAAGCCCAGAAATGGGGATGTGGCCTGAATCCATCAATGACGAGCTCCCAGAGAGGTTCTGCTGGAAGACACACTGGGATTGGCTGCTCTCTCTGTCCATTTCGACCCCCCAACCCCTGCCCAAACCCAGACCTGGTTTTGCAACGGGACTACTGTTGCCAGCCTGCTCCCAGGTCACCATCCCTCTGTCTCCTTGTGAATCTCGTGCCAACAGAGACAAATTGTCCAGCAAGATCGTCAGTGTTTTTTCGACCTATAACCTGATGTGGTGGCATCACCTTTACTGTCATTCTTATCCTTCCCCTGCTGAGGTGTCAGCCTTCTCCCCCGGAATCTTGTCGCTATGGGGCTGATCCTTCAAGGGCTTGTGAGTGAAAACTGGAGCTGGTGGTGGTGGACCACAGGGATTAAGCCACAGAAGTCGCTTCTTCCTCCCATCCTCCATCCCTCCTTCCTTCTCTCAGAGGGCATATCCAGGTCCTAGCATCTGACTGTACGTTGCTGGCTCGGTGACCTTGGGCTGGCCTCCCTGAGGCTCCGTTTCCCCACCAAATCATGGGGACCGTCCCATTCCCCTCGAACTGTGGCTGGGAGTTTATAAAGACGATCAGGCAGGATGACCACACGTTCAGTTGTTCAAGGAATATTTGCTGATGGCTGACTGTACAAGATGGGGGAAGGCGAAATACAGGTTTTTCTTAACTCCACTCATTTAGGCAGCACCTTCATGATTTGGGGGTCTCTGCAGCCCAGTTCTTAAGGAGCCCATTGGATGGGAGAAGGCAGCCCTGCCTCTGGATGGTTTGTTCATACTGGGAAGGGCCTGGGGAAAGGGCTCCCAGTGGGGAGAGGGTGGGCTCTGCCTGTCGCCTAGGGCTGGAGATGCTAGGTCCACACAGCTCTGCCCCACGTACTTGGATGTGTGAGCCGGTCGGACATACCTCTTTGAGACAGTTACCTAGAGATGGGAGTGGCCAAGAGAAAGGGGTGTGCCCCTCAAGCACCTTGGGGACAGTGACCAGTGACGGGGCACCCCTTTTTTGTGGCCTCTCCCCAGACCTGGGCTGGACTGGCAATAGCTCCTTGGGGGCAGGGTCTTGTCGGGGAGGGAACACCTCCTCATTGCTGCTTGGTGGTGCCGGGCAGGCTGGTCCTCAGGCCTCCAATTCCCAGGCTCCTGCAGGGAAGGGTGGGCACCCGCTCTGTGCACCTGTGAAAATAAATATAGGAAAGCTCATTTTAAATGGAGTCAGGACGCCCTGAAGGGGAAACTCACCCGTACAACTTGTTGCAGCCTGTATAACCGGCAGGAAGAAAGGACATAAGAATGTTACTTTTCTATTGGTACAAAGGAAGACATTTTTCACATAGGAATTTTATCTCCTGCTTTAAAAAAAAAAAAAAGGGGAGGGGGCTTCCCTGGTGGCGCAGTGGTTGAGAGTCCGCCTGCCGATGCAGGGGACACGGGTTCGTGCCCCGGTCCGGGAAGATCCCACATGCAGCGGAGCGGCTGGGCCCGTGAGCCATGGCCGCTGAGCCTGCGCGTCCGGAGCCTGTGCTCCGCAACGGGAGAGGCCACGGCAGTGAGAGGCCTGCGTACCGCAAAAAAAAAAAAAAAGGGAGGAAGATCCCTTCCTGCCCCAGCAACAAGGCACTAGCCCCCGATTGCAGCCAATGATGGACCGCCACAGCCTTGAACTCTTGCTCTTCTCCAGTAAACGTTTGTTCAAGACAACCCTCCCCAATTTCCTCCTAAAACCTAATAAAAGCAAGCCCGCCTCCTTCGTTCTCCAGACCCGCCTACGACTCACCATAGCTGGCGGGTCCTGAGTTGCAGTTCTCTGCTATTCCTCAATAAACCCATTTTGCTGCTGAAAAGAACTGCCTATCTTATTTTTAGGGCTGGCCCAGTTTTTTTGGTGCTGGGTGGGGCCCACTGACCAGGCTGCGACCAGGCTGCACCCAGGCTGGCGGCACTGGGTGGGCACAGGGACCCGCAGCACGACCGTGCTGGCTCTTCCTTGCTGCTGGGTGGCGCTGGTGGACAGGGCTGGACCCCGGGATCTCCTTGGCTACATGCAGTGCCAGTTAGGGAAGGGGACTTCTCCCCACTTTGTCTTCACAAAAGCCTGATTAGACTGTCAATGAAAAGATGTTGCCCTTGCATCAGCAAACAGAGGGTGTTGCAGCCATCAAGCCATCGCATGACAGCTGCCCCTACAGTGAGTCCTAAGGAAACTCAGGATAGAAGCAGATGCCCCGTCATCAAGCCATCAGCCACTTCAGTCAGCGCCCCCAAAGCAGTGCACCCTGAGGAGACTCAGGATGGAGAAACACAGCATACTGGCCCTGGATAGCTAAGGTGCGTATCAAAGGAACGATTCCAATGAGCCTAGACTTTTGCAACGTCCCATATATAGAAATGCACTATGGTACTTCCCTGGTGGTTAAGAATCTGCCTGCCAATGCAGGGGACAGGTTCCCTGGTACGGGAAGATCCCACATGCCACGGAGCAACTAAGCCCGTGAGCCACAACTACTGAGTCTGCCCTCTAGAGCCCATGAGCCACAACTACTGAAGCCCGTGCGCCTAGAGCCTGTGCTCTGCAACAAGAGAAACCACCTCAATGAGAAGCCCACGCACCGTGACAAAGAGTAGCCCCCCTCGCCACAACTAAAGAAAGCCTGCATGCAGCAATGAAGACCCAACACAGCCAAAAATAAATAAAATTTTTAAAATGCACTAAATCCTTTAACTTGAGGTGTCTGGTTTTCTTTAATTAACAGCCATCTTTTGATGTTCTGACTACCTGGTTTCATTGCAAACACCCCTATATATCCTGGCTCATCCCTTACCTCTTCAGAGCAGTCCCTCAGAGCTATCTGAGAGTCCTGTCTGCCACCCAGGCTTGAAGTTCTCAGAAAGTCCGCCAAATAAAACATAACTCTCAACTTTTGTGTTGTGCACTAGTTTTAGTCAACAACCCCTAAACGTTAGGTGCCTGGGGATTTTATCGCTCTGCCTATGGCCCACTTGTCCCAAAGTGACCATCAGCAGTGTTCTACCACCATGAACCCCGAGGATGTTATGATCCTTCCCACAGTGAGAGCTAAGGAGGAGGAGGAAACATCGACATTGCATCATTGTCGCTTTTCATATCTTCTGAAATCACGGGGGAAAACACGTTCATATCAGAAAATTACCTCCTTCCATCCAGCCCCTTCTGGAAAATGGATGGTAGAGCCCATGACTGTTAGTGTTGTACCTTTTGTTTCCTAGAGCTCTTAGGAAAGTGCTAACCAAACTTATATCAGAAACGTCGATATCTTCTTAGCAAAGGGGCCATGGAACAGAGGGCATTAGCCCACCGTGGCCCCCTTTGCCTGGCAAACCAATAAAGCGATTCTTTTCTACTTCACCCAAAGCTCTGCCTCTGAGATTTAATGCGGTGCTGGGGTGCAGAGGTAGGATTTGGCTTCAGCAGGAGGAATTTACATGATAATCTGATGTCCTGAGACAGTCCTAACAGGGACCAAGTGGTTGCCTTGTAGTGGCTGATATCCTTTCAGTGAGACCCAAACGGGTAAGAATACTCCTGGGTTGGGTGCATCCTGGCAGATGTTTTACTAGCTTTGTCAGGGAGCAAAGTCTTCTCCATAGAACAGTCACGTTGTCAAAAAATCGCAGTGATGATTACCCTCTAAATGGCACTGCTAGAAACTGGTGGAGAGGGCTAGCAGGAAATGTGCCTCACCATTGAGCAAGGGGTCCAGATGCTTCCGGTTATAAGGAGAAGAATGTCTGCAGTTTGATTATTGGGACCTGTGTCATCCTTGACCGCTTCCTAACTGCAGGCCCAATTTTTCTATCTGTAAAAAGGGACGCTGTATCTAAAGGTCAGGATCAATTGCAGAAAAGGCTTTGAATGCACGTAGGCAAATGGCACCCAGGTAGGCTATTGATCTGTAAACTTGCCTTTGCTGGATTTTCTGAGTAGACATTTACAAGTGGGTCCTGTTGACATTTGTTCTAAAACCTGCTCCCTGCATAGAATCTATCTTCCTTTTAACCCTCTAGATAGTTTCCTTTTAATATTTTGACCTTATGGATGAAGCAAAACCCCAAATAAATCAACATTAGGACTTGTTAGCTCCTTCAATAGTTTGGTGACAGAAGAGTCTTAAGTATATAGCTTGAGCTTTGAAACGAAATAGGTTTCATTTGAATTTGCTGTATTAATGCTCTCCTAACAGCCACGACGAAAATTAACTTTTCTGTGTAATTCACTTGGAAGATAAGCAGCATTGTCCACACCCAGCAACCAAAGCAGAGGAATGACCAATATTTAAGAAGCTTGTATCTTTTCTAAAAGGAGCTTAGACTTATGTTTCATAATCAACATTTCCTGACATGGCCCAAATAATTTCGTTGTATTGGCACTCATTCAGGGATGAAAAAGAAGGCGTTAAAATAGTTCGGGAGTTGTTCATTCTAAATTGGTATCATATCAAAAAGGCAATTCTCAAAAGAAGAGATTAAAAAACCCTTATAAGCACATGAAAAAAAATTCATCATTGACCGAAGAATCAATGAAAATAAATAAAAGAATAATGAAAAGTTTTACTTTCAGTCATGGCAAGTTAGGTAATTCTGCGATCATTTTAAGGTAATGAACCCTTTCTTTGAGGACAACAAAAAAGAGTGAATGCAAATGATAGCCAAAGTTTATTAACAAAGAATTCCCAAGCTAGTATCTAGAGTTTTACAGAGACCCGGGGTCGGGGGGGATGGTGATCCAGGATTCTGAGACCTCCTTACCTCTCTGGAGGCCAATTTCAGAGGAATTATTGGATGTACTGGCCTGAGAGGTTCATTTCACAGCTGTGTGATGAGGGGGAAAAGGAATAGGGTTTGGGAATACCCGGATGGGGCCTTCACGATCCCCCCCACATTGTATCTGGGTCAGGAAGGGAGCATCTTAGGAGAAAATGTGACCCAGACTTAGGTTTTCCTTCCCAAGGACAGCATCTCAAGCCCAATCCCCTCTCATTAACTTTTCCTTTTCCTAGATAGATAGAAACAGATCTAGACTTAGGTAAGGAGAGACTTTATGCCAAGTGATTACTGAAACAGGGGAGAAGAACCACTGTGATAGGGGAAGGAACTATTGTAATGGGGAGAATGTTCCAATCTGAGATCAGCAAACCTCTCAAAGTGCAGGCAGAAAAGGGGCTTTTCTTTTATAGGGAGGAGTCCACAAGGCTAGGAAGGATCTGGTGTCAGAAGTGGAATAAGCCCAGGGATTGATCAGACAGTTGATCAGGACTGGTTTTCCCAGAGGTCAGCTGATTGTCAGAGGTGGTTGTTAGGAGGGGCTATTCCTTGTTCTAATGCTCAAGTGTGGGACAAGTTTTAGGGGCTCGGGGAAAGGAGAGAAGCCGGATTCAGGTTTGCTCAAGTCGAACTAGTGGGAATTTTGGCCAGATTGGTTGGTGGGAACAAACAGTTCTGCTAATCGTTCACCAGACAGTGAATGGGAATTTGGAGGGCCTGTGTCTGGCCTGTCCTAGGTAGACACGGTGTCATCTTTGGGTCTTATCTAAGTCATATGGGAAAGAGTGACTTCTAATTTTTGCAGTGATGCATAAGAGTAGGGAATATTTCTTGACCATCACTGTTTTCCAGGAGCACAGGTCTCACATAAAATTCAACACTGTCAAGATCCAGACAGGCAGACACACATGCACGTGGGATTGCAAACCATCATGAGAAAACAGAAAGTTTGGGAAATCACGTGACAAATGTTAAGAGTGGTCTTTCTGGGTGCTGCCTGTACAGATTCTTTTTCTTTCTTCTTGTGTATCTGCAGATATATATATATATATATATATATATATATATATATATATATATATATTTATATTTATATTTATATATTATTGGTCTATTTTGGGTTGTTACAGGGTCAAGGGAGAAAATTCGTATAACTAGAATCACAAAGCCTAGCACAAAATAAGTGCTCAAATTTACTTGTGGTTAATCGTCATCAGTCATGGAATTAAAATAATGTGGAAAAGCTACTTTTCAAAGAACAAAAGAGAAAAATTAGTATCTTACGAGACTTTCTATTTCTGCCAAAGTTTCCTCATAGGAGCAAAGCATGCCCAGACCTCGACTGTTACTCCTCTAGCCTAATGATTGTGCAGGAATTTGTCATAAATCCCCCCTTGGACCTTTGGAGCACCTCTGAGGAAAGGCAGTGGAAGACAGGAAAGTATTCCCACAATTTATTATGGCCGTTACTCAGTGGGGTGAGATTCCTTACACTGGCAGATCCAGGCTTGTCTGTGCCATAACCATGAGTACCTTCTATCCAGAGCCACCTGGAGAAGACTGGACTGTGTCGCGGTGCCATCTCGCCCCCTGTGCATGTTTTGCTGAGGCTGCGGACTTGATGCCAATGCCTTTTTCTTCTGCCTGGAAGCTCTGGAAGCATCTTAGAGGCTGTGTTTAGGATCCCCTTTCCTTAAATGTTCTGGATTTTGTTTTCTCTCAGTTTGTCCTAAAAATGAGACAGGGAGGGAAATATTTCAGACAACTTGATTTTGTGATTCTCACTGGGTAATTGCATCTGGTAACTCAGGGCTCTGTTTGGAAGCCCGGCATGTGGGCGGTGTGACAACTCCTGACACGCCTGGGAAGATGAAGGGGACTGTGTTCTTGGCCATTTCACTTCAAGTTGAAGGTGAGCCTGGTCACTTGGGACAGTGTCTTCACTCAAGGCTGAGAAAGTTCACAGGACGACTTGGCCCCTGAAGCTGGTGAATCCCGGAGCTGACACTCAAGTCAAATTAGAAAGTAAGAAAGGGAGCCACTCATATATCCAGAGGAAACTCTAATTCAAAAAGGAACATGCACCCCAGGGTTCATTGCAGCACTCTTTACAACAGCCAAGATGTGGAAGCAATCTAAGTGTCCATCAACAGGTGAATGGATAAAGAATTATGCGGTACATATATACAATGGAATATTACTGAGCCATAAAAAAGAATGAATTAATGCCATTTGCAGCAACATGGATGCAACTAGAGATTATCACACTCAATGAAGTAAGTCTGACAGAGAAAGACAAATATCATATGATATGACTTATATGTGGAATCTTAAAAATGATACAAATGAACTTATTTACAAAACAGAAAAAGACTCACAGGCATAGAAAACAAACTTATGGTTACCAAAGGGGAAATGGGGGGAGGGATGAATTAGGAGTTTGGGATTATACTACTATGTATAATATAGATAAACAACAAGGATCAAATACATAGAATAGGGAACTATACTCAATACCTTGTAATAACCTATAATGGAAAAGATCTGAAAATGAGTATATATACATACGTATAACTGAATTACTTTGCTGTACACTTGAAACTAACACAACATTGTAAATTAACTATACTTCAAAAAAAAAAAAAGAAAGTGTGCCACTGAGTAGAAAACCAGGTTATGGGCATGGGCTTTGAAGTCCATCCAACTTTATTCAAGTGGAATAACATCTGTGGGCCTTCGTTTCTAGTTTCTTGTTTGTAAAATACGTCTATTACTAGAACCTACTTCACCAGCCTCTGGTGAGGATTAAATGAATTAAGATGTACAGAACCTTAGAACAGTGCCCTGCCCATAGCAAGCCCTCATTAGGTGTTGGTCATTATTAAATTTCAGCCTGTGAGCCAAAGCCAGCCAATCGAGTTATTGTAAAGGATGTTATTTTCTGTACAATATTATGTGTTTCTCATATGCATACACGAAACATGCAGAATGATGAACAGTGGCTGTTTCATTTAGTATTTTTTGTGTCTTTTAACTCCTTAGTACTGCATGTGAACAGCAGATAGCCTTTATATATCTATATCCATATCTGTACCTATAACTGTATCATCTATAACTATGTATCTTCCTGTGTTTATTCTAAAACACGACATAGTGAAGTACGTTTTTATTCCTACTAACGTAAACATGAGCTTTCATAATCCACTCTGTGTCTACACCGTTCCTGCTCCTGCCCCATTTTGCATCATCCGGAAAACAGACCACTGGACCCTGGACACTGACAGCACATTAACAAGCACATATCAGATGTGACAAAGGGGCTTTTCTACTGGCTTCATTGGAAATATCACTGGGTGATTAGTGAACACCAGCTAATGACTTTGAGTAAGCATTTCTTACAATTAGTAGTGACTAATGAAAAATAAATAAGGCAGTAAATCCCACTGCTGACATTACGGTAGGGAAATTCACTGGCCTGAATAGCCCTCAGTTTAGAACTTGGAAGCAACACCAATGAGAGGTCCCTAGATTAGGACAGTATTGCACATGGGATAAAGCTTTTATTGTGTGCAGCCAAAGGGCCTGGGGTCATGCCTCTACTGTGTCATTTACTAGCTGAGGGACCTTGGGTCAATTACTTAATCTCCCTGGGCCTCAACTCTCTCATGCATAAAATACGGTTCCTGATAATAGTATGACCCTCGCACGTAGGGTCACGCACGTGCTGTTAGTATCGTTAGGTAGAGTGTATCAGTCAGGTTCTTGGCAGGAGACAAATAGCACATTCAAAGGGAGAAACTGGAGTAAGCTAATACAGGAAATACTTGAAGAAGGGTGGACAAAGTTAAAGGAGCTAATGAGAGATGGCATAGCGCCTGGGAATATGCACAAACATAGTCATTTCCACCTCCAGCCTTGAAGGGAAGAAAAGTAAGTGTTTACCAGACCCAGTGAGAGCTGTGGCCATGGGAAAAGGACCCACCAATGGAGGCACACTCTTCCCTGGAGTAACAGAGACACCACCGAACCATGGCAGGAGGAGAGAGAGAGGAGCAAATACCCCGACCTCTCTCTGCCCTCGTCCTTGGCACACCTGCCCATGCCTCTATCGGCTACAGAAGTCAGAGGGAAGGGAGTTTAGGGGACGTGGTACAGAGAGGCCAGTCTCTTGAGCTCAGAACAGGGCAGGGACGGGAAGGATGGGCAGTGCATCCGGAGGGGTGAATGGGAAATACCCGACCCAGAGGACAGTTATCTTCAAGGTCAGCTGCTGTAGACACTCAAGGCGCAGAAATGGAGGAAATATTGCCTATACAGTGATGTCTCTCTTTGCTAAGAGCTGATCAAGGGACAGATATTGCTGTCACCATCACTCCCTTTTTAAATCACTTTCCTGTGGTTTAGCTAGAATCCGAACTGGTGACCATCCTCTCAAGAACTGGAGACTAGAAACAGCAGCGAGCATTTCTGTAATGCTTTATAATTTACAAATCGCTGTCGTATATCGAGTCACTCTTGAGCCTCATAATGAGATTGTTTCAGTTCAATATTCAGAAACATTTATAAATGAAGAAATTGAAGCATGGAGAGTTTCTTTGGCTAGGGCTAAGACTCGTGTAATTTAGAGATATTGAGGTAAAATTATTATAACATAAAATGAACCATTTTAAAGTGGATACTTCAGTGGCATGAAACACGTTCACGATGATGTGCAACCATCACCTCTAATGAGCTCTGAAACCTTCTCATCAGCCCCAGAGGAAACTTCGTACACATTAAATCGTCATTTCTTCATTCTTCGCCCATCTCCGGAAACCACCAAACTGCCTTCTGTCTCAATAGATGTGCTTATTCCGGCATCTCATGTAAATGCAATCACACAATATGTGGTCTTCTGCATCTGGCTTCTTGCACTCAGCATCATATTTCTGAGTTTCGCGCATGTTGTAGCAGGTGTCAGGGCTTCTTTTTTTTTTTTTTTTTGGCCGCGCCATTCGGCTTGCAGGATCTTAGTTCCCCAACCTGGGATTGAACACGGGCCCCTGGCATGAAAGCCCTGAGTCCTAACCACTGGACTGCCAGGGAATTCCCAGTGCTTCATTGCTTTTTACGGCTGAATAATAGTCCATTGTATGGGTATGACCCACTTTGTTTATCCATTCACCCATTCATGGACATTTGGGTTGTTTCCATCTTGCGGCCATCGTGAATAATAGTACTACCATGACTTATTGTGTAATTTTAACCTATGTCTTTTTAGAAAATTCATGGAGGTGATTTGAAGACCTAGCTTTAGGGCACAAGGTCTCGAATTTACGCCTCCCCTTCCTTGATTCAGCGACATGCTTGGAGGGCTTTTAGTGGGGAGCAGGCTCTGCCCTAGTCACTGGGACACAGCAGTGAACAAAGTAAATTCCATCTCTCGGGGCACCATCCAGTGACTTAGGTGATGAACACAGTGGTTCCACAGAGACACACCGGCTGATGGTAAGAGCTGCGGAGAAGCCGGGCAAGGGAGGTGAGAAGCACCATGGATTGGAACAGATGGCCACCCCATACTGAAGACTCCAGAGGACGTTCTCTGATAAGGTAACATTTCAGCAGAAGCTTCATGGAAGTGAGGGCAGCAGCGTTTCAAGGGAAGAGTGCTTTAGGTAAAAGCAAACCCAGATTCAAATCCCACCTCTGCCAAAAGGCAGCTGTGCTCCCTTGAGCAAGTGATACAGGCTCTCTGAGGTTCAGTTTCCTCCTTTGTATAATAGGATAAACAATGCCTGTCTCATAAGGCTGTCTTCTCGGTACCTTGAGAATGCTGTATACAGCTCTGCTTTTCAGCCATTGGTTGCTTCGATGCAGAGTGCTCTCCACGATGCATTTAAGGGTCTGGCAAATGCTTTGAGAACAAAACTGGAGGGTGGCATTTACTTCTCTGTGCTTCCTTCTCTTCAAGATCATGGCCCCTCCAGTGCCGGCTTTTTTTGGCCACTGTGAACACAATTTTTGCCTCTCCATGCACATGGGATTGCTAAAAGCTGTACTGGATTCTTATGATATTTAGTTCAAAATACTCCCTAAACACACGTCTGATGGAACCAAAACTAATCGGGCAGGTACTTCTCCAGGTGGGGATGCCAGAAGATCAAAGACAGTAGCCAATTTCAGGTAATCGGAAACAGCAGCAGAATTCTGTATATATCATGGTCCTTATAACATTTAACAGTTTTTGTTAAAGGGCCATCTCTTCCTTTCACTCTTAAAACGTTTTCCAGATTTTGCTTTAAGTTGAGGTGCTGGAAAATCCACACCTACGTAAGGAAAAGCAGCCTTCCCCGCTCAGGTAGACGTTTATCTAGTGGCTGCCAGGGAGTTTACCGCTGAATCCCCTGAGTGGTAAGTTACGTGAACAGAGATGCTTGGGAAGATCCAGCCTTCAAAGAACCGAGAAGTGAGAAAAAAAGATGATGTAGAAAAAACAATCTGGTGCAATTCTTCCATATTATCTGCTCTCGGGTCATTTCAAATACTCCACGAGCTGCTCGGCACTTCTGAACCGTGATTTCTCTGAACCCATCTGCTTCTCTCAGTGCCGCCAAAGTAGCCTCTTATCAAGTTGTCGGGGCAGTGATGGCCTTTGTGAATTACCTCCCCAAAGCCCACGCTGAACAGGAAGTCACCAAGAGAGTGACGTGTACAAGATAAGGGCTGCCCTCTCGTGTCCCCGCATCACGTATCGGTCTTGTCTGTTCTGGGTTTCAGGGGGTTCAATGGTTCTCTTATGAAGCTTTGCCATTTGCAAGAGTGTGGCTGCCTCGATAAGAGACATCAAACCTTACAAGTTTTGAGATAGGACTCAAACGCCTCTCCGTCCAGTGGGGATGTCTTGTTTTACAAGCTGTCGTAACTCTGAGCCCCCAGTCCTTCTTCCCTTGCTGTGCGAAATTTGGATATCAACCCCTCTTTCATTCTCCAATAACAGGCTCTTTGCTACCCAAGACCGTTATGGAAGGTATTGGAACTGGTGGACTTCACGGGAGTGGCCAGCTTTGGAATAAGGATGTCCAAAGTTGATGAGGAGGAGGAGAAACTGACCAGGCAATGGACCAGAAGATGGCTGGAGAGGTGTGGGCGGTTACACGTCTAAATTCAGCACTGGCCTCCATCACTTAGGAGACAATCAGTGAACCTCACTGTGCCTCAGATGCTATGGCTACAGTAAAGTGCTAGGAACACCGACGGCAGAGCCTTGCTGGAAGCATTCGGTGAGAAAATGCGTGCAAAGCTCAGTGCCTGGCCCGATCCACACCGACCTCTCCTCTCTTCAGTAAACACGCCACGCCAGGAACGAATCTATGTCTTCTGTTAGCTATCTACTGATGCCGCTTGATCAAACCAGAGTTACTTACTGTAACCCTACTCTGTGCAAGGCATGTTCTAGGAGGACTGACAACTTGAGAAATATATTTCAATATGATTAAAGACAATTGTTTTTAATGTATTTGCTCTGATGGATGAGCTCATGAGCAGTTAAGAAACCCTGAGGTTTCCAATCTCCCAAGTGGTCCCCTGTCCTTAAAAATCCAAACCCTGAGAGGGTCCCTTCACATAAAACACAGTGTGACGGTTGCCCCCAGAGTCATATAACTGAGTGGTGACCTCACTGCGTCTACAATTCAGAATTCTTTCTGCTACTCCTGAACTTTCCCGAGCAGGGAAGGAGTGGAGGAAGCTGGGGTGACCAGGGAAAGTAGACGAGGTGTCCCCATTTCTGCCATTTGCCTTTCCTTTTTCCACCCAACATCTTGTCTGTCTGGGACAGAGAGAAGGGACCAGACATTTCACAAGTGGCTTTGCAGACAAATTCCTTTACGGATTCTGTCACCTGCAGTCTTCTTCTCCCCATTGCTTGAATTCAACAGAAACAGATTTTACTGTTCTAACCTCGGGACATTTTGGAATATAGAAAGCAGGTGGTGCCCCAAATCAGGGGTGATCTGGATAAGAGACTAATGAGATAAAGTCACTTTATCTCAGACTCCTAAAATAGTCATAAAAATACACAGTTGCAGGTGCTGGGTTTCTAGGCTCTTCCCGGTTGCCCGGAAGCCAACTTTCATAGCTGAAAAGCTCAAAAGCCACAAAACAGGCCATCGCTATGAGGGTGTGCAGGAAAGGAGGCACAATCTGGATTGACTGAAAATCTCCCTGCTTTTTTATGTTGGTGACAAATTTAATTTAGTTTTTAACATTGTGCAGGTCCACACTGAAAGAAGCAAGGGAGGCTCAGAACAGACCTTTGAGAAGCAATGTAGCCTGCAGACATCAGGGTAAGACCCCCAGCATCGAATTTGGTTTGAGATTTGAGCTGCAAGGAGTTTTTTCAGATGAGTGGTCTGGACGCTGTGAGCACAGCCGGATGAACCCAGGGTCTGTGGGTTCTGAGTGGCTCCCTCCTAACTCAAGGCCATGGAGACGGGCTCCAGCTACGTAAGGCATGGACTTCACATCTGAGCCCGGAGGCACAGAGCACAAAGCCTCCCAGCATATTAAGGGCATTATCAGTTGAAGATGGATGGATGTCGTTCCATCCTCTGCTAATGTCTCAGCTCTGCGAGGAATTTAAACCTCAGCTTTGCATTACAAATTTAGGAAGGGAACCAGTGATAGGAGCAAAGTCGGTATAAACCTTTCTCCTGAGAAACGCTGGAAGCCATGATCCGGTAATTATGCATGGATGTGTTTCCCATTAAGCCAATGAAACATATACGCAAACAGAGTCCATGAACACACAAGTTGTCTGTGTATTAGGTTAAGGATATTTTTAATGTTTCATGTGATGTCTTGTCATCCTAAATAGACACAAGAAGTTTGTTTCGCGATAAAATAAGAAGAAAACCACATTGTACTTGAAGGTCCATTGATCCTCCAAGGACAGAAATGAGGCCAGTCTTTTTCGAATTCCAGGTGCTACTAGAATCTGCTGGTTCCAGATGCTAACATGTTCAGAGAAAGAACAATCTCTATTTCATGGTGGAGGGACTGAGCCCAATTGACCCAAGTTCAATTCCTAGCTCTGCCATGGACAAGCTATGTTGTATCCAGCATGTATCTTAGATTCTTATTCATCAGTGAGGATGATATCAATTTTTATATGTTTCCATAATTTCAAATAAAGTATATAATCCTGACTCAGGTTGTCTTAAGCAAAAAGCAAGTTTCTCTTATTCAACAGCAGGAAGTCCAGCTGACAACAGGCTACAGAGTTGATGGATTCAGAAGCTCAGGGATGTCATCCAGGATCCAGGCTCTTTCTGTCTCTCTGGTCTACCATCCCGGGCCTTCCCTTCATCCTCAAGCAGGGAGAAAGACTGCTGTAGCAGCATCTAGACATAACAGCATCTAGACATAATATTCACTCGTAAAAGAGAAACCTTTTCTTTCCAATGGCTTTTTATGGAATCAATGCATTTTTTTCTTCACCAAGGACTTCCCAGTAGAACTTCCTTCTCTTGGAAAATGTCAAGTCACATGTCAATGGATGAACCGATCAATGCCAATGAAACCATTTACCATGCCACCAATTAGTTGTACCCATGGAGCTAGGGAAGGATGAGCTTATGGCTCTGTGTAGGAGTTGTGTCATCTGGACAAGATTGGGACTCCACTCCGTCAAGAAAGAGTGATGATGATTGGGAAGGCAACCAACAAAGTTCACCCCAGAGACTTTCACTCCTGTCACTGTAAGGTACCCCGCACATGTGAGCTAGGATTATATCGTAGCTTTGGGGACCTGTGGACACTCATACTACTCATACTAATAGCATGAGTACCCATACCGCTCACCTACTCATATCATATTAAATGATGAAAAACCGGATACTTCCCTCCGGAATCAGATACAAGAGATGTATTGGGGGGTCCTTAAGCCCACCCCCAGGCTTCATGATTCACTAGGAGGACTCATGATTCAGCATATAACCACACTTATGGCTGTGATTTATTACAAAAAAACAATAGAAAGCAAAATCGGCAAAGGGAAAAGATACATGGAAGTATCTGGAGGAAACTGGGCTCAACCTTCCAGAGTCCTCTCCCAGGGGAGTCACACAGGATGTGCTTAATTCTTCCAATAGCAATTTATGACAACATGAGTGAGAAGTTGACTACCGGCGAAGCTCGTTGGGCCCTCAGCACCTGGGGTATTTAGTGGGGGCTGGTCACATAGGCACCTTCTGCCTGACACGTACCGGAATTCCAGACTCCTAGAAGGAAAGCGGTGTTCAACGTAAATCATATGATTTGCAGTTTAGTAGGCATAGGGAAATACCTTTACCAGACACCAACCAAGAGCTTCTAAGCAGTGTGGTCTCAGGTCTGCTATGTTTTCTCTTCACACAGGAGAGAATGTTGCACTGGACCTTACACCATCTTAGAGAGATAAAGAAAATGTTGGCGAGGGACTTCCCTGGAGGTCCAGTGGTTAAGACACTGTGTTTCCACTGCAGGGGGCGCGGGTTCGATCCCTATGCGGGGAACTAAGATCCCACATCGCATGCCGAGCACCATGGCCAAAAGATAGGAAAAAAAATCTACCCACAAATAAAAAGCTTCCAATAAAAAAAAGATGTTGGTGCATATTTATACAGCAGCTACCATAAAATTTAGATTATACGTACACCTGGTCTATATCCCACCAACCTAAAATTGAATTGTTCTCTAAGGTTGCTTACTCAAAAAGGCAGGTACATTCTTGGAATAGTAAAAAGTTTGTTTAAGTAGGTCTAGATCTGCTGATCTGTAATATTAAGGTCATAAATGTTTGTGGGGAAAAAATGCATTTAAGATGATTGCTATAGAAAAATGTGATAGGTGTGCCATGGTGTAAACCGGCCGTTTCATCATTAACCTGCTCTGTATCTCCCTGACTTCATGTTTAAACTTCACTACTACGCGAATGACCTGCCTTTAACCGGAAAAAGGAAATCTCCTTTGTTCTGGATTTTTCTCTTTATAGACCTGTGTGTAAATCCGTGTGATGCTGACAGACGCTTTCCTAAAAAGCAGTGCAAATTACTGCCTTCCCCCGCCACACCCTTTACACAGAAAGACAAACCTCTTCCTTCACCTGCAAGTTTTCACATCACCCACATCTTTCTTGGAGAGTCTTTTGCACAATGTGGTGCTCTGGAAAGAATAAAGTCAAAGAGATGGGATTAACCGTAAATGATTTTCTCACGTGGAGGGAAATTGGATACCTTGTTACATTTTCCTCCCTCCAGTTCCACGCATATGCAGTGTGTGTTGTAAGATGCTACAGCGGAACCTTTCACCTCCACAGGGTCTTTCGTGCATCATGAATATCTCTGAACAACCCTCCCTGCTTTCTCCCCTGGTGCTTTCTCCAGCCAAGCTCACTGGGATGTGCTGGTGGAGGGGAGAGTTTAAGTACATTGCCTCCAGCCCAACGACTGCAAAGAAACTTACGAAAGAGTTCTGTGGAGCCCATTTTCCTTGACACAATGTTTACATTTTCTTGCACACTATTTCTGCAAGGCTGTTGCTTTCATTACTTGTTTCCCAGTACAAGCCAGAAAGTAAAAATCTAGAACAAAGACTTTCGTGCCTTCTGTCTTGAGGTGTTTCTGTATTCGCCATCATCCTGACCCCCTTACCCCATCACTTTGGGCACAAGGGCATTCTCCAGCAACATTGGCTGATAATAAAGAAAGAGGTTTGGAAAAAGTACCTGGTATGCATGTGGCATTATTCTATTGTCACACATTCAATTTATTGGGTGGACCTTGGGGCAGAACATCATTTTAATGAAACACTTTGCAAGTCTTAGCTGAAGAGATGTGATCAGCATTACTGTTCTGCACACAGTCATGGATTTACTAAACCATGATTACGTTTATATAACAAAACTTTGCATGAATAAAAAGGAATAAATATAATTAGTATTTGGAAGGGCAAGAACGGCCGAATGAAAATGTTCATTTTTTATTAATCGCATACATTTTGCATGAGGAGATTACTTTGCCTGGTTTGGGCTAACATCACAGAATTATTGTGTATAATTGTGGAAACAGCTAGCCTGTGACAATTTAATGATATTTTGCAAAACCTTTGTTTTGAAGGCTGCTCGTTATCAGCTGACTCCCCAAGTTGATTTCTTAATCACAGAAAATTTCTGAGGACAATTGACGCAGCTATAGCGGTTCGCATGCCGCTGTTACGTGTTGCCAGCTCCTGCAGCATAATCTCCCTCTATCCAATTTCCACTGAGATGCTTCAAGGGGACGGACAAAGGCCAATAGCAGTGGGTGATGGGCCCTGGGTTTACCCTTAGTGTTTTGACCCTGGGAATCTGTTCATCTCACATCCAGCTTCATGTCTCCTCGGCTGGTGCATTCGTTTCTGAGATCCATTGTGAGAAAGCACCACAGATGCTTGAACCACAGAAATGTCTTCTCTCACAGTTCTGGAGGCTAGAAGTCCAAGGTCAAGGTGTGGACGGGGTTGGTTTCCTGTGGAAGCTCCGAGGGAGAGTCTGTTCCAGGCCTCTCCTCCAGAGGCTGGTCTGCTAGTCATCGCTTGCATTCCTTAGCTTGTAGAATCATCACCCCAACCCCAGCCTTCACCTTCACATGGCATTCTGTGTGTGTGTATCTCCAAATTTCCACTTCTTATAAGAACACCAGTCATATTGGATTAGGGCCCACCCTAATGACCTCATCTTAAGTAATTGCATCTGCAATGAACTTATTTCCCAATATGGTCACGTTTTGAGGCACTGGGTGTTACGACTTCAACCTATGGATTCGGGGGGAACACTATTCAGCCCATAACAGCTGGTCACATATGAAAGCTTCTTGCACGTGGACGTCTGAAGACCTGAAGGACAGAACTGCAGACTGTCCTTGCAATGGACTCACCTGCAAGGGAACCAGAGAAGACACTCTCTTCTGACAACTGCATACGGCAATAAAACTCTCTTTTTACTCTGCCTCTAAAGAACTGCACGATTGCTGGTGCAAATTTCCTTTAGCAATCTAAATGGTATTTTCCTCCAGCAAGGTTTCTTTTTTCCAGACCTCTCCAGGTCTGAGGAGTAGACAGAGCACCTATTCTTTGGGCTTCTCACCATCTTGTTTCCCATCCTCTTTTCCCTTTGTATCAATACCATGGAGGTATTCAAGGCCTCCTCCCACGTCCCCCTCAGTCTTTGTAGCCTGGGTGGGGGGAGCTAAGCCATGAAGAGACAGAAAAAGAACATTTTCTATCCCTTGGGCCCAGGATCCAGCCATGCCTGAAGCCATGACTTTCTCTGAGCCACTTCTTTCATTCGGCACGTGAACCAAGGCTTTCCCTTTTTGCTGAAACACATCTGAGATGGGCTTGTCACTCTCAACAAAAGACCTGATGGGGACTTCCATGGTGGCACAGTGGTTAAGACTCCGTGCTCCCAATGCAGGGGGCCCGGGTTCAATCCCTGGTCAGGGAACTAGATCCCACATGCATTCTGCAACTAAGAGTTTGCATGCCACAACTAAGGAGCCCTCAAGCTGCCACTAAGGAGCCCGCCTGCCGCAACTAAGACCCGGTGCAAGAAAATAAATACATAAAAATTTTTTTTAAAAGTAATCTTAAAAAAAAAAAAAGACCTGATGAATATAATTCACATAGGAAAACATAAAAAGGCAGAAAATAATTGAAGTCCACTCCAGAACAGGTGTTTTTCATTAGACTTGTCTCCTGAAACTTTTTGAGTCAAGGCGCCATAAATACCCAAAGGGGAAATGACGGCAAGCTCTTCTCCTCGTAATCGCAGGAAAACAAGAGAGTGGGGCTGCTTCCGGGAGCTTCCTCCCAGCTCGGGGGATGCTGCTTCTCCTGTCCACGTTCCATCCGCCAAAGCAAGTCACATGGCCAAACTTGGCATCCGTAAGGTGGAGAGATATGGTCCTCCTCTAGTAGGGGGAACTTCAAAGCCACAAGGCAAAGGATGAGAGTGTACGTAATAAATACAGACAGAGGGAGGCATTTGGATAATGATCCAGTCAGCTGCCGTGTGTTATTCTCTCTAGCTCCATGAGCCCTCTCTGTAAGCAACAGCCTGCAGTGGCAAGAGGTCACCTTGGACTTTAATATGGGCCAGGCACTGTGCAAAGCACGTTGCATAAGAGTTATCTCGGGGTATCCTCGCAGCCAACCTGGGAGCTAGGTACAAGGTATACACCACTTATACATGAGAAACCGGAGCTTCAGAGAGTTGACGCAAATTCCCAGGGTTGCACAGACCTGGCAAGTGGAGTTGGCAAGGGGACCCAGCAGCCCGACTCCAGAGCCTATACCCGTCTCCCTCTTCTGCATTTGTTGTGCTCAACAGAGGTAATGCGTGAACGTCTGCCTTCTTGCGCATTTTGACAAGTCTTTTATCCAGCCTTATCTTCTTGCAATGAATCTGTTCTGGGTGACAGAGGCAATCGTGAACACAGCATATAAGATCACTGCCCAGGGTTTCCCTGGTGGCGCAGTGGTTAAGAATCCGCGTGCCAATGCAGGGGACACTGGTTCGACCCCTGGTCCGGGAAGATCCCACATGCTGCGGAGCAACTAAGCCCGTGCGCCACAACTACTGAACCTGCACTCTAGAGCCCGCGAACCACAACTACCGAGCCCGTGTGTCACAACTACTGAAGCCCGCGCTCCAGCAACAAGAGAAGCCACAGCAATGAGAAGCCTGCGCACCGCAACGAAGAGTAGCCCCCGCTCGCCGCAACTGGAGAAAAGCCCACGCGCAGCAATGAAGACCCAACACAGCCAAAAAAAAAAACGATCCCTGCCCATAGGAGCACATGTTCCAGTGTTGTGGGTACATGGTGATAAACACATAAATAATTTTAACGAATGATGTACTGTCCCAACAAGAAGGCAGAGTGATGGAACAGAGCGTCTCTAGGGCATCAGGAGTGAGTGAAGGATATGTGATTTTATGAAGATGGGGGTCAGGGAGGGTCCTCAGGAGGAGGTGATATTTTATTTTAAACTCAAGGGCTGAGAAAGACCAAGCTATGCAAAATCTGGGGAAACCCTGATCCAGGCAGAAGCAAGTGCAAAGCAAGTAGCATATTTGAGAACCAAGGATACATTGACTGTGGTTAGAAATTATCAGTGCTTAATTTCTCATTGCCCTGATCTTTTCACCTGCAAAATAAGCATTAAAATCCCTGCTTCTGGGGCTTCCCTGGTGGCGCAGTGGTTGAGAGTCCGCCTGCCGATGCAGGGGACGCGGGTTCGTGCCCCGGTCCGGGAAGATCCCACATGCCGCGGAGCGGCTGGGCCCGTGAGCCATGGCCGCTGAGCCTGCGCGTCCGGAGCCTGTGCTCCGCAATGGGAGGGGCCACAGCAGTGAGAGGCCCGCGTACTGAAAAAAAAAAAAAAAAAAAAAATCCCTGCTTCTATACCTTGGCAAATGTATGTATAATCCTGTGTCTAAAAGCTCACAGTACATTTTGAAGCCACATAGACATATAAGTGATCATGGTTACATACATATAAATGGAACTTATTATAAAATTGAAATGACTTTTGACAATGGATTTTCCTGTTGATTTCCCCTACTCGGCTTTCAGGCATCACTGTGGGATGCCTGGTGTCTGCGGCGATGTTAGTTAAAGGTCGGGCTATGGTCAGCCTCTTAGAGGGCTTAGTGCTGTATTTCTTAGCTCTCTATTGCTGCTGGGCAAAATCACTGCAAATTTAATGGCTTAAAGCATATGACAGACGTTATAGATTGCATACATGATCTCACTGAGAGGCACAAGGGAATTAGATGGCAGGGCACATGTCTTAGAAATTTCACATGTGAAACAGGAATGCCCATTCGTCATGTGGCAATCCTTCAGCTCAGTACGAGAGTGTCCAAGGTCTTCAGCTAAACATTCTTCTGCCCTTGAGTTGATGTTTGTGAGAGAAAATACATTCAGTTCGCTGAAGTGGGACTTATGAATAATATATTGGAACAAATCTCAAATTATGATTCTCTGGTAGTGAGAGCACTTACAGTTTATCCTCGTTAACCACAGCTTAACATAAAGCGTGGTGACGTTTATTGTAGGAAATGTAACAAGGGTTTTGAGTTTCCTGTGGGTAGGTTGGGGTCATTTTCTTTTTCTCAACCTTGCATTCACTTCCTTGTCCACTTTCCCCTGTTCTTTTGCTGTCCATTACTTTTGTAATCTCTTCATCTCATGTCTTTTCCACTCACTAAGGGGATATGATGCGGAGGATTGTGGTAGTTCATAAAAGACAACCGTGTGAAAAAAGAATCCCTGCCGCCATTCATTCTGCCCACTGATTTAGGCACCAGTCCTTACAGGTTTATGTTTACATATTTATCCCAACACAGGACGGTCGTCACTGAGGCCTGCCTACGTCTGTGATGTTATCCCATGGACGTGACGGATTACACACCTCTTGGAGGGTCTGCACAATAACTTTCCCCTTCCGGGTAACATTGATCACCTTCCCTATTAAGGGAAAAGAATAATGATGCTATAGGAATTGCAAAATTACAAAGCTCTAATGTTTGCGTATGGACTGATTCTTACACTCCGATTTTTGAGTAATTTAGAAGGGAATCAGAACAAATGGATACCAGAGGGGAAAGGGGGATGGGAGGAATTGGGAGATTGGGACTGACACACATACACTATTGATACTGTATATAAAATAGATAACTGATGAGAACCTACTGTATAGCACAGGGAACTCTACGCAATACTCTGTGGTGACCTAAATGGGAAGGAAATCCAAAAAAGAGGGGATATATGTATATGCATAGCTGATTCATTTTGCTGTACAGTAGAAACTAACACAACATTGTAAAGTAACTATACTCCAAAAAAATTAATTATAAAAAAAGAATTTGGAAACATATGAAGCTGTTTATAGCATGAACAAAATACAGATGATTAAACGCAATCCTCGACTTTTCCACAGCCTATCAAGCATGTATCTCCTTCAATCCCATCTGTGAAATGGGTATAATAATAGCGCCCACCTCCTCGGATGCTATGAAGGTTCCATAAACGGAAAGACATAAAGTACTTAGAATAGTAACACACACTCTCTCTCTCTCTCTCTCTCTCTCTCTCTCTCTCTCTCTCTCATACTGGCTAGCTGCTATTACGTTTATAATATGGCAATAATAGTAGCACCTCCCTTTGGACCCAAGGTCATGGTCACAGTGAAAATGCCCAGTGTCTGCCCCATAGAAAGTGGTCACATATTGGACTCTTTACTGATACTGTCAGCATGGTGACTCCATGTCTAAGTATACACATATCAAGGTGACTCTGACCCTGGCGGAATCAGTTTCAAGTTGTCACCCAGCTGTAAGCGATGTGGTCTCCAATGCGAAGTGTCTCGCAGGAAAAGGGTCCTCCCCACAAGGAAGCCTTGCGAATCCAAAGAGCTCAGCTGGTTTCATCGTTCAAGCCCTTCCACCAGGCCAAGAAGAATAGGACCTTGTTACAGCTTGGGATCCGCTCTGCAATGTTATGGAGGGCACGTCAGCAGCTATTACTAAGATCAGTGTGAGGAAATCACTCGGGGGGGATCTAAGAAAATCTGTGGGTAGCATCGTGGAGATAGTAGCAGGGAGAGAAAATCAGGCCTTTGGTCTTGGTCCGAGACAAGGGAGTGAGGTAAGACTTTTTATTTCTCCTCCTGGCAGCAATGAAGCTTGAGCAATTTGCTGAGACCAATCACATGACAAGTTTAACTCAATGACGGTGGCCGGGGTCAGACTGGGGCCAGCAAGCAAGTCCTCAGGGTGCGATTTCTTCTTCTGTTTTGTTTGTCTTTAATTAATGCTTATTGGAGTGCAGTTGCTTCACAGTGTGGTGTTAGTTTCTGCTGTACAGCAAAGCGAATCAGCTCTATGGATACATATGTCCCCTCTCTTTTGGATTTCCTTCCCATTTAGGTCCCCACAGAGCACTGAGTAGAGCTCCCTGTGCTACACAGTAGGTTCTCATTAGTTACCTGTTTTATACATAGTAGTGTATATATGTCAATCCCATTCTCCCAATTCATCCCACACACCCCCTCCCCCACCCCCCACCCAGTATCCATACGTCCATTCTCTATGTCTGTGCCTCTATTTCTGCTTTGCGAAGAAGTTCATCTGTATCATTTTTCTAGATTCCACATATAAGCGATAGATATTATACGGTATTTGTCTTTCTCTTTCTGCCTTACTTCACTCTGTCTCTAGGTCCATCCACGTCTCTGCAAATGGTACCATTTCGTTCCTTTTTATGGCTGAGCAATATTCCATTGAATATATGTACTACCTCTTCTTTAGCCATTCTTTTGATGGGCATTTAGGTTGCTTCCATGTCCTGGCTATTGTAAATAGTGCTGCAATGAATATTGGGGCACACGTATCTTTTTGAATTATGGTTTTCTCAGGGTATAGGCCCAGGAGTGAGATTGTTGGGTCATATGGTAGTTCTATTTTTAGTTTTTAAAGTAACCTCCATACTGTTCTCCATAGTGGCTGTATCAATGTACATTCCCACCAACAGTGTAAGAGGTTCCCTTTTCTCCACACACCAGGGTGCAAAATTTAAGGAGTCACTTGCTTTCAGGCTGGGCAGGTGCAGGCAGGCGACTGAGCACTGTGTGCCTCCTTAAGTTTTTTTTTTTTTTTTTGCGGTACGCGGGCCTCTCACTGCTGTGGCCCCTCCCGTTGCGGAGCACAGGCTCCGGACGCGCAGGCTCAGCGGCCATGGCTCACGGGCCCAGCCGCTCCACGGCATGTGGGATCTTCCCAGACCGGGGCACGAACCCGTGTCCCCTGCATCGGCAGGCGGACTCCCAACCACTGCGCCACCAGGGAAGCCCCCTCCTTAAGTTTTGAGTCCTGGGTGCCTCACCCTTGTCCTGACCCTGGAAGGTGGTTCATATTATGTAGAAGTTCCAGAAACTAAGGGCGACGTCACTCCATATGTTTCCTCAACCTTAAATTGTGCCCTCCTTTAACAAAAAAATCTGTCTGTAACGAATTACTGTGAATTAATCCTTTACCCCCCTAGCCTACTTCATTTGGAGCTGAAAGGCCTCTGGGCAGCTAAAGACAAGTTCTTGATCACACCTAACCTGCATGCAGTGTCAGGCAAAGAAAGGGCAGAAGTAACCAGTGGCTTTTCGAACTATAGAAGAAATATTTGGACAGCTGTTAACTCCCTGTCCCCCCTTATCTGAGGGTGGCTGCAAGGCCTGGTCCTACATTTCTGCGTGTTTCACCTGTCCCTGCTGGCCCAGGGTAGTCCACAGTGACTGACAGCCACTGAGCCCCTACTCCAGGCTCCAAGTGTTAGGTCGGGAACCTACTTAAATTCCCCGGCCACCCTAAGCAGGAGGAATGCTGCGACCCAGTTTACAGGTGGCAAAGCTGAGGCCCAGAGGTGCAGAGGCACATCCTTAGTGTCCCTTGGCAGGTGTGGGAGCTCCACAGCATTCCCACGGGACCTACCATTGGCAGGAGCCTCTGTAATGTTCTGCAGGTGCTGGGTATGGTCACTCCAAGGTGAAGTGCACGACGATGAGGCTTCCTTCCCTGGGCGCCCACCCTGTTCTGGGCGTGGATTCATCTAATGTTCACAGCCATGATCTCAGGCCAGCGTTACTATTAGATTCCCTTTATCCTCACATCTCCCATGGTGGGTCCGACCCTCCCTTCCAGCAGAGAGGATGGAGCCCAGGGAAGGTATATAACCTGCTGTGAGCTTTCTAAGCTCAGCTTAGCAGAGAGGCTAACCGGGCACCCTTGGGTCATCCCACAATTGCTGTGTACTTCAGCAATCTTAGCTGTAAAATGGGATCGCGGTCAGGAATACTTGAGTTCACTTTGGTTAAGCATTTAAGGAAATAGCAGGTGGGTAGGGCGTGTTTTCTGAGACTAGTTATGGTTATGATGATGGCCCTGGGTGGTGGGAAGGGTTCACAGGTGCTGTTGAGCTCACCGCCCTGCCCCCGCGATGGAAGGCCCTATCCCAGCAGGTTTTGCTGACCCCATAAGGCCGCTCCCAGATCTCGCGCACACCCAGCTGTTCATGGGAACGACGTGGATGTCGTCTTTGATCTTCTCTCTCTCTCCTCGCTTCTCTATCTGATCATGAAGTCTAGTCAATTCCACCTCCTAGCCGTGTTTCTCTCATCACCACGATCGCAGCCCTAACGTTAATCCAGGCTTCACTGTTTGTCACCTGGCCTATTACAATGGCCCCAGAGAACGGGAAGGGGCTTTCGGTCCATTTCAAACTGGAACGTGACTGTACCATTGCCCTGTGTAAGATGGGCTGCGTGACTTCACTGCTGTTAGGACAAAATCCAGATTTCATGCGAGCCTCCGGGATCTAGCCCCACTATGTTTCCAGATTCCATTAGTCTAAGGCCATTTTCCCTCCCGAACGTGTGTGCCGTGTGCTCCCAGATCAGTCTAACAGTACTCGGCCCTGCTGAGGTTCATTTTTGTCTTCCCCTCTGTGAAGGTGGGTGCCTGTCCTGTTCACCCCTCCCTCCCCAGCAACCCAGATGCCTGACACGTGGTGTGTGGCCAAACACCAGTGGGAAAGATGGATAAATGAAAGATTCCAGAGCCCATGCTATTTCCTCTACGCTGCATTAAATTTCTAGCTGATCCAATGAATATGTCTGTGGTTTTAAAACAATCTATGAAAGCATTTCAGTTTGGAGGCTAAAAATATCAGTTTACCAGATTCAGCTGACTGGTATTAATTTAACCGATTGATGAGTTTGTTCAAGAGCTCATTTGGTTTTTTGCCAGATAGTTATATAACTTTTTATATAACGGTCTTTACTAAATCTAGAAAAATCACAAACTAAAAATATATTTTTCTCTATCAGGGGATCAAATATAGATTTGGCTACAGTAATATCCTCCAGGAGAACTATGCTAAGAAGAAAGTGGATCATATGTTTAATAATTCCCTTTAAAATTGGACCCCTATAGGGAAAGGTTGGGAAGATTCTGCACCAGAAGATAAAGAATGAAAACCTCTGGGGGTGGAATTGTGAGAAAAGGGACGATTTCATATTTTCATTAAAAATATTTCAGTGTGAAGATATTTAAAAAAATAAAATATTTATGGCTAGTTTATAATATTAGTAAAATATTTTCTAAAACATTGAATGGGAAAAAGGACACAAAATTATCAGCAAATAGAAGAGGAAAATTTGGGGGTCTTCCCTGGTGGTCCAGTGGTTAAGACTCCCAGCTTCCCCTGCAGGGGGCATGGGTTCAATCCCTGGTCAGGGAACTAAGATCCCACATGCCATGCAGTACGGCCAAAAAGGAAAAATAAAAATAAAAAGAGAGAGAGAGAGAATTTTATAATTATCTTAAAGGTTGGAGAAAAATCTGACAAATTTATGCATGTCCATGACATAAAAAGGAAACATGTAAAACCATAAATAGGAGGAAAGTATACTGACCTGTGATAGAAAATCCACAAAATATAACCTACAGCAAGTCATACCTAATGCCAAAATATTGAAAGCTATCTTTCTGTGTCTGAAAATGAGAAAAAGGTGCCCAGTATGACCACTTGTATTAACCATTGTGCAGAAGTCCTAGCCAATCTAATGAATAAATAAAAAGAAAAAAATATATTTAAGATTGAATGAAGAAATGAAACTGTTATTATTTGCAGATGACATGATTGTATATGCAGAATAGCTAAAAGAATATAGAGATTTTAAAAAATCAATAAGTAGGGGCTTCCCTCGTGGCGCAGTGGTCAAGAATCCGCCTGCCAATGCAGGGGACACAGGTTCGAGTCCTGGTCCGGGAAGATCCCACATGCCGCGGAGCAACTAAGCCCATGCGCCACAACTACTGAGCCTGCGCTCTAGAGCCTGTGAGACACAACTACTGAGCCCACGTGCCACAACTACTGAAGCCCACACGCCTAGAGCCCGTGCTCCACAACAGGAGAAGCCACCACAATGAGAAGCCCGCACACTGCAATGAAGAGTAGTCTCTGCTCACCACAACTAGAGAAAGCCCGTGGGCAGCAATGAAGACCCAACACAGCCAAAAAGAAAGAAAATCAATAAGTAAATTTAGTCAGGTAACTTGCATACCAAATCAATATAAAAAAATCAATCATGTTTTTGTATCACAGTAACAGACACTTAGAAAATGAAATTAAATGTTTCCATTTAAAATAGAATAAAGAGAGAAGATAATGAAGACAAAATCTAATGAAAGATATTCAAGACTTCTACGATGGAAATTATAAAGCATCATTCAGATAAATTAAAGAAGGGATGTCCAATGGGATATACCATGGTTCATGGATTGAAGTCTTAATATTGTAAACATGTTAATGCAGTTATATATAATGTCAATCAAAATCCCAGAGAGTATTTAAACAGCTGATCCTAAAATTTATGTGAGGGGACTTCCCTGGTGGCACAGTGGATAAGACTCTGCGCTCCCAGTGCAAGGGGCCCAGGTTCGATCCCTGGTCGGGGAACTAGATCCCACATGCATGCTGCAATTAAGAGTTCACATACTGCAACTGAAGAGCTCACCTGCTGCAACTAAGGAGCTGGTGCAACCAAATAAATAAATAAAAATTTTTTTAATTAAAAGAAAATTATGTGAAACTACAAGGAACCTGGAATAGGCAAGAAAATCTTTAAGAAAACAGGTGACTTTGGAGAAACTACTCTATCAGATTTAATAAAATGCCTTTGTTATTGCATCAGAACAGTATTGGTGCGGGGAAAGATAAACAGACCAATGAAAGAGAATAGAGCTCCTGGAAACAGATCTGCACCTTTAGGGACCCTTGACTGGTGGCAAACGTGACCCTGCAGTGTGGTGGGAAAAGGGACTCTTTTCAGTAAATGGTGTTGGGTTCTTCAGATAGCATCTAGAAAAAAAATCATGATCATTACCTCACACCATATACAAAAATCAGTTTCATGTGAATTGTAGAGCTGTAGGCAAAAGGTAAGACACAGGATTTCTATAAGAAAACCTGCTGTTTGTATAAGCAAAGATTTCTTAAGCCAGACATAATAAGCAATACACACAAGCATTGATGATTTAGATGACATGAAAACTGGGAACTTCTAGTTATTAAAAGACCACATTCAGAACGTGGAAAGTTAAACCACAGAGTGAGAGAAAATATTTGCACATATAAAATCAACCAAAGGCTCATATCTGAGGCATATAAGATTTCTACAAATCAATAGGCAAAAGACATTTAAAACCCATTAGAAAAATGGCAGAATTCTTAAAAAGGTACTTTTGTTTTTGTTTCTTTTTTTCTTTTTGTTTGTTTGTTTTGTTGTTGTTGTTGTTTCTTTTTTATTTTTTGTTGTTATTTAAAAAGGCACTTTTAAATATTGGGGAGTGGGTGATTGATATCCACAATCAAAAAATATATCAAAATGTTTTCAACCTCATTTGTCATGACGTACAAGTTAAAACCTATCCACATAGCTGAAGATTTGAAAGCCAGACAAATATTCAGTATTGGTGAGGATTCTGAGTAACGGGTTTTCTCATATTCTATTGGTGGAAATCAAAACTAGTCCAAGCATTGTAGGAAACCATTTGGTGTTATCTAAATGATTATATCCTCTAACCCAGCAATTTCACATGTGCACCAAAACACATGGACAAGAATGCTATTAGGGGCTTCTGGTGGCGCAGTGGTTGAGAGTCCGCCTGCCGATGCAGGGGACGCGGGTTCGTGCCCCGGTCCGGGAAGATCCCATATGCCGCGGAGCGGCTGGGCCCGTGAGCCATGGCCGCTGAGCCTGCGCGGCCGGAGCCTGTGCTCCGCAAAGGGAAAGGCCAAAAAAAGGAGAAGGCCGCGGACCCCCAAAAAAAAAAAAAAAAAAAAAGAATGTTATTAGCAGGATGATTAAAATATCCCCAAACCAGACAAACCCAAATGCTCAGTATAATGGGTTAAAATACATTTTGGTATATTTCAAATATACCAAAGATAAAAGGCGCTGAGTATAAATACATCATGTACAAAGTGAAAATGGACACACCACTGATATACTCTGAAGAGGGACGGCTCTTACCGAATGAATTCGGAATGAAAGAAGCCAGGCAGTAAAAGAACATATACTGTGATGATTGCATCTATGAAAAGTTCAAAACAGATAGAATTGACCTAGGGTGTTGGGATGTGGGACCTGGGGCAGTGATTGTGGGTAGAAGGACCAGGAAGGCAAACCACAGGGAACTTGGAGACATTTCTAATGTTTTATTTATTGACCCAGGTGAAGGTTGTACATCTGTGTTCCCTATGTAATAATTCATCAAGCTATTCTCTTCTGATTTGTGTACTTTGAAGATCAGTTACAGTTTAATTTTAAAAACTTTCAAAAATTGTATTGCAGGTGTCCAATTTTAAGTGAAAAATCTTGGACCACACTGTGTAATGTATTCAGTGCTCTGTATCTTGCGACCACTCCATAAACACTGATGAATTTGCATTAGTTACTGGGAATATCATTATGGTGAGTATTGTTTTCCCAGAATGTACGTGAGAGGAAAGAAGTCTCACATCACATCTCAAATAGCGTGAGCCCCTCTCTTTCTGGAGCCCTAGCGGGCAGGCATTCTCTCGTCTATGGAATTGGCATTGTGTTTCCCCTGGTCCCTCAGAACAATGGATGAGGGAGAAGTTGGATCAGGGTAGATATTTTGCTGCAAGCAGAGAGTATTTATAATTATGCTGATTTATCCTTTAGTTCCTTTTCCCTGATGAGATTCTGATCCACGAATACAAGATGGCTAAAGACCAAATAGATGGGAGGAATAGCACTTTGCTATTGACCCTGAAAAATGCAGGAACGCTGGGTTAAAATTATGGATTGAATGTGCTTTAAAGGGCTAGATGTGTCTCATTTATTTAGACTCCCAGCATGCTTCATCTTTATAAGATTAGTAAGAGCCATGAGACCCTCCACAGTTGAACTCCTGATTCGCATAATTGATTCTGCATCGATAAATATATTCCATTACCCTGGACCAAAAATGAGCAGCCCTTCTCAATTCTTTTGCAGGAAAACATTCTCTTGCTTTATTGGGGGGTGGCAGTGGGGGGGAAAGATGATATTTATATAGAAGACTGATCAGCATTAGAATGAAATATTTATCTAATAGTCTGAGCTCTCTCTTTGGAAGAGACTTCTCCATTAGCCAAAAGAGTGCGTACATATCAGATTATCTTAAAGAGATTCACGCACAGCTGTTAGAATTAACTTCTGTTAAGGGTGAACAGTACAGTGAAGAGTGGAGATGATATATGCAAACAATTTCCCATTATAAATACAGATTATTTTTTCTTTCCATAAACTACGGCTGTCACAATAAAAATGATCCACTCTGGTGGGAAGAAAGAAGTGGCAATTGGGAAGCAGAAGGAAGGCATTGATGTTTCGCTTCATCAAATTACGTGCCTTTTTATCTTCTATATAAATGGTATTGTATTTAGTAGCTTTGCATATTTAATTTATTTCCCCAGACTGCGTACAATTTTCCTTGCGCTGAACCAGCTTCCTAAGGCCCAGGGGAAAACCCTGCATCTCGGATTCGTCCTCAAATGTGTTTGGTGTGAAGTGCTGGAAAGCCTGCCCATCCTCACCTGGATACCCTGACTCTCACTGTCCGTCTCCATGTGGACACTTCCTGTCACTCTCGCCACCCAGGTCACTCCACAGGGTTTCGTTCATGTTGAAAGAATGGTGCAGGTCATTACGGCTGCAGCCTCACTTACTCAAGGTCCCTCCTTTGAGCAAAGCTGCAATAAAATCTACATGCCGTGTCCCTGAGAATACTTGCACGCCGCCAGCACTCATGTGGACACTGAAATGAGGGTGAATTATTAGGGTTTTTTTTAATTTAAAAAAATGCTCTTTAATTGTGGTCAAAGTCACATGATATAAAACATACTATTTTAACCATATTTAACTGTACATTTCAGTGGCACTAAGTACATTCACATTGTTGTGCAACTCTCACCACCATCCGTCTCCTGAACTCTTCACCCCCCCTAAATTGAAACTCTGTCCCCGCTAAACTCTAACTCCCCATTCCCCCTCCCCCCCAGCCCCTGCCCCCTGGCATCCACCAATGTACTTTCTGACTCTATGAATTTGGCTGTTCTAGGTACCTCGGAGAGTGTCACATAGACGTGGTTCAAGAATGATCCACAAATGATCAGTCCTGCACTCCTGTTAGGAAGCTACTGGACTAAGGTTTCCGCCCAAACAAGGAAGTAAAGCAAGAAAGAGAAACACGCAGGAAATGGGGGTGTCAGCACCGGAGAGGGTCCTGAGGATCCCTGGGGTGAGGGGAGACCCAAGCGGCTGTGACCAGGCCTAAGGGCACCCAGGCCACACAAGGCAGGTCAGCAGGTGCCGGAGGCTCTTTCTGGAAGATGATGGTTAGGCTCGTGGTCAGTTTCCTGCTCTGTAAAATGGGTCTAATGTAATGAACTCCCACGGAGTTGTGAGGAGTGAAGACATCGTGTGTAATTGCCAGTCTTGCCCCCTCCCCACTTTCTCTAAGACACATTTTATTTTACATGTAAAATTTCCAATAAAGATTTCCCAAACGAGAACTCCAGAAAGCTCTCTTTCCTAAGTAGAATAGGACTTCACTTTTCCTCCAGCAGGGTGAAAAGTTAATGAATGATACAATTTAAAAATTGTCTTATTTTACTAAAGACATCATATACATAAGAAACCACTCACATATAACTCACATCCATGTTCTGAAATAAAACAATTTCAACAGCTTGTAATTGGTTTAAATGGTAACGTTTGTGGAAAGCATGATATCAGGGAGTATTAAAAAGGCAGGTGGCCAGCTCTCTCTTTATTAAAAGGCCATGGAAGAAACATACATTATCCCAGTTCAAAAGGACCTCAAAAATGTCTTCCCTTGACATTCAGCTTCAGATGATTTAAAATTTACCTCCTATAGCCTGTCCTACTTTTGTATTCTTAGCCGCAGATAAAATAGTGGCTTTCATTGTTAGGCAAACAGCTTTGAGGACCCAGGGTTCAGTCCTGTAGCTATTCTCATGCTTTACTCTACATGTTATCTTTCTTTGTAATCCTATTATGGAAAGAAGAAATGTCTCACAACTTTGATTTAACCTCCAATTCCAAGTTGCAAGCTTTGTTCCAGTGATCAAACATACCTGATACCCCTGCCATGGCAGATATGAAAGCTCACATACGTGTGTTTCCATGTGTGTGTTTATATCACACAAAACACATCATCATTTTGAAGTCGTCACATATGAACATGAGGGAGGGAGGGAGGACTGCAAAGTGCCCTGTGGTTCTCATCTAAAAGGTATGACGTTTATTTTTAGCAAAATTTCCCTGAGCATTTTCAGGCAAGCCCTTGATAGGCAAAGGGGGTCAGAGATAAACTAAGACACAGCCCCTGCCCTGGAATATCTTTCGTTCTAGGAGAAGGACACAGTGCACATAGAAACAGCTGCTGTCCAAGGTAGACGCAGGTCAGGAGGGGGATGAGATGCAGGTGTAGGGCCACAGATTCTCTGGGGTGGGAGCCTTGCCCACAAGACATGGGAATGACCAGGGTATCTGGGGACGGTGATGTCTGAATCAGGTCTTGAAGGATGTTTGTGTCAAGAGGAAAGGAAGAGCATTCCTGGTAATAGACAACACAATGGACCAAAACTCTGTTTTGGTGAGATGACTTACGTTCTGAGTATTTAAAATCAGGAAGTGAGATGTTTGAATGAAAAGAATACTTCAGATAAAGGTAAATTGCTGCAGTCACTATGGAAAACAATATGAAGTTTCCTCAAAAAACTAAAGATAAAGTTACCATATGATCCAGCAATCCCACTCCTGGGCATAGATCCAGAAAAGACGAAAACTCTAATTCAAAAAGATACATGCACCCCAGAGTTCACAGCAGCACTATTTACAATAGCCAAGATATGGAAGCAACCTAAGGGCCCACCAACAGATGAATGGATAAAGAAGGTGTGGTATAAGTACATACACAATGGAATATTTACATATGTATGGATACACACACACACAATGAATATTACTTAGCCATAAAAAAGAATAAAATAATGCCATTTGCAGCAACATGGGTGGACCTAGAGATTATCATACTAAGTGAAGCAAGTCAGACAGAGAAAGACAAATAGTACATGATATCACTGATATGTGGAATCTAAAAAATAATACAAATGAATCTATTTACAAAGCAGAGACTCATAGACACAGAAAACCAGAAAACAAACTTATGGTTACCAAAGGGGAAAGGGCAGGGAGGGAAAAATTAGGAGTAAGGGATTAAGAGATACACACTACTATATATAAAATAGATAAGCAGGACTTCCCTGGTGGCGCAGTGGTTAAGAATCCACCTGCCAATGCAGGGGACACAGGTTTGATCCCTGGTTCGGGAAGATCGCACATGCCGAGGAGCAGCTAAGCCTGTGCCCCACAACTACTGAGCCTGCGCTCTAGAGCCCATGAGCCACAACTACTGAGCCCATGCACCGCAATTACTGAAGCCCACGTACTATAGGACCCACGTGCTGCAACTACTGAGCCTGCGTGTTGCAACTACTGAAGCCTGTGCACCTAGAGCCCATGCTCTGCAACAAGAGAAGACACTGCAGTAAGAAGCCTGCGCACCGCAACGAAGAGCAGCCTCTGCTCACCGCAACTAGAGAAAGCCCGCGCACAGCAATGAAGACCCAATGCAGCCGAAGAAAATAAATAAATTAAAAAAATTTTTTTAGTAAAACAGATAAGCAAGAAGGATTTACTATATAACGCACAGAATAATATTCAGTATCTTGTAATAACATATAATGGAAAATAATCTGAAAAAATATATATAACTGAATCACTTTGCTATACACCTGAAACTAAGGCAATATTGTAAATCAACTATATATCAATTTTCAAAAGGATCCATCAGGATTAGGGAGAAGAGAGAGTAACTCTGAGCTGATCTGAGCCCCCAAAGAAGACTGAATTCGGAACAGATACAAAGTGAGGGGGTCAGTCCTAGCCTAGGCTTGCAATTCAACCATAACTCTCATTTATTCAAGATTCAGGAAATAGTCGGCAAAGATGGTTTTTCAGATACTTAACAGTTTGTGTTCAACTATACATGAGCAGCTTGAAGGTTTTAGAATAAATTACACACAGCATGGATAGGTCATAAACAGGGTTGAGAGGGTAGTACTAGAAACAGAGAGTTAGGGCGTGGTGACATATATGTAGATGAAAAATGCCTATTTTCAAAATATCACAACGTATATTACAAGGATATGTGAGTTTTTCTAGACAAATATCAAACATGCTAGGGTGGCGCCTTTGACTAAAAAATGAATGGAATTAAAGAATTAAGGTAAAAAAGAAAGAGTGAGGAAATGGACATTTCATGACCCAGTGATGATAATGTGATACCAATCAAGTAGTATGGCCAACTCAACCCTGTACCCTGTGGACACTTTTTAAGCAATAAAAAAATTAATTTATTTTAAAAGAAAATTCCACAAACTGATGAGTGTAAACATGCATCTGAGTCTCTAATTAGATGATTTCTGTTTACAGGGTCAAGTTTAACTGGGCCTAGAAGCCCATAGATTCTGAAGAACTCAGTCTTTTTTGGGATTGAATAGAAAGTATGATGAGACATGGAGTCTCCAGTCCAAATGCCCACAGGAGCCACTATGGAGAACAGCATGGAGGTTCCTCATAAAACTGAAAACAGAGCTACCATATGACCCAGCAATCCCACTCCTGGGCATATATCTGGAGAAAACCATAATTCGAAAATATACATGCACCCCAGTGTTTACAATAGCCAAGACATGGAAACAACCTAAATGTCCATCAACAGATGAATGGATAAAGAAGGTGTGGTACATATATACACAATGGAATATTATTCAGCCATAAAAAAGAATGAAATAATGCCATTTGCAGCAACATGGACGGACCTAGAGATTATCATACTAAGTGAAGTAAGTCAGACAAAGACAAATATCATATGATATCACTCATATGTGGAATCTAATTTAAAAAATGATACAAATGGGGCTTCCCTGGTGGCGCAGTGGTTGAGAGTCCGCCTGTCGACGCAGGGGACACGGGTTTGTGCCCCGGTCCGGGAAGATCCCACATGCCGCGGAGCGGCTGGGCCCATGAGCCGTGGCCGCTGAGCCTGCACGTCCGGAGCCTGTGCTCTGCAACGGGAGAGGCCACAACAGTGAGAGGCCTGCATAACGCAAAAAAACCCAAAAACAAACAAAAACAAAACAAAACAAAAAAATGATACAAATGAACTTATTCACAAAACAGAAACAGACTTAACAGATATCAAAAACAAACTTATGGTTACCAAAGGGGAAGTGTGGGTGCCGGGCAGGGGAGGGATAAACCAGGAGCTTGGACTGAACATAGACACACATATATAAGATAGATAACCAACAAGGACCTATGGTATAGCACAGGGAACTACTCAATATTCTGTGATAACCTAGATGGAAAAAGAATCTAAAAAAGAATGAATATATGTATATGTATAACTGAATCACTTTGCTGTACACCTGAAACTAACACAACATTGTAAATCAACTCTACCCTGATAAAAACAAACAAACAAATGCCCACAGGAGCCAGGGGCATGTAGTCTCTATGGGGGACATGACTCCCTGGGAGGCGATAGGGAGAGCTGGGGACTGTGGCACCTGAAGGAGGCAGTGTCTGCTTCCTCCCTTCCCACTAATCACTCCTATGTGGGTATGTGGACTCAGTCATTACATTTTCAGTTATTTTACTGAAATGCAACTATCCTATATTTAACGTAAAATCTTCAAACATGTTAGAACACTGACAAGAACAAAGGGGTCATTTCTGAGAGCCAGATCCAGTGCCTAGGTCACACATGCAACCTTTGACCCAGATCATGCCACCTGACTTCACCTGTCCCTTCACATCTGACATGCCACGAATCATTCAAATATCTGACACATTTCCAATGAGTGCACACAGATGACAACAAAATCCCCACTCTAACCACAGACCTAAGATGATCAGCTGCAGTTTTCCACTGAGAGGATCTTCTAAAAGGTTTTTATTGCCAATTTAATTATACATATTTTTTTGAGATATAGATAGTCAGATATACATTTTAATAGTTTACTTAGGTCTACCTGTGTATCTAAAGCCATATGTAAAATAATATATTCATCTATATGTGCACATTTCATGAATTCAACTAGCATTCTTCATAAACGTCTCTGACATTAATAATGTCTTCATCATCACCCTTGCCCTCATCCAGCTCAGTTTTTTAAGGGCATCACTTTCATATCTAAGTCATTGGCGAAATAGCAGCCCGTGATGCACTGGGATCACGGCCACGGTGCCGCTAACATTCCTTTAGGGCAGTCATCCTTGTTTCTTTGTGCCTGGCGGTGCATAACTGCAAGGGAACCAATCACTGTGATACCGACCAGGGTTCTTGGCTTTCCCCAATCGATAGAAATTGACTAGAGGCCAGGTAAGAAATTCAGGAGAGGCTTTACTGGGGCCCCTGCTGCAGCAGAGGGGAGTGAGAACAAACAACAGCTTCCCCTGCTTCCTCCCTCCCTGAGTGGGGGGCGAGCTGGTTCCCTATATGGGGTGAGGGGAGGGCTGTGTCCAGGGGTCTGGCCAGAGGCGTGGCTTAAGTGGTCTGCCCACCCCCCGGTGGTGTGGTGTGGGGGGGCATGCGCAGTGCCCTGCATTTGCTCCTGACACCTTGTTTTCGCTCCTGACCTTCTGTTTTTGCTCCAGGCTCTTCAAAAGTGGCAGCTGGGTTCCTTGGTCTCTTTGTGTCTTTTGGGTCCAGAGTTTGCCCCAACTGCACACACGCAGTTGTTTTAGTCTGCTCTACCATCTTTTTTTTTTTTTTTTTGTGGTACGCGGGCCTCTCACTGCCGTGGCCTCTCCCGTTGCAGAGCACAGGCTTCGGATGTGCAGGCTCAGCGGCCATGGCTCACGGGCCCAGCCGCACCGCGGCATGTGGGATCCTCCCGGACCGGGGCACGAACCCGTGTCCCCTGCATCGGCAGGCGGACTCTCAACCACTGCGACACCAGGGAAGCCCGGGTCTTTGTATCTGTTGCTCAAGGAGAGGTGTGTCCAGGTGCAAGCACTGCAGCAAAGGGTCCCAGGTCCCAGCAAAGGGTCCCAGATCCCAGCCTGTCTCAACTGGACAGAATTTTCAGGGCCTATTGAAATTGCAAGTTCATAGAAAATCCCCAAGGCCGGCAGTTGTGAGGGTGAGACGCCAAGGACGATAGCAAAGTCTCTATTGAATGACTTGCCTCTCTCTTTTCTACCGTTTGGTTCCATTGACCTCATGAATGTCCAAATCCAGCAGCAGCCAAGCTTGATTCCGGATGAAGTGTCTTCCCCAGAGCGTACCTCATTGTTGAAAATAATATCATTGGGACATTGCCTCATGGTACCAGGGGCTTTTCTCAGAGGTAATTACTGGGGAACACACACTTCCACACCGGGTTCCAACATGCCTGTTTGTCTTTATAGCACAACTGATGAATTGGACTAAGCCCAACTCTCCTTTCCCTGTTGATCGTATCATGATGAGGCCGAGTCCCATGGTTCTCTGGATCTTGGGGTATCACTCGAACGAAACTTAGGGAAAGAAAATAAAGCATAGAAAACCTGGATTGTCGGCAAATTCACCTCCAGTGTCAGGAAAAGGCCACTCAGTCGCAGGTGCCATATGGCCCCAAGAGGAAGTCACTAGGACATTTTCACCAGCACATGCCTGACCTACTGTGACAGGTGCTGTGTTGCCAGAAGGTACATGGGTGTTTTCCCTTAAAGAGCAGGTGTGGGGGGAGGGGATCTGAATGTCCTGGGAACCTCTGAAGCTTGCCTACCTATTTTCCCTTGAAATACATGGCTGCTCACAGCATCTGTCTAACTTTCTGGGGTCCTGCTGGAGAAGAGTGTCTCCTGTGAATTCTGCCTGTTACCTTCTTTCTTCCCCCCGATTCCTCACTCCAGTGACTGGGAATTTGTCCCACCTGGGATGTTTCTGGTGCGCATGCTGTTTGGTGGCTGAAGATACAATAGCAGGTACGGAAATCCCTCTGGATAAACTTCGAAGTAAAGTTTATACTTAAATTACTAGGTAAAATGAGGCAAAGGCCTCTATGAGTTCATTCTCCTCCCTTCCCGTATCCCAAATCACTGATCACATTAAACTGAATTCTGAAAGTTTCTAAAAAAAGGATACCTGGTTATTGTATGACTCTTGCATTGACTATATAACTTCTGTTGCATATTCCTCTATATGGTAGAGCTCTTAAATCCTTGTTTCCTGCCAAAGCCCCTCTTGGAATGTATCCATCCAAATGGTTCTCTTGTGTTAATGCAGTAGGGGAGTTTTAAATAAAGAACTCTAACACAGACACCATGGGAAAGGGTCCCAGGGTTCAAGGATAATGAGGAAGCTGGTTTCCCTCCTGCAAAGACAAAAGTGACATCTTCTTAAAATTGTTAATTCAACTTGAAGGGAGAAATAATTACCTCTCTGGCCACCACGCTGAAATGTCCAGGGAGAGGAAAATGGACTTCACCCACATTAACTCCGTGGATCACAGCCAAAAAATGCATTAGCCGAAAAAGGACATAACTCCGCTAGATCAAAAGCGTATCCTTGGGCTTCCCTGGTGGTGCAGTGGCTGAGAGTCCGCCTGCTGATGCAGGGGACACGGATTCGTGCCCCGGTCCGGGAAGATCCCACATGCCGCGGAGCGGCTGGGCCCGTGAGCCATGGCCACTGAGCCTGCGCATCCGGAGCCTGTGCTCCGCAACGGGAGAGGCCACAACAGTGAGAGGCCCGCATACCGCAAAAAAAAAAAAAAAAAAAACGAAACCAAAGCAAAAGCGTATCCTCGAGAGAATACAGTGTAATTTCGGGGGAGATTCTAGGTAGAATCAGATGGGGACTTCTCTATTTTTAACGAATGTCTCATGTATTGTAGTATAAGCAGGTCCACAGCTGGAAGCTGGGCGAAGCAGGGATTGGGCATCTGAAATGCTTTTCCAAGTTCTCATTGATTCATACCTGTGTTGGCGGCTGGCAGTGGTCCTCGTGGTATTGACCTTGGCAGTCATTCATAGCATCAGATCATACCACACAGGACAACTTCATCTTCACTCTGCCCAGGGCGTTCGGACAATGACACCTTCTGTTCATTCGTGGCCATAGATAATGCCTACCCCTTAAAAATACAAAGCCTAATTGATCAAAGTTCCTCCCTCCGCAATGGGAAAACAGGCCTGGCCAGGAACGTTTTCTCACCAGCCTTAACGGGTCACTCTAGCTATATCATTTGATATGATTGCTTTCACACATTCAAACTGTCAAAAAGAACTCTGCGTTCTGTAATTAGACAGTAATTCAAGTCAGGAGCATAGAGCGGGGGAGTATTCTATTTTATTTTCCCCAAATGCTAGAAATCAAGCATTCATTTTTGAGGATATAAATTTTGGGATGATTGACAGTCATTTTGCTCAAGGAAAAAGCAGGAAGAAGAAACCTAAAGGACTTCATACTGGTTTTAAGGCAGCTTTCTTACAGCATCCAGTGTGCTCTATTTTGTGCGTATCAGATCTGAAAGTAATGAGCAAGTTGCTGTAAATAAATATATGAAGTGATGCTCAAATGGCAGCAGACACTGGGGACGGTGCCTCATTCACCTGGGTACCTCTTTGCACACAGCACAGACTTCAGACTTGCTCAATGGTGGCTGAACAAATGATGCTCACATATCGAGATGTATACGGAAACCGGAGGAAATGATAGAAACATTGGGGCACGTGGAAGAAGGCAGCATGGTGGAGCCTTTGGTCCGGGGGATCTCGCCCTGACTTGCTGACTAACCCCTCCTGACCTCAGAAACATCATGTGACTGCTCTGAGTTTCAGTTAAACCCTTTATCAATCAAAGGGCTTAATTCTAAGGCTGGGAGGCCCTGGCTTCCTGTGTCATGAGGCTCCAGGGCAGAGACAGGCATGTGGGTCTGGGTATCTACGTTTAGGGCTTGAAGCTGATGCTGTGGTTCAAGCAATGTAGCTCTATCCCTGTTCTTTTACCAAAAATCAGGGATTACTTGGATGCAGGTGGTTTCCTCTTCTTATCGATCAGTTCACAGCATCCATTAAGCACTGATCGTATATAATTGCCAGTGGGACCTTGGCTCAGGGATCCAGGGTAATGATGGCAGAGGATTTTCAATGGAGGATACCCGAGTGAGGACAGCAGATCCAGGCTTCATGGAGATCACAGAGTAGTAAAGTGAGACCCATCCACCTGTCCACCCACCCATCCATCTAAACACCCATCCATCCGTCTCCCCATCCACCTGCCCACCTATCCATCCATTCATCTATTCATCCATCCATTCATTCATACACAAGAACTGATTGAGAATCCACTCTGTACACGGGGATGATGGAAAATTGTCCCTCAGCTCCTAAGTAGTGATGACAATAGATTTACACTGGGGGACAATCTAAGGAGGTGTGGTGAATTTGAGCGATTTCCGGGCTGGGCTGAGCAAGGAAAATATTTGACCACAAGGTGGCAGTAGCAGACAATGGGCTTAGTTGGGGGACACTGACAAGTTTGTGGACAGAAGTCACCCACCTCATGAGACGGTCTAGAGGCTGTGGTGTGGCGGTCACTACCCAGAAAGAGAGGAGAACAAGGAAACTCTGGAGAGGGGTCTTATGTGTCCAGGCGATGTCTCTTAGGAACATGGCAGTGGCAGTGGGGGGTCTCTGGGTGAGAAAGTTCCAAAGTCCAGTAGCCAGGAGACAGGTCCTGGAATCCAGGTGACAGATGCTGAGGGCAAGAGGGAAGGTGGCACACAGAGAAGAGAAGAGCTCAGACTGCGAGCTGGTGAAGTATTGGGGCTTGGGGTCCTGGGGAGGAAGTTCAAGTTGACCAATGGTTTCTGGGGCACTGAGAATCTATGTCCTCCTGACCGAATATCCCTGTGCCTAGCACAGTGCCCTGCACAGAGCTGACATTCAATGCCTCCCTGCTGCAACGATCGGTATTTGATGACGTCTCAGAACAAATCCAATAAGAGTAGCTGGAAAATAATCATCAGAGAAACGCAAATCAAAACTACAGTGACGTACCACCTCACACTGGTCAGAACGGCCATCATCAAAAAGTCAATAAATCAAAACAGTAAATGCTGGAGAAGGTGTGGAGAAAAGGAAACCCTCCTACACTGTTAGTGAGAGTGTAAATTGGCACAGCCACTATGGAGAACAGTATGGAGGTTCCTTTAAAAATTAAAAATAGAACTACCATATGATCCAGCAATCCCATTCCTGGGCATATATCCAGAGAAAACCATAATTCAAAAAGATACATGCACCCCAATGTTCATAGCAGCACTGTTCACGATAGCCAAGACATTGAAGCAATCTAAACATTCATTGGCACATGAATGGATAAAGAAGATGTGAGATAGATACACACACACACACACACACACACACACACACACACACACACAGTGGAATATTACTCAGCCATAAAAAAGAATGAAATAATGCCATTTGCAGCAACATGGATTGACCTAGAGATTATCACACTAAGCAAAGTAAGTCAGAAAGAGAAAGACAAACACCATGTGATATTATTTAGATGTGGAATCTAAAATATGACACAAATGAACATATCTACGAAACAGAAACAGACTAACAGGCATAGAGAACAGACTAGTGGTTGCCAAGGGGGCGGGGGGTGGAGGAGGGATGGAGTGGGAGTTCGGGATTGGCAAGCTAGTATATATAGAATGGATAAACAACAAGGTCCTACTGTATAGCATGGGGAACTATATTCAATACCCTGTGATAAGCCATAATGGAAAAGAATATGAAAAATATATATATATATATAACTGAGTCATTTTGCTGTACAGCAGAAATTAACATTGTAAATCAACTAAACTTCAATAAAATTTTTAAAAATCTAGCAGAAAATAACACAGTATTGTAAATCAACTATACTCCAGTAAAAATTAATTTAAAAAATAAATTTAAAAATCTAGATTTTTAGAGTCTCTTGAAACTGGAAGAGCTATTCCCACATGGGAGCAAGTGGCTGGGGCCAGGTGGATGTATGACTTTCAACGTTGCCTACCTTCCCCAGGCCCACAGTTTTCACCTGAAGTCCTTATTTAAATGTCTAGTCTGGCCTCTGCACGCATGTGAATTTGAGAAGCCAGGAAAAGGAGAAGATAGGAAATGGCCTGTTTCGGATCCTTTGATCCCTTCTATTGTCTCAAAGCTCTTGTAAAGCCCAGCCCTGGCTAATGACCCTTGGAATCATCAGACTCAGAGCCTGGCAGGGGCACCCCTTGGATGTGTGAATTCATAAGTGGGCTCTGGAGTTTCTCTGTAGGTTACACCCTAGCAGATCATTGCTTCTTTTAGAGAGCTTCTGTCTCAAATTTTATCCCTTTCCTTAATAACTACCTCCCTTTTGTTCTACGTGGGTGAACCTAATACAATTTCTCTGAACATCTGTAAAGTTAATTCATCTCTGTCGCCTTGTGTTTGAAACCGAACCAAAAAACGACACTAATCTCTAATTTATAACAAAGCAGTGGTGCGTGAATTTCATTACATCATAGGGAACTAAAAGACAAACTTTGTTTTATCTCAGGATGAACTTGGTGAAGGCCACTTAATATCACATTTGTTCAGTGAGTTGAATAAAGCTGGCTGCTCTGTTTGCTCCCGAGGGTATTAAATATACACTCAGCCTTTTCAACCTGTGACTTTTTCCTCATTCTTAGCTGAGAAAGATTCTCCTCTGTCAAAAAGAAATACTTAGATCAAGTCATTTAATCCCTGAAAAACAGATGGATTAAAACTCCTTTATTAAGTAACTCTACGCAATTTACTTAATGTAATAGTTCTGTCCACACAACCAATTGGATCCCGAGTACTGGGGATTATTGCCGCACATGTTAGGTATCTTATCGAGAAAAATTCACATCCTGAAAGGTGGTTCATTTCATGAGCAATTTGCCCCATTTAAATAGAACTCATTTTGTAGGCTGAGGTTTGTGTATTTAAATTATTATAATTTACTATTGCTACTCAGGAAAGACGAATCTCAGGTGGGGTGAGTTTCTAGCTCATGAATTCTCTGCGAAGACAAAAGAGTTTGTCCACTGCTCCTGCAGACACCCACTTTCCCTGGGGACATAAGTTCCTGCAGGTCTGTTATCTGTAACCGGCAGAACAGAAATGAGGCACACAGCGACCAACGGAAGCAGTCAGGTGATTCTGAAGTTGAAATAATATGCTCAGGAGACCCCTGTGTTTACTAAATCTATTGTCGTTGTTGTTTTTTGCCACACCAGGCAGCATGTGGGACCTTAGTTCCCCAACCAGGGATTGAACACACGCTGCTTGCAGTGCAAGTACGGAGTCCTAACCACTGGACTGCCAGGGAAGTCCTACTAAATCCATTTCTGACAAAAATTCCAAAACTACATGGCAGCCTCACCCAACACCGTGTGAGATTTCAGTCTACTTTCCCTGGGTTCAGGCTTACCAGATAAAGTATAGAACATACAATGCAATTTGGGATATACTGATACTAAAAATGGAGTCCTCAGACGAGATATAGGATAGGTTGCCATTTGGGAAATACTTAGACTTAAAAAATTATCTGTGGTTTCTCTGAAATTCAAATTGAACTGAGAGAGTTAGGGGAGGGAAAATTGGAAGATTGGGATGGACATATACACACTACTATATATAAAATAGATAACTAACAAGGGCCTACTGTATAGCACAGGGAACTCTACTCAACACTCTGTAATGACCTATATGTGGAAAGAATCTAAAAAAGAGTGGGTATATTTATATGTATAACTGATGCACTTTGCTGTACACCTGAAACTAACATAACATTGTAAATCAAATATACTCCAATACAAAAATTTTAAAAACCCACACAAAAAAACAAAAAACCACAAAAAAACCCCAAATTGAACTGAGAGTCCTGTATTTTTATTTACTAAACCTGACAACCCCCCCAGTGCCAGCAATTCATCACCCCCTGCCTCAGCCTCCTCAGGGCAGGACTTCATTTTAATACAAGAAGAAACAGCAAATACACATCAGACAGATGCTGTGTCCAAGGCCTTTCACTCTTGTTGGCTTAGAGTTCTCTTGTGTGAGGGATGATCAAAAGTAGCTACAGAAGCATTTTTTAGAAATTAATTAATTTATTTTTGTCCATTTGGGTCTTTGCTGCTGCGCACGGGCTTTCTCTAGTTGTGGTGAGCTGGGGCTACTCTTCGTTGCGGTGTGCGGGTTTCTCATTGCGGTGGCTTCTCTTGTTGCAGAGCACGGGGACAGTAGCTGTGGCACACAGGCTTCCGTAGTTGTGGCGCACAGGCTTAGTTGCTCCACGGCGTGTGGGATCTTCCCGGACCAGGGCTCAAACCCACATTCCCTGCATTGGCAGGTGGATTCTTAACCACTGTGCCACCAGGGAAGCCCTTCCAGAAGCATGTTAAAGCTTCTAAATCTGACATGTATGGATTGAAGAGTGCAGATCCTAAACTTCTATGTTTGGAGGGATTCATGATTTGACTTTTAACGCAGAGAATCACTGTAGAGTAATTAAGAATATAGCTGAAAGAAGTGGTACATATATACCATGGAATACTACTCAGCCATAAAAACTGAAATAATGTCATTTGCAGCAACATGAATGGACCTAGAGATTATCTGACTAAGTGAAGTAAGTCAGACAGAGAAAGACAAATACCATAAGATACCATTTATATGTGGAATCTAAAATATGACACAAATGAACTTATCTACGAAAGAGAAACAGACTCACAGACACAGAGAACAGACTTGTGGTTGCCAAGAGGGAGGGGATTGGGGGAGGGAAGGATTGGGAGTTTGGGGTTAGAAGACGCAAACTATTATATATAAAATGGATAAACAACAAGGTCCTGCTGTATAAGACAGGGAACTATATTCAATATCCTGTGATAAACCATAAGGGAAAGAATATGAATAAGATTATATATATAAAGAATATAGCTGAATATGATATTTGATGTGACAATGTGTGTGTGTATGTCTATGTGTGTTGAATAAGTGTATGAGCGTGTGTGTATGTTGTGTTGAATTTGGGTATATTTGTGTGCGTTTGTGCATGTGGACATGTGTGTATGTTAAGCACATTGCTCACGTGCATATGAGTGTGTACACGCTTTTGTGTAGAGTGTGTGCATGTTGCTATAGATGTGTGTGCATATGTGTGTGCATATTTGTGTGTGTGTGTGTGTGAGACACTGTAACTTAGGGGTCATGAGTGAGGGTCAAAGCCAGCCTGCCCTGGGGGGAGATCTCACTTCTTCCCCAGTCACCTGTATGAACCACAGCAGCCCCTTCAAATGCGCATGCTTGGGTGGCCTCACGAATAACAGAATCTATATCATGAAGGGATTGAAACTATTTAATAAGCAAACATACCTAATACAGATAAAGTGGTTAGAATGATGTCTGTTATATAATAAACCCTCAGTAAATGTTGGTTATCATTATTTCTGTTGTTATCATCGGTAAGGTCGAATGCACAGGAAATTTTTCCCCCGGGAAATCAGTTACACTCTTTGTGCCTTTGATTCTTCAACTGTACATTGTGGATAATAATAGTTCCTACCTCACAGGGTTGTTGGGAGGGTGAAATGATTAATTCACATCACTTGCTTGGGGGGCAAGGGAAGTTCTTGGTTGAGAATGGGGAATCTGGAGCAGACGGCCTAAGGGTGAGTCCCACCTTCACCAACTATTGGCTGTGTGATCCTGGACAATCAGCCTCTCTGAGCCGCAGCCTTCTCATCTTTGAGATGGGCGTAGTCCGAGAACCCACTTCCTGGGGTCACTGTGAGGGTGAAATGTAACCATGTAAAGTTCTAAGAATAGCACATAGCCAGTGCCATGTAATTGGTGAAGGGACTTGAAAGCGTTCCTTTCCACTCTCCCTCCCCTGGGTCACGGCCCCCCCCCCCCCCCCCCCCGCTCCACTGCTAAGCCATGTACGTAGCCATGAGTTTTTCTGAGCGTAAACCAGCTCATCCGTCTCCAGGCAAGGACAGGATACTGCTGTCCCCTTTAAAAGAGAGAAGGTTTGCAGTGACGCGGTTATACGTTGAAGGAAGAGGTTTACTGTCGTGAAAGATCACGATTAGGTGTTGCCTTGAAAATAATCCCTCATCATGGTTGATACACTCCATCCTGGTCCAGGCAGGACAGAACGTTATTCAATGAAAACACAGGTTCCAGAGACAGATGGTCTGGGTTCAAACCCTGCCTCTGTTGTTTACAAGCTGTGCTCTTTGTGTGTATTTCTTTACTTCCTGAATCCTGTTCTTTGCATTCAAAACGCAGATATTAAACTAACTGTATACACCTCAAACAACTTTAAAAATTGTTTTCATTTTTATGCAAATTAAAGGTTACTTTCCATTTACAGCTATTACAAAATTATTGACTATATTCCCCATGTGGTACAGTACATCCTTGAGCCTATTTTATACTAAATGGTTTATTCCTCCCACGCCCCCACCCCTATATTGCCCCTTCCCCCTCCCTGCAGCCTCATATACATATATTCAGAGTCCCCAAAGGAAAGTGGGGGCAGAAAAATAGTTTAAAAAACAATGGCCAGGACCTCCCTGGTGGTGCAGTGGTTAAGAATCTGCCTGCCAATGCAAGGGACACAGGTTCAAGCCCTGGTCCAGGAAGATCCCACATGCCACGGAGCAACTAAGCCCATGTGCCACAACTACTGAAGCCTGCGTTTTAGAGCCTGTGAGCCACAACTTCTGAGTCCGCGCGCCACAACTTCTGAGTCCGCGCGCCACAACTACTGAACCCACATGCCGCAACTACTGAACCCGCATGCCACAACTACTGAAGCTTGCACGCCTAGAGCCCGTTCTCCGCAACAAAAGAAGCCACCACAATGAGAAGCCCGCGCACTGCAATGAAGAGTAGCCCCCGCTCGCCACAACTAGAGAAAGCCCGCGCGCAGCAACAAAGACCCAATGCAGCCAAAAATAAATAAATATAAATAAATAAATTTATTTTAAAAAACCTATAACTCTACTTATACTTCAGCATATTCTAAAACACCATATAATTGATGTAATTAATTTAGTTACACATATATACAGCCAAATGATTAATAGAATAAATGAAATTCATACATACACATGCATATGTGTACACAAATACCGGGTACTTGTTTAAGTTAAAATGTCCTATTAGGGACTGCCCTGACGGTCCAGTGGTTAGGACTCCATGCTTCCACTGCAGGGGACATGGGTTTGATCCCTGGTCAGGGAAACTAAGATCCCGCATGCTGTGGCACAGCTAAAAAAAGAAAAAAAAAGTGAAAAAAAAAATAAATGTCCTATTATTTTTTTCCTTTTGAATCAGTTTTTCTTTGAATAAATTTAACTCATTGCCTTTCACAAACTCAATTTATTTCAATTAACCATGAACCGTTACTGTGAGTATTTTGTTTTTTAATGCTCAAGATTTTCACAACTGGGCCAGCATGAGCCTTTCGTTAAAGATCTCTTCCCCTTTAGAATTCCTTCCCATGTTTCAAAAATATTCTTGCTTTCTGGCAACAACAGCAAGTTGCTGACCTCATTTTTGCCCCAGGGCTTAGAATCAGCCACTTTCCAATAAGTGCTGGATTCCTTTGGCTGAGTTAGTGTTGGAGACCAGAACCTAGGGTCTAGTGGGCACTGGTGCTTGGCAAATGGGCTGATGTTTTGGTATCTTGCCTACTCTTATGATTCTTCCAACTACCGTCTCTATGATGATGACTGCCAAATAGGTACCCCCAGGCTGAAACTTTCCTCTGAGATTCAGGCGTGCATCACCAGTTATAGAGTAGACCTGGAATTTTAAAATAAGGCTTTCAACAAGTAGAGATGTTTTGCTTCATGTAGGCAAAATATTGGCCTGAAAGAACTCTTTTTAATTCAAATTGTAGTATTCCCAAAAAAGAAATGGAACAAGAAGGAAGATCTATGAAGATCAAAATTCAGCCTAGCTTTGAAGAATAACCTGTTTCATGGATGCTTAAACAGAGAGAAGAAGAAATAAAGAAAAACAGAAACAGTAAAGGGAGGAAGGAAAGAAGGAAAAAGAGGGAAGGAAGGAGGGGAGGGAGGAAGGGAGGGAGGGAGAAAAATAGGAAGATCAGAAGGAAAAGGTGAAGAGAAGAGGGAGGAAAAAACCAGAAAATCCTAGCAAATGAGCTAGGATTTTTCCTTTGCACAGCAATGGAAACTATAAACAAGACGAAAAGACAACCCTCAGAATGGGAGAAAATAATTGCAAACGAATCAACGGACAAAGGATTAATCTCCAAAATATATAAACAGCTCATGCAGCTCAATATTAAAAAAGCAAACAACCCAATCCAAAAATGGGCAGAAGACCTAAATAGACATTCCTCCAAAGAAGACATACAGATGGCCAAGAAGCACATGAAAGAATGCTCAACATCGCTAATCATTAGAGAAATGCAAATCAAAACTACAATGAGGTATCATCTCACACCAGTCAGAATGGCCATCATCAAAAAATCTACAAACAATAAATGCTGGAGAGGGTGTGGAGAAAAGGGAACCCTCTTGCACTGTTGGTGGGAATGTAAATTGATACAGCCACTATGGAGAACAGTATGGAGGTTCCTTAGAAAACTAAAAATAGAATTACCATATGACCCAGCAATCCCACTACTGGGCATATACCCAGAGAAAACCATAACTCAAAAAGACACATGCACACCAATGTTCATTGCAGCACTATTTACAATAGCCAGGACATGGAAGCAACCTAAATGCCCATTGATAGACGAATGGATAAAGAAGATGTGGTACATATATACAATGGAGTATTACTCAGCCGTAAAAAGGAACGAAACTGAGTCATTTGTAGAGACGTGGATGGGCCTAGAGACTGTCATACAGAGTGAAGTAAGGCAGAAAGAGAAAAACAAATATCGTATATTAACACATATACGTGGAATCTGGAAAAATGGTACAGATGATCCAGTTTGCAAGGCAGAAATAGAGACACAGATGTAGAGAACAAACGTATGGACACCAAGGGGGGAAAACGGGGTGGGAGGGAATTGTGGTGGTGTGATGAATTGGGAGATTGGGATTGACATATATGCACTAATATGTATAAAATAGATAACTAAAAGAACCTGCTGTATAAAAATAAATTAATTAAATTAAAAAAGAAAAAAAATATTTGGGAGACAGAATCCACAAAAAAATAGTAAATAAATAAAATAAAATAAAATTATGGGAGTCGAGTGGCAAAGGAAGCCACAGATCAAGATTCAGGTTTATGCTGGAAGTTTTCTTGGGCAAATTACTTCAACTCTTATAATTTTTAGTTTTTTCTTCTCTAAAATGATGATTCAAAACATATGCAAACTTAAAAACAAATATGAGTGAACCTAACCAAACAACTGGCTATTTAGCATGAAATTCACCTCTGTGAATTTCACCCTCTGTCAAAATACCCAGATAATGAGTGAATCGATGACATACACCTGGGAAGTGGATGCTAAGGTCCTAGACTATGTGCGTTACCATTGGATGCCGCTCTGCCTGGTTCCATGCCTTCAACGGCTGTGAAGAAAGATTGGTGATGAGATGTCATTAAATGTGAATTGCACTTTTGTTAGTTCATACCGTTTATGATTCACTCCCAATAGTATATTTAACCTGAGTGTACCTTAGCCCCTTAGATGTTACAAAAGGAAAATTATTTTTTATGTGTGCCAACAAGGCTAAATATTGTTAAATGGTTTTAAAAAAACAGCGTTGAACCACAGAATTAAATACTTTCCATCTGTCCTTCATGGCCACCTAAATTATAGTTTGGGTACTAATAGCTGATTGAAGTTAGAATTAGAACAGTCCCTTGATTAGGCCCTTTGATCTTTCCTCCATCTTCCCTCCACCCTTTTAAAGGGTATAATTTAACGACCAATAATGGGACAAGGTAATTTTTCCAGTGGCTAGTGAGTATAAGGAACTCACTGTCTTTAAAGTCTGTGCCACTGAGGTTTGAAATTGGCAAACGAGGGATTTCAGTAAATGAATGAGGGTGTGCAAGAAAATGGCTTTAAGTGTATTTCAGAAAGACTTGTATAAGAAGTTTTATAAGTCCACAGCCCAAATCTACAGGCAACCCACAGGGGACACTGTCCTCAATCAGGGTGGAAAGTGAGAGAAGATGCCCAATGGGGGCGTAAGTGCGGGGTCTGTGCCTTGGGCGAGACACCAGGCAGGGTGGACCGCAACAACGCAGAGCAACCTCACCTGCCAATGGGACCCATCAGCTGTAATCTCATCATGATTAAGTGTTTCTTCCTTTCAGTCCTGTTTTGCTTACAATTCATGTTGTACCAATCCCCCCTTCCCCATGATGAAGCGGGATACACACTTAGGCTTTGGTCTGTCTCCTTCATCCCCTACTTCCCCAATTCTCCAACTCCAAAACCAGAAAAAAAAAAAAACAACTTAACCCACCAACCTAACTTTTAAAGTCCTCTTCTAAAGGTTGCCATCCTGCAGCTTCCAGCATAGAGAGGGTACCCGGGTTAGCTATTTGCAGATTAAATAATGGGCGCATTTGGAATCTCAGTCTTTCCCAGGAGTAAGGCTGAAGTCTGCTTATCTCTACTTAGAGTCTCTTGTTTGCCTATCTCTTGAGTTTCTAGCACAATCTCTGTGGAGGGTTGACGTACTGAAGGGACCACAGTTTAATAGCTAGATAATCCAGTCACAATGACAGGCGGACTTTCGGAAAGGCGAAAATCTCCTAGCACTAGGACTTAGCTCTGTAAAGCTTTTCAAAGACCCGCTGGCTACACAAAGAAAGCGGCCTCTGTGCTGATAAGGGGGAGATTTCCAGTCAGTGCCCCTGATAATTAAATGGCCTTGTCAGAAGGCTGAGATACACACTGATGCATTGGGGAATATTTCATTTTAAAAAGATATAAACACATAAAGGAGAATCAAAAAGGATTTTAAAGAATTGTCTTTGACTCTTTTGATGTCAATCAAACTTAAAACGTGTTGCTACCAAAAGACATCCAATCCTTCACTTTGAGGCTCTTTTAGGAAAATGTGGGGCTTGACGAAAGCTTAAAACGTGCTTGTGTACACTTGTTAACTTTTATATATGTGCATCGTTGAATTTCTATCATGTAAATCTGGCTTGGGTAAGGACGCAGCCTGCTTCTTTAGCAAATGTAAACAAGGGACATTTTAGGCAATTAGAATAGAAAGAACATTTGGCCAAGGTAGATCCAGGCTGACGGTGGAAATTGCTTTGCCGCTGGAACACACTTGGGCAGTCACGTGGAAGGTTAAACGCGCCACCTTCTTCAAAACGAGTGATCCTTATGAAGTCTGCCATTACCTGATTAATTTATTGCGAGCAAGAGGGACCTTGTCAACAGCTCTTATTGCTGTACATACCGGTTTATAAACAGAAAACAATAGTTCTACATTATTCTGGAGGGTTTGCTGGAAACTGAGTAGCTGTCATGGTAGATGATGTTTAATCTACGCCGGTTTTGCGTTGTGAAGCATTGCGGCTTTGTGAAACCCTGCAGCCGGGGGTCCAGAGGGACTTAGGAGCCTGTGTTCAAATCCTGGCTCTGCCACTTCTTAGCTATGCACACCTGGGCGACGTCATCCACCTCCATGGCCTCATTTTTCTGTTCTGTGACACAGGGATGATGCTAAAGCTTCTGCCCATGTTAATAAGTTAATGAACGTGAAGAGCTTAGTCTGGTGTCCAGCACCTTGTGCTCTGTACGTGCGAACCGTCATCATCCCCTAAGGACCAGCATGTAGACATCTAGTGCCTCTCTGGCTTCTGTTTTCCACTCGCCTCATACCTTCCAAAAGGCAATGAACAGAGGGCTGCCTCTGGTGAACAGCAAAGGGGAGAAAAAAGAGAAACTCCGAGGAGAAGATTATTACAAAATGGTAACATTGCAGAATGTTATTTTAGCCACAAAATAATGTGAGAAAATGCCAAGGAATTTTCATTCTCTGTGCTTATGTTCTGGTGCCTTAAATGAAATTTTATGTGAAAAATTACTTATGTGGCTTCATTTTTCATATGCGAAAAGAGGCAAAGAAATTTGTGCATTGACTACTTGGAGTGTCCAGAGGCTATGGGCGACTGAAGATTCTTTTTCTCCCCCGCCTCCTTCTTTCCATCCCTTCTTCCTTCTTCTCCCTCTCTCTCTCTTCTCTTTCTCCTCTTCCTTCATTCCACTATTATTACTTGATATTCCCCAAGAGCCAGTAGTGCTGTCTTGACCGTACAAAAATAGATTCCTCCAAATGGCTTTGTCTCCCCTAAGAGATGATAGGTTGCTTTTTCCCCTCGGTACAAACCAGAAATTGAAACAGATGACCTGTCTTCAGCAGTGTCAGGCAAAGGGATCTGGCTCATGGAGAGTCCGTCTCTGGACATATTTGGAAAACAGTCAGAGAAGGAAGTGATATTGGTCCACAACTGGATGTGGAGATGAGGGTCCACCCTCTCCAGGGCTCTCTTCTAATGGCATCCTCACTGTACTATATGCCTTTTTATTGTTTTTGCACAATCTTCTCAAAATAACAACAGTTTGACTGTTCAGGGTATCAAAAAACAAAAGAGTAAATTTTAAGGTCTAATTGGCTTTATTAAATGATTCATGAATTGGGCAACATCTCACCTAGCAAACGGTACGGGGGTAGCACAACATGGAAGGCTTTTATAGTAAGAAGGGTGGGACAAGGAAAGGAAGTCATCAGCGAGGAAAAAAATGAAAGTTCATTGGAGGAAAGTAGAAGTTCAGGTGACCACGGCTCCTCATTGGCTGAGCTGCGGCATTTCCCATTGGCTGGGAAGGAAGAAAGTCTTCCTTCCTCCTGTTGGGGTAGTGAGTAGTTGGACATCCTGTTTAGGAGTGCCGGTGTCTCTTCCTGATGGTGTCAGTAACTCATGTCTTCCAGTTTGGGGTAATTGCTGACGGGTGCTGGAATTTGAGAGTTCTCTATACAGGCCTTCCAACCACAATTTTAGTTGACGTCTTCTTTTATGCATTTTCACAAGCAGTAAATAAATCATTTCAGTGGATTTAGGGAATTTATTATCATTACTCACAGTACTCTCAGGGTCATTCAGGGGTATATTCAGAGCAGCAAAAAATCTAAGTCGCCAATGTGCAGGGTCCCAGGTAAGGTCGAATAAGGTGACACTCTGCCTTCTGTCTCAGCTCTCTTACTGTAAACAAGCATCCTTTTCATGATCTATGTGTTGCTACTGGGTTTTTTTTTGCATTTTTGTTGATGATTTCTGGTTTAAAATGGACCCTAAATAGTGCTTAGAGCTGAAGTACTGCCATGTGCCTTAAAGAGAATCATCAATAGATAAGGATGAGTTTTGGTGCTAGTTCTCACACTGAGAATTCAGTGTTAATGAATTAACAATATATATTAAATAAGTTGTCTTTAAACATAAACACACATTTTAAAACGTTATGGGACTTCCCTGGTGGCGCAGTGGTTAGGAATCTGCCTATCAGTGCAGAGGACACGGGTTCGAGCCCTGTTCCGGGAAGATCCCACATGCCGCGGAGCAACTAAGCCCGTGCGCCACAACTACTGAGCCTGAGCTCTAGAGCCCGCGAGTCACAGCTACTGAGCCCGCGTGCCTAGAGCCTGTGCTCCACAACAAGAGAAGCCTCTGCAACGAGAAGCCCGAGCACCGCAACAAACAGTAGCCCTTGCTCTCCGCAACTAGAGAAATGACAAGAGCCGCCCAGGAATCCATATCTGTATTTCCTCTAGAATCACTAGCTCCGTATTCGCTAATTCAATGTTCACGATGACTGTATACAACACAACCACCACGGACAACAAGCATTGACTTCTATTTGGGGAAACAGTGAACTCGGTTATTCCTGCTTCTCCGTCTTTGCAGATTTTTTGATTCAAAGAAATAGAAAGTCAGTTCAGGGTTAACATTTGCCCCACCATCTATGGGGGCTCCATTCTTTTCAATCCATTGACTTTTCTTTCAGAGCTGGCTTAATTAAAACTGCAACAAGAACGTTATGACAGGGAACGGTGTTTCCAGGCTTGTGCATATGGTAACCGGCCGTGTTCTTAGCTGCTTGTGATATTTATTGTTCTTGGCCTGTTGGCGTCTTTATGATGCTGTGACTCAAATTTTATAGCTGTTTGGCCAGGCTAATTTTCCATGCTGCATTTTGTCAGCCCATCCCAGACACCCAACTAGTTCACTCTGAATCACTTGAGCTGTGAAATGTGTCACTCGCGTCGTCCAGAAAGCCTCTGGCACATCTGGCTTCTCTCCAGCAGCTTGGAAACAGAGGTCAGGGAGGAGAAAAATGCAACCTAAAAAGCCCCCCCCACCTCTTCTCATATAATTACTAGGAGATGATAATTCCTAGTAATTCCCATGAAGATTTCTAACTGTTGTGACAGCTGTAAAGGGTACCTACAAGATGAATGGGATAAATGTTGAATTATGCAGCCGGTCTCCACCGTAATAGTTAACATGGCTGAGTTAATATTCTCCCCTCCTCTGATAAAGGTCCTTTGTGAAATCTCATCGTGATGTGGCTCAGATCAAGGAGGATTTTGTTTTCAGTTCCAGAAACAGCAAAAGGACCGTGACATTTTGTTTCAAAACATGACACTTGATTTGAAGACCAGGGACCCCATCTTCTTCAGTGCCCCCAACCATAATGAACTCATATATATTTTTAATCGAAGTATAGTTGATTTACAATGTGTTAATTTCTGCTGTACAGCAAAGTGATTCAATTATACCTATATATACATTCTTTATCTATAATTTTCCATTATGATTTATCACAGGGTATTGAACACAGTTCCGTGTGCTATACAGTAGGACCTTGTTATTTATACATTCTATATGTAGTAGTTTGCATCTGCTAACCCCAAACTCCCAATCCACCCCTCCCCTGCTCCCCTCCTCCTTGGCAACCACAAGTCTGTTCTTTATGTCTGTATGAACTCATGTGTTTTAAATCCACACTCTGATCTGACTTTGACTATGTGCAGATAAACCGGGTTGGGCTCGTTCCTTTGAGCAGCTCCAATTCCATTCTCGTGGTCTGCACATCCTCCAGGTAGAGAACTGCATGCGGTGGACATTAGCTCTTTGTGTCTGAATATGAGAAAGCCAAACAAAAAATATTCTAAACCTAGGGGGGCGACCCCTGCAGTATGGTTGAGACTGGGTTTTTTCCCCATGACAAGGGGCTTTCAGTGCTTAAACTGGGAAAGTCCCAGAAAAACTAAGAGGAGCTTGATCCTTAATGCAATTAGGTATCTTGCAAATCAGTCGTGCTCTGCCTTCTTTTGGGTGTCTCCATAAGAGAACTTTAATTAATCAATTAGATAGATTATATCTATCTATTTGGCTGTGCCTGAGCTTAGTTGCAGCATGTGGGATCTATTTCCCTGAGCAGGGATGGAACCCGGACCCCCTGCACTGGGAGCACGGAGTCCTAACTACTGGACCACCAGGGAAGTCCCCATAACAGAAGTTTAAAAAGGAATTCCAGAACATAGCCAGAAGGCCAAAGAGGAATACTGAAGTGTGGGCCCTTTTGTTTGTGAACTTACTCTGGACGATGCCTCAAGAAAGCCCTAGATATCACCCAGTGTTCATCTCCTTGGACACAGTGTCTGAGAGCAGAAAGGGACGTTAAGGGGTCACCCCCTCATCCAGTACTGAAGTTCCTTCAATTTTGAGGCTTCAAATAGACTTGAAAGAAATAAGAAATACAAAATGAGGTTAAAATTCGAATCTATGTTCTCATTTTGTTTTAGTTTTTTTAAAATTACTTTCATTTAGTGTATGTACATTTAAAAGAGCCAAGGAGGAATTTAAGTCTCTGAACTGGGGTCTGTCCTCACTGGTCCCAGGACTCTCCGGGCTCTAGCCACACTGTCGTAGAAGAGAAGCTCTGGTCTGGAGTTTCCGGCCAAGGACTTATTAATTCAAGACTCAACACTTCTGAAGCCTGTTTCCATTAGTGGCCACATTTGAAAAGACCCAGATCGGCACACTCATTAATATTCTTACCAACGTACTTTGGTTCTAAATAATAGACGATCTTGAACATTTCCCAGGTAGTTTTATTTTGTATCATATATTTTATTCAAACTTCTTTGAATTATTTAGTTAGAATTTTAAAAGGCAGTAATCATGCCATTTACCTCTTCTGATTTTCCCACTCAGCAGGATCTTAAATTATTCCAATATTTTGCATCACCAACAGAAATAAATAGTCCTATATAAAATTTAGGTCACATCAAGATTTTCTGACCCAATAAAAATGTCAGTTGTCTGAGAAATACTTCCAGCCAATTATAAATATGTCAAAATGTGTAAAAGCATGGCATTTGAGATTGAGTCGAGAGTAAGCATTTAAAAGTGGTTGTAGGGCTTCCCTGGTGGCGCAGTGGTTGAGAGTCCGCTTGCCGATGCCGGGGACACAGGTTCGTGCCCCGGTCCGGGAAGATCCCACATGCCGCGGAGCGGCTGGGCCCGTGAGCCATGGCCGCTGAGCCTGCGCGTCCAGAGCCTGTGCTCCGCAACGCGAGAGGCCACAACAGTGAGAGGCCCGCGTACCACAAAAAAAAAAAAAAAAAAAAAGTGGTTGTAAACGATTATATTTACAATTAAATATATGCTTAAATATACACACCCCTGTGTACTCTTGAGAGCTGGCATAACCAAAATCCAATTTTGAGATGAGAGTCACAGTTGGCTAAGCAAGGTTTTGAAGGTGATCAGGAAATTTAAAACAATCATAATAATATTGATAATATGAGTTCAATTGGGTTGCAGGAGAAGATGGGGAAGGGTGAACATCTTTCTGTTCCCAAATCTTGAGATTATAGGATTTGTCAGCCCAGTCTGTGAAGCATTGGAATTTTTTAAAATATATTTTTAAAATTAATTAATTAATTTTATTTTGGGCTGCATTGAGTCTTTGCTGCTGTGCGTGGACTTTCTCTAGCTGCGGTGAGCGGGGTCTACTCTGTTGCGGTGCGTGGGCTTCTCATTGGGTGGCTTCTCTTGTTGCAGAGCACGGGCTCTAGGTGCGTGGGCTTCAGTAGTTGTGCCACTCGAGCTCAGTAGTTGCAGCACACAGGCTTAGTTGCTCCGCGGCAAGTGGGATCTTTCCGGAGCAGGGCTCGAACCCCCAGTCCCCTGCATTGGCACGCAGATTCTTAACCACTGTGCCACCAGGGAAGCCCCAAGCATTGGGTTTTATATTTAATATTTATGGAGGTCAGAAGAACTACTATGTATAAAATAAGTAAGCTACAAGGATATATTATACAACACACAGAAGATAGCCAATATTTTACATTAACTACAAATGTAGTATAACTTTAAAAAATTGTGAATCAGTCTGTTGTACATCTGAAACATATAATAACTGTACATCAACTATACCTCAATAAAAAACATAAAAAGGAGAATTGGAGCACCTGAAACGGGATGAATTGAGAAATTTTCACTGTCAGTAAATTTCAGCCTGTAGGATACCTTTTGTTTTACGTGAGCTGTATTTCTATGACTTTCGTGGGTCAGTAGTTGAGACTTTAAGGGTCACAGTTTATGGACACAGATGTCCACTTGTGTCTGTTTATTGAACTTCTTACAACCACAACTGAAATGAAACAAAACCTTTTCTCCACTGCCCCCTGACAAATGGGTTTTAGCCCTATTGATGACCAGGTCACGTGTCATAAATTCTTATTGAATTGACCAGGAGTGGGGTCCAGACATGGGAGAATTTTTCAAGTTCCGTAGCTAATTCTAACATATACTCAGGGCTGAGAACCATTTCCAAACGATGGAAGATGTATATTTATCCCCCTTTCAAGAACAAAGCTTACACTGTAGGTTTCTCTCCTAGAAATCTGCATTTCCCTTGTGCCAGGGAATAGAGAAGAAGGTTTGGATTTCAAAAGTCTGAGTTCTCGCTGGTGGCTAGTTGAATTTTCCCTAGAAAAGAGGGTTCTAGGTGTTCCATCAGAGGGGGTGTAGCCTATTTAGAGGGTTACCAAGGCAAGTGATGCAATTTGTAGGAGGAAGAGCTGTAATTTAGGGGACCAGCTGTCCTGGTTTACCCAGGATTGATGGGTTCCTGGGAAGTGAGACTTTCTGACTTTCTGTGCTGAAATAAAAGAGTCCTGGGCAAACTGGGCTGGTTGGTCACTCTATCTTGGAACTCAAGGACAGCATCCTAAGGGGCGGCAAGTGGGGACCTTCCCAGGCAGGGCGGACGCAACTTCTCTGGCCCCAGCATGGCTTAAAGGGAGGGAGCTGATGTCTCTGAGCAGATGCTGTGAACCTAGGTTGGAGGCACCAAGGAGCAGCAGCCACGAAGGATGGAAGGCCAGAGGGTTTCCTTAATTTCTGCAAGCTCCAGGAATCTAGAAAGTTCCATGACAGATGGGGTAAAGAGTCCCCTGAAAATTACCAGGATTGATTTCTCGCCAAACCAGATGGATGGAGCAGAGTCAGAGCTGGGTGGCACTAAGAAAGATAATAAATGTGATACGTGTTGCACGCTAGCACACGATGCATTCAGTTTCTTAAACTCCTGCATTAGCGGAAATGAAGAAAGCAGAAAGACCACTCAAAGAAGCAATGGGATTCTTTTGCTTCTCCCTGTGTTACACAGTCCTGGGGAAAGCGCAAATGGCTTAGATGCTTGTTCCTGTGAACCAGCTAACAGCTTACTTATCAAGACTTGCTTCAAGTCTGCCCTCCGTTGTGCCCACCAATTCAAAACCATTGTGGCAAAGCAGCAGAGGGCTCTATGGGACTCTCTCTGGGAGCCATTAAGTGCCTGAGCGTGATTCTTAGTGGGGCCCAAGCTGGAGTCCGCGATGAGCCTGCTTTCCACTGAAAAGCTTCCAAATGCCTCCACATAACCAGACCTGGAACACAGGGTTTCTTCTGTTCTGGACTGAGCATCACAAGCGTTCTGGAGAGTTCCACGACTAGCCTGAATTCCCATCAAACCAAGAATTCAAATCCAACACTTCTGCTCCCAGATGAAGAAGAAACATTTTATCTCGAAGATGGAGGGACCAAACAAAACCCATTTGCCCACAACCTGTTTCTAACAACTAAATCTCCGATATCATTTGTGATAAGTGAAGGTCAGACAGCTGTTCAGAAACCCAACATCACAATGACAGGTGCCCAGATCTGGGAGCAGAAGCTAGGCTCAAGAACCCTCCTGAGGGTCCCAGAGAAGTAGCAGGGACCCCTGGCCCCTGGAACAACAGAAATGTTACAAGCAAAGATTTTCACATCTGGCCATGACGAGACGCCACTCAGCCACAACCTGAGCTGTAGTATTAACGCGGCAGGCCAGCGTGTTGGGTCCAGAGGGAACAAGCCTGTTGGATTATGACAACCGCCTTCTGCCAGGGATCCAGGGATTTTGCCCGGCGTGCCACCTGCTAAGCTGAGAGAGAGCTGCTGGACCAGGAGGAAAAGTAGTGCATGGTGAGGATGGATGCATAGTATAGGAGGTGATGCTGGGCCGGAATGCACACGGAGGGAGGGTCCGTGATTTGCGCGGCTGGAAAGGAGGAAGGACGTAAGGTGTAGATCCGAGGAGCTCCAGAACCCCTCTTGAGCATCTGAACTATGTGCACCATTCCGTGGTGTGTCGGGATCACTGAGACAGAGAATTGATCTCCCCAGGCAGAACGCCAAGGGATGTCCCCGGAGACCCTGTGTCCCTGTCAAGCTGGACCACCTAAAGGACCCATGATGCACAGACTGCGGGACTCAGGGAAGAGCAGGACACGATGCCGCTTATCATCATACACTGACGCTGTGCTGTGCTGTGCTGTGCTGTGGACACCCGTATCTGGTCCAAAGTGGCCCTTCCCCTTAGCAGCACCAGAATGGCCTCGAGGCTCTGCGATTGTTCTGTGTGAGCAAAAGGTAAAGCAAACTTTTCTCCAAAAGCACAGCCAGGGACAGTGAAACCTGGCGGGTGAAGCCGTGCGATGGGCTGGCTCTTGTTTCTACGGCTCAGTATTGAGTTGGGCTGATGTTGCCTAAGCTTCCGGCCAAGGGACAGCAGGGGGGTGAGAGCGTGTGTGCACTGGGTCAGGTCCCACCAGCTTCCCGCCTCACAGGACCTGCCACAGCAGATCACCCATCCCTGGCTCTAACCCTCTGAGGACTCTGCCCTGCTCTCCCATTTGTAAACTGCACCATCGAGATGACGTTCTCCTGACGGTGAGTCCAAAATACTTAGCTGTGCTTGACCAACACATTCTTCTGTGTGTCCTTCTGCTGTGGATAAACAAGGAAATCCTTCTCTACTTAAAAGTCTTTAAATGCTAGAGATGACACAGATGCCAGCCCAGAGAGACTTTGAAAGGGCACAGACAACACTTATCCTAAGGGAAGGAGGGGGAGGGTCGACTGGCATCTTTGACGTCTCGATTTCCATAACCATGAACGTGGGAGTCTGTGACTCCAGGTGAAAGGAGTCAAACCAAGTGATGAGAAATGATCATCATACAAGTTCTTTTCATTTGGCTGAAATTTGGGGAAAAAAAGAAGAATCCCATTGGGTTCCACTGTGTCATGCAGTTGGAAACCCTTGTTTCATTTTTTTTCAAAAGAAGTTCCAGAAATTAACTTCCATTTTAAAATAAAAGGACAAGGACATTTGTTTGTTTGTTTATTTATTTATTTATTTATTTTTGGCTGCATTGGGTCTTCGTTGCTGTGCACGGCCTTTTCTCTAGTTGTGGCGAGCGGGGGTTACTCTTCGTTGCGCCACACAGGCTTCTCATTGCGGTGGTTTCTCTTGTTGCGGAGCACAGGCTCTAGGCACGCAGGCTTCAGTAGTTGTGGCACTCTGGCTCAGTAGTTGTGGCTCGCGGGCTCTAGAGCGCAGGCTCAGTAGTTGTGGCACGTGGGCTTAGTTGCTCTGCGGCATGTGGGATCTTCCTGGACCAGGGCTCGAACCCGTGTCCCCTGCATTGGCAGGCGGATTCTTAACCACTGCACCACCAGGGAAGCCCAAGGACAGGACATTTGTAAGAGCGAATTTCCAGGGAATGATATAAAAATGTAGAAATTATTTTTCTTCTTGTAGTCAGGATCCGAGTTATTTTCTATTTATATGCAAATGTAAGTTTCCTGAGCCTTTTTTTTTGTTTGTTTTTTACAATGCTGACATAGTATTTATTTCCTACAAGTTTAGATGAGGAGTGTCTTGATATGATAGTGAAACCATTCTGATACGAGGTTAAGAAAATGCATTCCTGACTCCAAATGGGCATAGAGCTGACATTGCTTATTTACATATTCAGATGTGAGAAATTATTCTATTTTTTCCCGAGTATAATGATTTATTGATTTTTAAAATCAATGTTGAATTTTATAAAGAAGGATTTGCCTCTTAGTAGTAAAGCTGATGGGCAGACACACCAATTTTGTCTCTTAATTATCCGCAACCTTCTACCTGTATACAGTAAGGACTTTTGGGTGAGACCTTTCTTAGTTATTTTGTATTTGCCTGGTAATCCCTGTGTCTGACTGCTTCCATTTTAACTGTATTTTAAGTCCTTACTGGCAGAGCAGCTTATATTTAAAATGATTGCTAGTTACAGGTTGTTAATTAGTGGCTGCCTAATGAGAAACTACAAAACAATTTGGTCCCTGCAGGGAGATGAGTGACCAGAGAACAACTGCTATTTAGGGACAGTGTGTTTTTCGTTTAACTTCCTTCCTGCAGACAAGAGTTCCAATGATGATAGCCTGTTTGGAACGTGGCAGAGTACAAGTAGGAGAGGAAACAAGGCAGAGGGGTGTCCTAGTCTTTCACATTCAGAAAAGGCCAGAAAAATCAGAGGTCTGAGACTTAAGACCAACCCCAATCCAGTGTGACCAGTCACGAGCATCTAGAAATTCTTCAGAATGACAGCCTCCGTGGACACCCAGGGATGGTGTCTACAACCCAAGCCTCCATGGAAAGGTCACATTGAAAGGCAATTCTTTGACCCTATTGGTCTTCAGGGCTGTTGGCAACACTGCAAAAACATCTGTTTTGTTCTCCTTCACTTTCTCCTTCCCATCCAGACCTAGTCCTCATGAGCCAGGGTCCTTCTTACCAGATGATAAATGAGAAGAGAATTCATCAGAATTGAATGAACATTATCAGGACATGTGGGCTTAGTGACTTGCCTGCAAATGTCATGTCTGTGTGTGTGAGGCATTCATTACAGCACTTGTTTTAATTTAGTCTGCTCAAGGCAAGGATTCACTCCTTACATACACAAGCAGGAGGAAATACCAGCTGAAAATGACAGCGCCTCTGAGATCAACATGGCACATGATCCCCCAGAGGTTGCTACCTTCTTTGAACTTGCCTACAGATGCTTCTGGAAAGGAGCAACCCATAACATGCTTTCTAGCATGCTGTTATGTTAATGTTTCACTTATGAAGATATTACAGGTCAATGGTCATCAACGTAAGAACCACCTGGAAGGCTTGTGAAAGCAGAGACCCCAGGGTTTCTGGTGCGGTTGCTCTAGGACCTGAGAATTTGTACCTCAGGCAGGATGCCGCTTGTCCAGAGACTACTCTGAAAACCATTGCTATAGGTTAGGAAGGGCATTTCAGGAAACTGAACATTTCATTGGAAGATATGGGAAGTTCAAGTTAAAAAAATCGTTTTCCCCGTTGCTCTCACCGCGGTCCTGATATACAAGGGCTCTTTGCAGCCCCAGTGAATATAGTCTGTTTGCATGGGATATAAGCACGGGGAGAGAAAGGGTAGCAAGCCTGCTGCTTCTCATAAGAACTTAAATTTAGAAACGGCAGTGGCACTGGAGGAGAAGAGACTGAAGCCAACAGAAGGGAAGAGACTAAGGGGCACTTAATTATGGAAATCATACTCACTCCTGTGATAGAGGATTTGAAAAATCAATAGGCAGAATGTAGGAGCACATCAGCCCAGCCTTTGGGGTCACATCGTCTCAGGATCCTGGCTCCATGACTCAGCTGGCCCTGTGAACTTGGTGCAGGTCCTTAAACAAAGATCCTGGCTCCATGACTCAGCTGGCCCTGTGAACTTGGTGCGGGTCCTTAAACAAAGTAAGCCTTAGTTCTTTCTCTATAAAATGAAAATAGAAGTACTACCTGTGTTGCAGAGGTATTGTGGAAATCGAATGGACCACTTAGCTTAGCCTATAGTGAGAGCTCAATAAGTGTTAGGTACCGTCATCAACATCATCATCACCATCATCATCATCTTCAAGCTATCAGGAGGAAAATATAGGTGAGTAGAAAATTTATTTTTTGAATAAGATTTTACTTAGTTGTGAAATAAGCTATTTATGTATTTATTTGACAATTCTTTATTAATCAAATAATCATGCCAATGAGTGAATAAGTATAAAAAGAGATGTGTTTCCTGGGAAAAAAAAAAAGAAATGAGGTTGTTTGTGCAGTTAAAACATGGGGAAAATTGGCCCACACAGAGGGCTGGATTTTCTAGAGACAAAGTACAAAGGAGATGAGATTCTAGGCGTGGCATTGAAGAGAAGTCCCAACATTCGATGGCAAAGTACAGGAGGGTGAACCTACAATTGACACTGATACTTTATGACCCCCAAATTAGTTCATGAAATCCAGGAGAGAAAAATCAGGAGAGCAAAAACTAAATCACCTTCACATTATTCAAGGCTCCCAGTGTATGATCTTCAACCTCCCTTGCCCCACCACGCACTTCTAACTCGCCTGGATTAAAAAAAAAAAAATTGTTCACCAGAATATTCTGACCTCTGCACCTTATTTTGTTCCAAACCTTCCTCCTATGTTGAATATCCTTTACTATCCCTCAATCTGCTCACCTGTAAAATTCAGATAATAATACCGTCCCGTAAGATTGGTGAATAAAGTATTTAGACGTACCTGGTTTGCAGTAAACGTGGTATAAATGCTTGCCGCTATTATTATTATTATTATTACCTTCTCCATCATTTATTTCAAATGTCAACATGAAGCTGGCAGCCGCAGCCGTGGGGTCATTTCCTCCCTGGATATGACAGAGAGTATTGACCAGAAGGTCAACCTATCAGACTGAAGCTGAGAAAGTATATTGTTATATAGAATGAGCCTATACAGGAGGTTTGGTTATTATTTCTGCAAAACTGTAGCTCTATAGAAGGTATTTTGACTTTCCTTTTAAACTGAGGAGCGTCACATAAGGGAATGCAGAAGAAAACTACGTATCATCCGGGAAGACATTGGAAGAATCTGCAGCAGAAAACAGAGGGGCTGGAATTTGTATATTACCTCAACTCTCAGAGCAGAGAGTCTGCAGTGAGACACATCCCGAAGCATCACACCGGGTTGCCCTGGCAACAGGCATCTCCTGTTCTCACAGTGAAGACGTTATAATGAGAAAAAGGTATGTTCCGAAGAAGTGACAGTGATGGGAGGGGCACAGCAGCACGTGGTCTGTCAGCTCCTTTTTAGGGACAGTTGGAGAGGGAGTTTCAGAGAAGTTGTCAGAGATAATGAAAATCAAAGGGTCTGATGAACAACGAAATTGCTTGCTGGCATCCCTGGGCTGCCACCTGCACATCAGTTCTCTAGAACACCGAAGGTGATCCCACACTGCTCCCCGCGCCCTGTCTGCATCTGTATGAGCAGATGCCTTTGGCTCCAAGTAATGATGTAACATAATGGAAAAGTTTTTCATTATTCCACTGATTGCCTAGTTGTTTAATTCTTTGGCTTCCTAATGGAGCCGGTGTAGAATTTTATTGCCTGCACTTCTGTATTAGAAAATAAAGGGAGAGAAGCATTTGAGGACTACATTAGATTAAGTTAAAACAGATTGATTTCTCCATATATATTAGCTCCTGTTAATGAAAGACAGGAAGTCTACCCTCAACAGGGGATGGCTGGTCCACAGCTGAGCTGCTGGAGCTCAGAATATGCTTGTGTGGATTCGGCCGCTGGTCAGTACACTGTGGTCTGAAGGCCCTGTCCAATCTTCCACCCACATCTGCATGACCCATGAACTAAGAATGATTTTTACATTATGAAATGGCTGAAATTAAATCAAAAGAAGATAGTATTTTGTGACATTTGAAAGTAATGTGACATTGACATTTCCGTGTTTATAAATAAAGTTTTATTGGGACACAGCCAGGCTCCACCATTTATGGATGGTCTATGGCTACTTTTGTGCTGTAACAGCGGGGCTGTACCACAGAAACCTAAGCTGTTTACTATACGGCTCTTTACAGAAAAAGTTTGCCAACTTCTAGATTAGGGAAAAGGTTTCTGAAATCTCACTTCCTTTCACTTTGAGCAATAATTTCCCCCTTCCTTTCATGTGTCGATTGATTCATTCAACAAAAAGTGAAGGGTCCCTGATTTGTTCCTGCCACTGAGCTCAATTCTGTGGCTTCAGGAAGAGACAGTGTGAGCCCTGATGATGAGAGTTATGGTCGAGGACTGGGGGAATGTGCATCCCAGGGCACAGGCTTCGCTGTGTCCTCACTGTCGTTCAAATGCTCCTCTCAGCTGACACACACAGCCAAGCAGCCGTGCCTCCTGTGTTAGCCGTAACTGTTCCCCCTCATGAACTTAGAACTTTTGGGACACTTGGAGAATATAGAAAGGGAGGAAGACAGTCCCTTCCCATGTGGAACTTGTAGTCACCTGGACAGTCCAGTGTTGCAAAATTGAGATGAGGGAGCACAAGAGCATTGGCTTATCAGGGGTTTAATCAGGTCGTCATAAAGAGTATGAAGGTCTTTAAACAGGGCCTGAGCCATTCCGTGTTCACAACAATAAAGAATCATTAAGGCGTTGGGAAATGCTTGTGGTCTCCTGAAGGTGTTCTGATTTTTGTTACCTGTTCCTGGACTAGAGATCCTCATGTCTTTGCTTGGACCATTTCTGCTCATTACGGGCATCATTTACCCTGAGAATCACCCCCTGACCAACACGGTCTGCATTAAGACCCCCTCCTTTGGGCTCTCGCAGTTCTTCGGCCATTTCTCTAAGAGATGGCCATCACTGTTGGAATCGACCCTTGGCTACACCCTTTCTGTGATCGATTCTGCACTCTTTGAGGAAAGGGTTGAGTTCTCTTCATCTGTATTTCCAGGGCTTGGTACAGTAACCCTGGGACATAATAGGTGGTTAAATACTGTTGATGAATGAACATGGGAAGGGGTCACGCAACCAGAGGTTTTCAGGGACCAGGCGTGACACACAGTTAGCAGTCTAGGTGAAAGAGACAAGAGGGAGTGGTGGCGAGTTGAGTGGGAGCCCCATTAAAGGAGCAGCTGCTCTTCCACTCTACCTGTGTAAGCGAGTAGGACCCTATGGGGCTGTCCTAAGACAGACCCTCTCCCCTACATCCTCTGCTTTAGCTCCTCTCTGAAGTACCTAGATAACAGTATCTCATGCACATTTCCTGAGTTGCTTTCCAGATGCTAAAACCCCGATCAAGTGGAAGAAATTAACTACTTGATTGCCACGAGCACGTAGCCCCCAGACTTACTGGTGCCTGCAGATTGATAATATGAACCCCTGTAACACCACCCTGTTACCACGCCATCAACCAATCAGAGAATTGTACACGAGCTGATCACACACCCTGGGATGCCCCTCCCTCACCTGGCCTTTAAAAATGCTTTGCTGAGGGCTTCCCTGGTGGCTCAGTGGTTGAGAGTCCGCCTGCCGATGCAGGGCACACGGGTTCGTGCCCCGGTCCGGGAAGATCCCACATGCCGCGGAGCGGGTGGGCCCGTGAGCCATGGCCGCTGAGCCTGCGCGTCTGGAGCCTGTGCTCCGCGCCGGGAGAGGCCACAACAGTGAGAGGCCCGCGTATCGCTACAAAAAAAGAGTCTTGGCTGCTGGATGCAGAACCCTGGGTCTTATCATCTCCAGGCTCCGTGTGGACAAACAGTCACCATCGTGTCCTCTAGAAAGTTCCAGGAGTGGGTGCAGTGTGGGGTCACACGCTAATCTCTGGGAGGGAAGTGAAACAGGAGCAGAGAAAGACAGCTTCTCCGGTCCAGCGGCTGAAGGTTAAGTGTGAACGACCTGAACGTGACATTTAAGTCCTAAACGTATCCATTAAGTGGATTTCAGGAAGTTAAAGTGTACAACGAGAGAGAAAACGATCACTGCGCTAACGACTCATAAGTAAGCCAAACATGACCTTGCACCTTTTCAGCTATTTTCATAGAAAATGCTCTTCGTTGTGGTCAGAGGGGAAGAAGTTCCAAAAAGGAAAAAGAAAGAGGCGCGCGCGCACGCGCACAAGAATTGCACTGGCTCCGAAGCCTTGGAGATTACACTGTTTGCTCAAAGACAGACGAAAGGTATCATGATATAAGGACATCTCTGCCATGAACACCGATCGTTCCGTGAGATTAATGTCGTTAAGTACAGTGGGCTTGATTTGAACATGACCCCTGCCTTCTTTCCGGGCAAAGAGAATTATCAGGGAACTGGGCAGGGGAAGAATATTAGTGTTAATAAAACAGTTTATTCCATTGCCCTCCGCTGGCTTCAAAAAAGGGAGTTGTCTAATGACAATTACTTCCCTCAACTGAACGGAGAAGGAATTTCCAAGGAATAAGAACCATTGGTCGTGGCTTCCTGCTTTCTTGTCAAAACACTCTTTTCAGCCCATTGGGCCGTATTTTCAGCAGAAGGGTGGGCTGGCGTGGCTGATATCTCTTCTCCACACCTGCTCGGCACCATTCACCCATCCTCTACCCACGTTTCCCCCCACCCCAGGTTCCCCAACAGGAGAGGCAGGGACTGCAATGAGGAAGAGAATGTGTCCCACCCAATTGGGACAGCTGTTATTCTGTGAGCATGAGGTCCCAGTGGTGCCACAGCCCTGATTTTCCAAAGGAGAGGTCCTGAAATTGAAGCCAACACATAGGAGAACAGAGAAAGAGAGACTCCAATCCTTAACTGAGTCCTTTGACCAAGCAGTGCCTAACCCGATACTCAAAACGATTCATTTAGAGACCCAGGTCATAGCCCCATTTTTTTTTCTTTTTGACTAAGGTGGTTTGAGTTGGGTTTCTGTTTCCAGCAACACAAAGGGGATGGAAGTCAACCATGACATCAGTGTTCCAAGAGGCCAAGCGTTAGGTAAGTTGAAGACTGAGACATCCCTGGACCCGTGTCAATCAAGGATGGGAAGTCTTCATGGAAGAGGTGGCATTTGGCCTGGATGGGGCTCAAGCATAGAAGAGGGACATCCAAGGAGAGTGAACAGTAAGAGATCAAGCAGGGGAAAAGGCTGCTTAGCAGGATGTCTCTGCATCTCATTTTGCCCCGGCAGTGCTGACACATGCTGCTGTCCTAAGATGGTGTTCATAGCTCCCCCTCCCATGGCTTAGAGAACCTGAAAGTACCCAGGTTCCCAACGCCCTAATTCCCAACTGTCCCATATTTAGTGTTCAGCTTTCAGCGTCACTGTGCTGTGATCTTGAGCTCTGTCCAGGAAATCCAGAGAGAGAGAGAGAGAGAGAGAGAGAGAGAGAGAGGGCCTTAAAGTGGGCCAGGGATGAGCTCATTTTGGAACTAGATGAGGGAAATTTGCCTTCCTGAAAATAGCAATGCTCGGAGGGCAGCTCCACAGCGAAGATGACTCACTTGTGAGTTGCATGCTTGCCATAAGTCTGTCTCTGAACTAATTATTGTCTGCCGATAAATGACAGGCATTAAAACAATAAAAGTAAACTCAGTTCAAGGACACACACCAAAAAGGAGCAATTAACATTCTGAAAGGGCCTTTAGTGCAGGAGGCTTAGGATACATCTTTTCTTGTCAACTTTTCATCACTTTTGGCATTTCAGAGCCAGGGTTATGAGTCTTGTGTTGGCTAATAGCTAAACAGTACTTACACAGTGTGTCCCAAAGACCCGGGTCAGAGCTTTAGAATAAGTGTCTGGGTTTGCAAAATATATGCTTTCTCAAGCTGCGTGTGTGTGTGTGTGTGTGTGTGTGTGAGAGAGAGAGAGAGAGAGAGAGAGAACCACTATTTGACTTTGTGTGTGAACATACGCCATTCTATGCATGTGCGGTTTCCCTCCTAAAGGAATATTGTACTCTACAGGGTAAATGTGTAAAAATTATTTTTAATCTAATGATGCATGCTATTACATTGTACTCCAGTGTGTATTAAAAACATCCAGAAACTAGGTTCTAAGGATTGGGAAGTGCTTCCGAGAATTCAGAAATATTTGCAAGTACCCTACACTCCTGTGTAACTGAAACAAATGATTTTTTTCTTCCTTGGATTTCAAGCCCCTGATTCTTGAAATAGCTTCCTGATTTTCCATGGTCGAGACCACCCCCATCACACAGGGACTCCAGATGCCCTCCAGGGTAGGACTGTAACCCAGGAAAAGCCAATCCAAGTAGTCCATCAAATTGGCAACTGTGACTGGCTCAGTGTGGTCGTGTGACCCATCAGAGTCCCACTTGCTGTGGGACCACCTGCCAAGGGGTGAAGGTACATGGGAAGTAAAGCATCCCTGCACACCCAGAGGCCTTGCAGGAGCCCTCTGCCGTATGGAATGTCAGCCTGCCTCTGACATTTGCCACAATCCAACCATATTGGGCTTAGCCTGCCTTGGGCTCGTCTGATTTGGGTCAGAAGACAGTTCCTGTTGTCATAGGCCTTGTTTTCTCATGAAGCCTTAATTAATTGCACCAACATTTCTAGCCTTGATTTTTCCTATTTAGTTTCAGTTTGTGAATTAGCAATTCCTTTCCAGGCACAACTTGGAAGGCAGTGTCTTGAACCGTCACATCATAGAATCAAGCAGTTCACTCCAGCCCTTTCAGGTCTAAGGTGGCGTCCACCAGGTGTTCCTGCCAGACGGATGCTCATTAAATCTGCAAGAGAGAAGATGTGTAGTCTCTCTGGGGAAAGCCTCAGGTTGGGTTCTCTCTGAGACTGGAGACCAGCCCAGTGGCCTGAGGCCGCTGGCATCCCTCCCAATGACCCTGAGTGGGACGTCCTGATCCAGGGAGAGCCCGAGGCTATTTCCGCCTTAGGACAAGGCAAAAGCTTCTCGCACCTCACTTCAGCCAGACCAGAGCCATCGACCCTTCCTTGGCCACCCTGCGGCAGGAAATGGCTTCTGCCCATGGGAAGGCCACAGCTCGGAGAGATTTCATGGGCTGACTGGAAAAATCAGACACAAATAAAATGAGTCCTCCAAAATCGATGTTTGCACCGCTGTGGTGTCCTCCCATCTGGGCAGGCTTAGAGAGCCCAGGACAGTGGTAACTCAGAAAATGGGCAAGGAGAAAATGGTTAGAGCTAGAATGTGTCTAGATTATAGAACGTTCATTTGCAGGTACCACCTCAGTGGACATTCTATTTCCTAGACCTAAACCATGGGTCAACTCTTAATGAGCTCCGACATTAATTTAAGAGACTTCTATCATATTTTAAGTGCATAGAATAGAATTTTTAAAAATCAGAGTATATTCTTGGAACAAAGGTACATATTCTTTCAAATAAATTTTTCATTTAAATTGTGTGTGTGTGTGTGTGGTGAGTCCCAATATAAAATGCATTTCTCCTTGTGAATTATGATAAAGAAACTGAAAAGCACAAGCTGACCAGCTGTTCCTGACCTTGGTCATCCTTCAAGACCTAGAAAGTGTCATCATTTCCAACAGGCTCCCTTTCTACTCCAGCTTGGACTGCCTCCTTCCATCTCTGAATGTTCTGAACCAGCCAATTTAAAGCCCAATTTTACACGTCCCTGTCTGGATCTTTATTATTCAGCATAAATCTTCCATCAATCATTCAGTCAGCAAGTGTTTCCTCTCCCACATGACTGTTCCCCCTTCTAGCAGGTCCTCTGATATAACATAGAGCCCTATAGCAGGTGCCCAAGCAGAAATAACCTCAGGCCAGCCTGGGAAGTCAGTGAGAGTAGCAGAATAGACCCCTTGTGGCACAGACACGATGTGCCTACGAGACGTGAAGGAAGACTGGTCATTGCCACAAAGAAGGCTCCCTTCCTTTCTGCCGGAAACACACGGGCCACTCCAGTTTTAAAATTTCTCACTCGGATAGGGACATTGACACATGAAATATTTCATGCTTCTCTCAGCTCTCCTGTAAGAAAATAACAGCTCAGGTGCAATGATAAATGGCACTGATGCTCAGTTTCTACGACAGGGAACAACAGGGAGAGATGGGGACTGTAGTCAGGTGGAGAATGCATGACAATTGCTACTCGGTGGGCGTGTAGGACCAGTGGTAACCACAGCATCAGTTTTCCCAAGGAAAACCCCAAACCATCTGTCTGTGGACCACCGGGATCTCATCCGTGCCTTAAGGGAACAGACTCCTGCTGGGGATATGCACGGTGGATACTGATTGATGGGACAGGGCTACGCTCAGCGACAGCCCTGGGGTGACGGCAACCTCTAGGTTTTTGCCTGGGATGAAGTTTCACGTTAAAGGAACACGCGTGTGTGAAGGTGCACTAACGCATGTTTTTTATACGATCTGTTGCTTCTTAAAGGAAATCACACAAGCAAAGCCGACTTCTACTGCCCGGGGACTGTATGAACCCTCGTTAGCATGTTTATCTGGAACAGATAATTATCTGCATATCTATTCTCATCATGGACACTGCTTACCTACCGTACACCGTCAGGTGCCGTTTCTCAGTCTCCTTCCTCCCCAGATACGTGAGCTCCTTTTAAGGTTAAAAGAACAATTATTTCCCCCTCTTGCCCAGCTCTATTTTAAGCAAGTTCTGAAGGTACTTCAGCTCCCTTACAGGGTTACAGAGGCTTGAATCCCACCCAGCACCCTCCCTGCAGTGTTGGACGTTGGTAAATTCAGCCACTTATATCCAGCTTCTCAGGCTCTGTAGTTGCCACAAGGTTCTCAAAGACGGTCCATCTAACTCCCTTTAGGGGCGGGGGCATTTCCCAGAGGAAAGTGAAGCTTTGGGATGGAAAAGTGGCCATCCTACATGGTGTGTTGCACTGGGCTCTCCAATCCCTCCTCTGATGCCCAGTGGGTAGGGGTGTAACAGAGAAGAGCAAACCGGACTCTATGTTGGATCTATTCCTTTAGCTCTAACCCTTGTGTCCTGTTGCCTGTGCTGAGTCATGCTGGCTCTGCACCTTTTGTAAAAGAATGTTGCCTAGAGCCTGAAATATACAGGAGAGCTCTTTCCCAAGGCTCTGACCTTTAAAGGTGTAACACTTTTCCATTCATATAGATAAAAAATTGCCGAACAGAAAATGACAATAGTCTTGTGGAGGTTTATAGGAACATGGTGACCTGACCTACATGAACAGCTGAAAGAACAAAGGATCCCTGCACCAAGAAGTTTGTAAAAAACAGCCACACCCCTCCCCTTTCAGCACAAAAGAAACCTGAAATCTAACTCGCGTAAGATACTTCTATGGGACGCTACTCCACTATCTTCCCGGTCTGCTAGCTTTCCAGATAAAGTCGCTATTCATTGCCCCTGCACCTCGTCTCTCCATTTATTGGCGTGTTGTGTGAGCAGTAGAGATCCGACTTGGTAACAGGGGCATCCTTCTTCCCAGAGGCTGCCTTTGTTTCCCACCCCTGGTGGCCTCTGTCATTACACCCCAAGCCCTGGAGTGTAACATAAGCCAGAGGTGAGACACTGTTTTCTGGGCAAAATTACAGAGAAAGAACTATCATTTTGGTGAGGGTCCTCTAAGCTCATTGGGGCCTCCCCTTGGAAAAGGAATCTGAGTGCCTAAGCTCCTCCTCGGGTGGCAGCTAGCAGAAACACTTATGGGGGAGGCCGATTGGGGTCATAATTGTGAAGTATGGCCCGAGAGAAGGGAAGCTATGAGACCGTGATCAGATGCTGAAACCAGATGCTGCTGGTCTTCCGTATCAGAACAGGCCCCGGACATACCATAACCCAAGAAGCAATGATGCAGTTTGTCCCATTTTTCTTACTCTTACCTGTTCTTGGGGGTTATGGTATTAATGCAGGCTTGGGATTTGAAGAATGAAAATCACTTCAGGGCCAAAGCTGGTGGCCTGAGGATTAATATCCCATCTGTTTATGGCTCACTCGTCACTTAGTTTGGTGGCGTCTTCTTTTATTAATTCAATGGATATTATTTTTTAAATTATAAAATCACATACATTCATTGGGAAAAGATAAAACTAAAAAATATACAGGAAAATAGACTACTTAAAGATAGCCGACTCATGTTTTAATGAACCACATCTCATCCTCTTTCTTCGCAAGTGGAGGCACGCACACGCGCACGCACACGCACACGCGCGCGCGCACACACGCGCACGCACACGCACACACACGCGCGCACACACATCAGCTAAAGCCAATCTGACCTTCGATATTCAGCTAATTAGCTAATCCTCCTTTTCCACATCTTTAGGAGAGTTCGTTATCTTCACTCTGAATTTCCATGCGTGCTAAGGGAATTAAATTTCATTTTGTTTATTCACTCCATAATGTCTTTTGGGTGCCAGGTTCCCTGTAACATACACAGTAGGCAGATGAGCCCCTGCATCATGGGTCTTTCACCGCAGAGATTTTCCGGTGATTTCCAACTCTGTGCCTAACTAGATTCTTGGTTTCTCTTCTAACTTCTTGTTTCCTGCTCCACTGCGGCTTTCATGGGATACAGCCACTTTGACTTGATTTCTGCCTCCCAGCCACAAATTCACCCTTTTTGCTTGGCCTATGCGATGCTTAATGTTAGGTGTCAACATGAATGTGCTAAGGGATGCCCGGAGAGCTGGCAAAGCATTATTTCTGTGTGTCAGTCTGTGAGGGTATTTCTGGAAGAGATCAGCATCTGATTCAGGACACTAAGAAGATCACTGTCACCAATGTGGGTGGTTATCCCCCTCTGCTCTGAGGGCCCAAACAGAACAGAAGTCAAAGGAAGGACAAGTTCTCTCCTCTGGAACTGGGACATCCACCTTCCCCTGCCCTCGGTCATTGGAACTCCGGGTTCTCAGGCCTTCGGACTTGGGTTGAATTACACCACCAGCTTTCCTGGTTCTCCGGCCTGCAGATGGTAGATGGTGGGACTTCTAGGCCTCTGGAACCAGGTGAGCTAACTCCTGTATAAATCTCCTCTTCTGTACATCTCTCTGTATATCCAATTGGTTCTGTGTCTCTGGAGAACCCTGTATAGTACAGTCTGCAAAAATGAATCTGGGCCCTTATTTTTTTCCCCCTTTACCAGCTGACACTGAAGCTTTGTCTGTAGAGGGCGCTGGAGAGGCACTGCAGAAGACATGTGTGTTGCTCCTAGGTTCCAGAATGAGAGGAAGGCACTGGAGGATAGGGGTGGGGGGAATGCTTGGAGCGAGGGCCGTCAGTCAGGATCACGAAAGGCTTCTGAGAAGTTTTTAGATGGGGGACAGTGCAGTAACGTAGGGGCATAGAGCAATCGCAATTGACCTTTACTGTTTCCTTCTGCAAAATGAAAATAAAAGTTCCCAAGCTGTCTAAATTCAGTGTAATTAGCTCTCTGGGGTGATGTGTTAGATGATTAAATACTTTAAAAACTTTGCCTCCTGGATCATCCAGAAATAGGCTAATGTTACCGTTCATTATTCCACTGTCTACCTGGACAGCGCTCTCATTGGCCTGGGTCACAAAAAAAGGGAGGGGGGTGGATTTTGTTGAGTCTTTTTATCCTGGTTGAATTGACCAGAGCTGGATCTGTGAGATCAGAGTCAGCAGTTTAATTATCCTAAGTTCTTGAGTAAAATCAATGCCTTTGGCAAACTAGTTTATATCATTAAAGTCATCTGTTTGTTTTCCAAACATTGTCTACCAAATATAGCTGTCAGTAACAGCACTCACAGGTTCATGGTTAAAAATCAACAGTCCTGGGCTTCCCTGGTGGCGCAGTGGTTGAGAGTTCGCCTGCCAGTTCAGGGGACACGGGTTCATGCCCCGGTCCGGGAGGATCCCACGTGCCGCGGAGCGGCTGGGCCCGTGAGCCATGGCCGCTGGGCCTGCGCGTCCGGAGCCTGTGCTCCGCAATGGGAGAGGTCACAACAGTGAGAGGCCCGCGTACCAGAAAAAAAAAAAAAAATCAACAGTCCTTTTAATCATTAAATACAAATACATATATCAATATTACAAGAACATCATTTGCCTTTTTTTAGAAACAAACTCAAATTTATGATGACATGATACAGAATAAGAATAAATCTGATTTAAATGTTAAGATAAAGGTGGAATGTAAATGTTGGCTAGCTTTTCCTTTTATTTATGTAAATATTCATGTCAATAGCTTCTGACTGTTTCTCTGAAAGTTGTTAGACAATTCTGTGGTTGTGTCTTTCCTTTTTTTTTTTTTTTGCGGTACGCGGGCCTCTCACTGCTGTGGCCTCTCCCGTTGCGGAGCACAGGCTCCGGACGCTCAGGCTCAGCGGCCATGGCTCACGGGCCCAGCCGCTCCGCGGCATGTGGGATCTTCCCGGACTGGGGCACGAACCCGCGTCCCCTGCATCGGCAGGCGGACTCTCAACCACTGCGCCACCAGGGAAGCCCCTTGTCTTTCCTTTTAATCATGGCTGAATTAAGAATTTTGCAGTTGACATATAATTGCAGTTGACATATAACAGTTTTTTCTGTTTATATTTTGTTGCTGATCAACCTCTCTAATCAAATATTTTCACCTCCCACTTCGTTCAAGTTGTGATATGTTTGCTAGCTTTTTCTCAAAAGCAACTCATCTAAAAATTACCGTATATCCAGGCAACCCATGTTACAGGTTGAAAGCGAGTATGTCCCTCCCACCTCTGATATGAGCTGGACAGTGGATTTCAAAGTGGCAGCCATGTTGCTAGTTCCCTGTGGCCAAGAACGCAAACCCAAAACGTCAGAGTAAAGACAGCAACCCCACCTCTTAGGCTGGTTTGCTTCCCATAAATAGTAAGACCTGGGATACCTAGACAGTTACAGGTAGCATTTGGGTTACTTCCTGTCTGTGTTTGGTTTATATTTATTTCTGCTGCAATGTATGTCTCAAACAGTAATAGAAATTCTTGCGAGTTCTTGATCAAGCTAGCTTTTCCCAGATTTCATTTAATGATCCCTTATTGCCTGTTCTATACTAATAGAAATATATATTTTTGGGGAGATAAATATTTTTTCTGCGTGGATGAGCATGGCCTTGGAATTTCATCCAGTTGGGTTTTATTCCCTGTCTGCGTTTTCTACTGAAATACTGATTTTGTCTACATTAATCTGACAACCTGGGTGAGGATTCATTCAAAATTTATATTTTTGTTGGTTTTGTTGCTTGATTTACCCTGACTACAAGCACAGTATAGGAATTCATACTAATGTCATTTATTTTACAGTGTACTTTGCTTTTTCGTTACCAGTATTCTATGAACTACCATACTGGCCTTTTGTTATCATGATGATACATACGAGGAATAGGTCCATTTCACTGGCACAGCTGTGGTATTTCTTCCGCTGTATTCCAGTATTATTCGCTGATGTATTTCTTTTAACTATGTGATTTTATAATTTTTCAGCACTGGTTGGCTATTATTTCAACTCCAGAACTGTTTCCTCATATATAATATACAGCATACTGTATTTACATGAGCAACGTTATATATTTTTCCTACAAAACAATTTTAAAATCATTTCCCAACCGTGTATGATGTAAAGTACTTGGATTTTCCACCATAAATATCTGTCTTAAAGAAATGAGTGTGTTTTATACTCGGTTATGTCTTATGGACTAGAAAATAAACTATTTCTGCAAGGCATACTGAATGAATAACAGGACAGTAGCATTTACCAAGCACAGAATTTTTGTAAAACATAGGGCAGCTAGTTAAATTTGAATTTCATAGAAAAGACAACTTTGGGTTTTTTTAGCATAAGTATATCCCAAATATTACATAGGATATACTTACACTAAAATTATTTATTGTTTATCTGAAATTCAAAGTGAACTGAATGTCCTCTATTTTCTTTGTTAAATCTGGTATCTCTATCCTCAGACAACCCTGTCTGGCCCCAACTTGCATTTTTTTTTTCTCTTTCCTCCCCTTCTATATCCCTTTTCCTCACCAAAGAAGAGATTTCTTTGGAGAATGTGGGAAACTTGAAATAGCTTCCAAAATAAAGACTTGGAAGCTTAAGATTTTAAATGAGGGTATTCATAGCATTGCCCCTTATGTCTGAAAATGTAGCAAAATAAAGACTATCTTCACTTTATAGAGCATAGGATTATGGACTTCTAAATTAGAATAACAGAATGTTCATGCTGGAAGCAATCTTGGGAGTCGCCTCACTCGCCAACCTTGTTTCACAGATGGAGGGCAGGTGCCCAAGGTCCCCTCTAGCAGCAGGCTATCTCCAGTTAGGGAGATATTTCCAACAGAGGGGTTTTTGCCAAAATATGATTCATGTAAAGAGTGTGAAATAATTTTGACGTGACACACTGACAACGGAGAAAGTTACACAGGCTGAGGCCATACCGTGTGTGGAGCTGGGGAAGGAAGAAGCAGAGCTGGAAGCAGGAAAGGTGGGCTGAAGAAGACCTCATATTTCCTTAGCAGCTCCTAGACCCTTGTGAGAGGTTCCCCACCCTCTCCACCCGTTCCTCCACTTTTCTTGGGACCACCACCAATAAAAAAAGAGCTCCCTGTTTTGCACAGCAAAGGAAACCATAAGCAAAACGAAAAGACAACCTAGAGAGAAAATCTTTGCGAACAATGCTACCGACAAGGGACTAATTTCCAAAACGTACAAACAGCTCAGACAGCTTTAATATTAGAAAAACAAACAACCCAAACAAAAAATGGGTGGAAGACCTAAATAGACATCTCTCCAAAGAAGACAGACGGATGGCCAACAGACACATGAAAAGATGCTCAATATCGTTAATTATTAGAGAAATGCAAACCAAAACTAAAATGAGGTATCACCTCACACTGGTCAGAATGGCCACCATTAAAAAGTCACAAATAATAAATGCTGGAGAGGGTGCAAAGAAAAAGGGAACCCTCCTACACTGTTGGTGGGAATGTAAACTGGTACAGCCACTATGGAGAACAGTATGGAGGTTCCTCAAAAAACTAAAAATAGTTACTTTATCATCCAGCAATCCCACTCCTTGGCATATACTCGGAGAAAAACATAATTCAAAGAGATACATGTGCTCCAATGTTCATTGCAGCACTATTCACAATAGCCAAGACATGGAAACAACCTAAATGTCCATCGACAGATGTATGGATAAAGAAGATGTGGTACATATGCACAATGGAATATTACTCAGCCATAAAAAAGAATAAAAGAATGCCATTTGCAGCAACATGAATGGACCTTGAGATTATCATATTAAGTAAGTCAGATAGAGAAAGTGAAATATCGTATGATTTCATTTATATGTGGAATCTTTAAAAAATGATATAAATGCATTTATTTACAAAATATAGACTCTCAGACATAGAAAACAAACTTATGGTTACCAAAGGGGATATCGGGGGTGAGGGATAAATTAGGAGTTTGGGATTAACAGATACACACGACTATATATAAAATACATAAATGACAAGGACCTACTGTAGAACACAGGGAACTATATTCAATATCTTGTAATAACCTACAATGGAAAAGAACCTGAAAAAGAACGTATCTATGTGAATCACTTTGAATCTGAATCACTTTGCTTTACACCTGAAACTAACATGACATTGCAAATTAACTACACTTAAAAAATGGTAATGGGGCTTCCCTGGTGGCCCAGTGGTTGAGAATCTGCCTGCTAATGCAGGGGACACGGGTTCGAGCCCTGGTCTGAGAGGATCTCACATGCCGCGGAGCAACTAGGCCCGTGAGCCACAACTACTGAGCCTGCGCGTCTGGAGCCTGTGCTCCACAACAAGACAGGCCGTGACAGTGAGAGGCCCGCGCACCGCGATGAAGAGTGGCCACTGCTTGCCACAACTAGAGAAAGCCCTCACACAGAAACGAAGACCCAACACAGCCAAAAATTAAAAAATTAATTAATTTTTTAAAAATGGTAACAAATAAATAAAGGTCCAGAGCAAAGGAAAAAAAAGTTTGCTAGAATTTACCTGTTGCGGGGAGGGAACAAAGGAGGCCCCTGGGGACAGGGCTCTCTTTAATATCCATGTTCCTTTCAAAGAGAAGCCAAAAGGCATTTCACGTCACAGACACCTCCTTCAGCCACTGGGATATAATTCTGATAACTCTTATTCCTCTTTTTAAAATTAACAGAAAACATCACCTGTGTCTTTGAATCTCCAATGCAAACCTAACATGTCAGCTTTACGTTGCTCATGCTTGCACAAGCCAGCTTTTAAATCCTGTTCCGCTCCAAATGAAGAGTCAGCGACGGGCTAGACGTTTATAGCTCATGATCTGTAAGCGAATATAATGCTGCGGACCAGGAGTGCTAACACTGAAAGAAAGAAAGGGAATCTTTGATTGGACTGTGAATAAGCATCACAGTATTAATTATTAATTTATTAATAATTATTTTTTATTTATTAATTCTCCAAACGCCAGCTTTCACACTCAAAGTGCTGTCAGAGTTGGGCCCAGCTGGGGAGTGATTCATCTGAGTACACATCTCCACCCCCCAGACAAAACTTGAATCTCTAGTTCAAGGATAGTTACAATTGGACATGGTGCCAAGTAGCTTGCAAGAGTGCAGAATGGAGTACAGGAAGCACACATTCAGAGCCCTGAGGGCTTTCTGAATTGGTGGAATGATTTTTTTTTTTAATAAATTAAAACTAGGGAGAATGTTGGTGACCCAGCGTCTGATGCCTGCATTTGTGAAAGCATTTGGAGTTTTCAAACTAATTAGTTTTCAAACTAATTTCTCAGTACATCTCCTGCTGACCTTTTTATTACAAACATCTCTTCATATTGATCTTAGTGGAGGACTCTATTCCCCAGGGACATATGGACCCAATTATCAGTGTTTTTTGTTACAAATGTCTCCTCTTTTTTAAAAGCCTGGATAGAAAAAAAATGCTTTTGTTTTTCTCCCTAACCAGGACTTTTAGTCTGTTGAAATGAAACTCAAAACCCCAGGATGTTCTGTGAAGAAGCAATACACACTGTAAAGAAGCAGACGTGTTATTGGTTTGTCCTTCTAGAGCAGATCTGAACAGAAATTTCAAGCCATTAAAAAATCTAACTCCTGTCACTCCTGCCCAGTTCCAGGAACAGTCACTGAGCAGTGAAGAGAACATCTTTCAAATATTAATCTCATATGTCCTCTTAAATCGTTAACTTTGTGACCACCTAGAGGGGTGGGATAGGGAGGGCGGGAGGGAGACGCAAGAGGGAGGGGATATGGGGATATATGTATACGTATAGCTGATGCACTTTGTTATACAGCAGAAACTAAGACACCATTGTAAAGCAATTATACTCCAATAAAGGTGTTTTTTTTTTTTTAAAAAAGAGTACAAAGTAAAAGAGAAAAAAAAAAGTTGATGCAAATGCTTGGCTTGTGTCAATGTATTCAAATTTACACTTGAGATACACTGTAAAGACAGTTCCGAGGGAAGAAATGGGATTTGTGTGTATTTTTTAAAGGCAGACAATGGCCATTTCAAAATCCAGTTGTTGTTTTTAAATAAAACCAAATATGTCAAATAGTCTGACACGGGGAGGGAACCAAAGGCTGATCTTTTTGGAATCATTTGATTTTTTAAATTTAATTATTATTTTACATTATAGCTGATTTACAAAGTTGTGTTAGTTTCAGGTGTACAGCTAAGTGATTCAGTTATACATGTACATATATCCTTTTTTTTTTTTTTTTTTTTTTCGGTACGCGGGCCTCTCACCACAAAGGGTCCGGACGCGCAGGCTTAGCGGCCGTGGCTCAAGGGCCCAGCAGCTCCGCGGCACGTGGGATCTTCCCGGACCAGGGCACGAACCCGCGTCCCCTGCATCGGCAGGCGGACTCTCAACCACTGCGCCACCAGGGAAGCCCCCATTACTATTAGTTTTTAAATTTATTTTTGGCTGCGTTGGGTCTTCATTGCTGCGTGCGGGCTTTCTCTAGTCGCGGCGAGCGGGTGGGTGCTACTCTTTGCTGCGGTGCGAGGGCTTCTCATTGCGGTGGCTTCTCTTGCTGCAGAGCACAGGCTCTAGGCGTCCGGGCTCAGTAGTTGTGGCACGTGGGCTGAGTAGTTGTGGCTCGCGGGCTCTAGAGCGCAGGCTCAGTAGTTGTGGCGCACAGGCTTAGTTGCTCCGCGGCATGTGGGATCTTCCCGGACCAGGGCTGGAATCCGTGTCCCCTGAGTTGGCAGGCAGATTCTTAACCACTGCGCCACCAGGGAAGTCCCCATATATCCATTCTTTTTCACTCTTCTCCCATATAGGTTATTACAGTTATTGAGTAGAGTTCCTTGTGCTATACAGTAGGTCATCTGATGTTTACTTTTGGAGTTAGTTTGGTGCCAGAGAGTCAGTGGTGAGATGGAGGGAAATCTGGGTGTAGGGATGTCACCTGGCCCCTGGAGCACTTGGACTGACGTCATGAGGATGCAACCCATCTGACTTCCTCCAGGCCCTGCCTCATGGCCACAGCCTGGCACACCTTCCGGAACAGCCATGAGGTGTGGTCCCTGTTCCCTGACCCGGGCACCCCTGTTGGCCGGAGATGAAGGATGCTGCAGGGCTGAGGACCGCTCGGCATCCAGGTGCACAACGGGTGTGCAAAGGGTTCATGCTCACAGGGTGAAACTATGACCGATGGAAGGTGGTGGGGGATGAAATCGACTTCCTTCCTCCTTCACGGTGGACCGCCTCAGTCCCCCTCCTTCCCGCCCCCTCTCAGGAGCCGGCGCCACGGGTGGAACAATGATTCCTGCTGGACGCCAGGCAGCGGCCAGCTTGGCAAAGCACCTCCTCCCTCCCACCTCCCCCGCTTCCCCTGGGTCCTGCCCAGCCCCACCCCCGGTTTGCACAGCCTAATAACGTCAGCCTGCTGAGACATCACGGTGGTCTCACCCCAGATGTAGGCACTGGTGGGCCTGCCACCTAGGGTCTGGTTAGACGTCTGCTGGGGAGGACATCCCTTCCGAAATAAACCCCCAAGCTCCACAGGCAGGCTTGCTGTCTTTGCGCCCTGCTCCCCTCCACCTGCCTGGAAAACAGACAAGATACCTGCAGGTACAACAGCCATCTCACCATGGTGACATGACAAGCCAACCTGCTAATGATGGGGGCAGAAAATGGAACAGTCCTGGGTTCTTATGAACTGAGCCATTGTCTGGATCCTGGGCTCCCTACCTCCACACTCCTTGTTATGTGAGTCAAACAAACACTCACTTGTTTATGCTAACTCTAATAATCGGTTCTGCTAACTCTGCCCCATCCTACCTCGTACCCTAGCCCTGTGTATCTTTCTGATTTCCATGAATGTTCTAATCCACCCCAAAGGCACACGTGCTTCCTTAATCAGAGATGGAGAAGGCGGTGAGAGGCAATTTCTTCCGGGCTTCTGCGTTCTCAGCGTCCAAGGGCACGTCCGGGGGGAGATGAAAATGAGGATCCCTTTCCCAGCCATGTCAGGGGTCGCAGCTCCGTCGCCCAGCTCCTTCTAGCTCACATTAATGACTCATCTTCTCGTCCCCTCCTCTACCCCGTTACAGCACATCTGAATTCAGAGCTCCAATCCCCACAGCAAACCTGGACGGACCTAGAGATTATCATGGTAGGTGAAGCAAGTCAGACAGAGAAAGACAAATACCATATGATATCACCTACATGTGGAATCTAAAATATCACACAAACGAACCTATCTACGAAACAGAAACAGGCTCACAGAGGTAGAGAACAGATTTGTGCATGCCAAGGGGGAGGGGAGGATGGGGGAGGGATGGATTGGGAGTTTGGGGTCAGCAGATGCAAACTAGTATATACAGAATGGAGAAACAACAAGGTCCTACTGTACAGCACGGGGAACTATATGCAATATCCTGTGATAAACCATGCAAGAAAGAGCCGTCCCTGCTGCTACGTGTGGCCACGGGCAGCTACGTCCACTGAGTCTTCTCCACATGAAGTGGAGAACTGGGGAATTAGTGTACTTCGTTGAAAAATTAATTTTCTGCTCGCATCTAGAACTATAAGAATCAGTATTTTAGAGTTAACCTTTTTGGTTGGAAGCGTTTTCTTAGCTGCGCTCTGCTCCTGGCCGGCAAGTAGAATTAATTTTTCCCCAATCTCAACCGTCCAGTCCCCTTCCTGGGGCAACCAGTATCTCCCAGTGCTGTGTGGCCACACAGAATTGTGGGCTTTTACACACATACACACACGCACACACAGAGTTTTTACCCCATTCTAACTCCAGACATCCGAACATCTCAGAGTGTCGACCACCCTCCCCCTCCCGCAGTGACTTGGTGAGCCGTATCAGAACTCACCAGGGCTACGCAGCGGGGAGGTAAGGCAAGAAGGTGCACAAAGTAGGGTTTAGCGGCAGAGAAGCGAATTTCTGAAGGTCCTATGGAAACCGCCCCGCTCCCCTTCGCTCTTTCTCTCCCGAAGCTTCTGGCGGCCTAGAAGGATGCTCTCCCGCGGATGGGCGCACTTTCTCACACCACCTCCGGCGGGGCGGGGCCGGGGCGGGCGGAGCGCCCGTGGGCGGGGCCGGGGAAGGGGCGGGGCGGGGCCGGGAGTCCCGAGGGTCCGGAGCCTGGGAGGCCAGAGACTGGAGAAAAGTTGTGGGATCCGAGCCCCAGCCGCCGCCAGAGCCGGAGCCGCCGGGGCGAGGACCACCCAGCGGGGATCCGGCACGACCTTCGGAGACGCAGCCGGACCCGCCCAGTTCGGCTGTCCGGGTAGCGCCGGGGTCGGGGGCAGCCGCGGGGGCCGCGGGCGGGAGGCGTGAACCCGGGGGATGCATGATGCGCTCCAAACACAGGGCCCCGGGGCTGTGCGGGGCACCCTGCCGGGCAGAGGTAAGGCAGGGGCGGGGGCGTCTGTCGCGCCGGCCCTTGGGCGGGGGTCGCTTGAACTTGGGGTTTGTTGGGGAAATCTGGAGAGGGCGCTGCTGCCACTGGCAGCGCCTCTGCGGGGCCCCTTCCCTGGATGGGCAGACCCTGGGGCAGCCTCGTGGGGGGCTGGGGCAAACGTGTCCGTTCCAGGATCTTCAGAACCCCGACCTGAAGCCATCTGAAGCACCTGGAGTCGGAGAGGAGGGGGCGTGGCTGAGGGCATGCGTTTACTGCAGCCCACTCGGGCTTTCGTGGGGTCTACACCTGGGATCCAGTAAGCGGGGTCCGATTATGTGAACTCCTTTTCCGCCAAGCATAGGATTACCTCCAACCCCCCATCTGCACCTTGTCAAACTGGGACTGGCGGAGAGCCTGGCTTTTCGCACCCCTTCTGCCCAACCCCAGGTCCCAGAGCTGCTCGTGGATCACGGAGGAAGGCGCGCTCACAACGCAGCTACAGCAAACCCGGGCTTGGCAGAATTCGGGGACTCCCCCTGACACCCCAGATTCGGTCCGATGTGATTTGGGGGGTGCAGGTAGTGGTTGTCGGGCCCAGAGACGCTGGTGGGTGCGAGTCTCTGGAACAGAACCGGGCTTCCCAGGACTCCCCTACCTGCAGCCTTTCACCCCAGGGGAACGCGCGGCCTCTTGGAGTGGAGGGAATGTCAAGGACACGTCGGACACAGCCCAGAGCCTGGAGCATTCACTAGAAGACCAGCTGGTGATACGACTACTGTTATTTTCACTGTGCACACTTGGGGCGGGGATCACCGCGCCGACTCGGCGGGTGGGGCGGGAGAGTGGTCTCCAAGCTCCTGGCGCAGGTGGCATCAAGCGCCCTTTCTCGCCCAGCACTGGCTTTGGTGGCCCTGGGGACCTGCGAGGGGCCAGGCCTCAGCCCCGCAGGGACGCAGGCGGCGCACGGCTTCTGCCAGGGTCCTGGGGTGCGGATGCAGGAGGACAGAAAGTGAAAATGTGTTTGTCTTGCTGCCTGCGCAGTAGCGAAGGGTCTGCAGGGCCGCATAGGTTAAAGGCACTGGCAGCGGGGCCAGGGCATCTCTGCGTCTTGCTTCCCTGCCCAGGTTCCACTCCAGCCCCTGCATGAGCTGACGGTCAAAAACTAAATCCAACTCAATGGGAATCTTTTTTTCTCTCCTTCCTGAGACTCTTTAAGCTGGGCTTGATGCACTTTGATAGATACTGAGACACACCACCAACTGATGTTAAAAATTTGCATTTGCTCTTCAGAAATCCACCTTTCTTGAAATTTGAAATTCTCCTTCTATCAGTCTAGTCTTGAGACAGCTTTCAGTCTCTGTGTGTGTGTGCACAAGTTGTGTGCGTGTGTATGTATACCTGCTGTTTTTTTGTTTTTTGTTGTTTTTTTGTTTTTGCGGTACGCGGGCCTCTCACTGTTGTGGCCTCTCCCGTTGCGGAGCACAGGCTCCGGACGCGCAGGCTCAGCGGCCATGGCTCACGGGCCCAGCCGCTCCGCAGCATGTGGGGTCTTCCCGGACCGGGGCACGAACCCGCGTCCCCTGCATCGGCAGGCGGACTCTCAACCACTGCGCCACCAGGGAAGCCCCTGCTGTTGTTTTTTTAAATGTGCCTAAACTCAGGTTCATCTAGAGATGGGCCAAAGAAACAATAGTCTGACACAACACTCCAGAAAAAGCTGCCTAAACAAACTGGAGTGTTTGGTGTCCCTGTAATTTATGCTCAACTAAGCAGGCCCTTCCAGGAAAAAAACTAAGGTACCAACATCAGGTGAAACGTAAATCTTCTAAGATCTGCTGTTTGAAAGAGTCACTCCACAACTGGGCCAACAATCAGCGTATAAAACAGTGTATAAAATCTTGAGAAAGTTCTGTCTTCATCACTCTTCTAAACCCCCTCCCACTTCCAGTGCAGGTAAATATTCTTATTCAAGGAGACTGTACAGAAAAAAAGAAACACTTTGATTCTATTCCAAGCCAACCAGTAGTCTAGATCAGAGGAAATAGCTGTGTAACTGGAGCAACTATGTCAAGTGCAAGTATCGCATGGGATCAGGGATGAGGAAACTGCACATTGAATGGAAGGATTGCTAAATTCTCTCAGCTCATGAGACTACATGTGATTTATTTAGAATCAAACATCGATCATCCAGAAAGGCATATATTAAAAAGCAAAATTGTCCTTCTCCATTTCTCCCTATTTCTAGCCTTGCTCCTAAGGGGAGCCATTTAAAACTCTTCATCAGTTTTTGTTTTTTATTTCTTTTGGCCATCGCCTCCTAGTAGAGCTGTTTATCAATGTGGCCAACTCTAATGCTACTCTATCTGTAATCATTTTCCTCCCTTCCTCACTTAAAGAATCCAGATTGTGTTTGCAACCCAGTATGCCCAGCTCAGGATAAAAAAAATACTACATTTCCCAGACACCCTTGCAGAAACGAATGGTCATATGACATGAATATGCCCAATGAGATGCAAGTGTCGGTTCTGGGGCGGGGCTTCTGGGGGAAGCCCAGCGTCCCGGATCTAAAAGCGTGGCGCAGAAGACGCGCTGGGCCTGGGGAGGCCGGCTCTCAACCCCAGGGCTTGTGAGAAGGCTACACGGTCCGGGTGGGTTTCTCTCCCTTCTGGTGCAGGCTTGCGTAGACAGCTCGGGCAGCCCCTGGGTTCTTGGTCTCCCAGCTTCTTGCGTTAGCATCAGGTTTCCTCCTCAGAGTTTCCTGTCCCTGTGGGTTGCATGGGGATCCCTGAATTAATTTCTATGGTCACGTCGGGCTGACTTTGCCCAAACCCTTGTACTACTTGGACTTCAGTGGATCCCAGCTCTGAGGCCAGGAGGCTGAGAGTCTCCTGGTGGGCAGAGACCTGGATTCCGTGGCAGATTTACCCAAGGATGGAGGAAGGGGCATGAAAGTTAAAAAGAAGTGATGTTTGGGCCCAGGGTCCTGGCTGCTCACCAAAAATGAACTCTGAGTGAGAGAAGAGGATATAAAAGACCGTTCGTATACATTTTAGCCACATGCAAGTGATCACTCATGCAAATTCCACTTTACACACGTATGTAGTGTGCAGGCTGTTTCCAAGGATGCTACCACATTACTCATGTACCATGGAGAGTCATTTCCTGCAAATTACAGAACAAATTCCTTTCACAGATACGTGACATCACTAACGAAGTGCAGCTCAGATTTCTCTACTTCATTTGTAAACTGCTTTTTGATCTAACTCAGCATCTTTCTTTTTCTTTCCTTCGTCTTCCTACTTAGCCATAGAAGACCAGGGAGGCCATTGACATCATACAAAGATTGTTCTCACTGTGAACTCTCTTCCTGTGACAGGTCACATCCTCAGAGCAGATATCACCTTCCTGGAAGAAACCAGTGTTTTCTGAGGAACTCAAGTTCACAGTGCAGAGGTAAGTCATAATTTATATTCAAAGCTAATTGGTTGCCAGTATTACATACAAGCTATCCTTATGGGCTAGTATTTTTCTTTTGGAGAATACTTTGTTTTGGGGGGATTAATGCCGGATTTAAGCTTTTGAAGGCAAACATGTTAGTTTCATTTTAATAGGAACTCAGAAGTTCATGTGAGGTGTGTCATTTGCCTGAGCTGATCCAAAGTGCAGATTATTTTCTACATTGAAGAAATAGATGAGGAAGACCAAGCATCATGGGAAAATGCTATGCTTTTCAGAGGTGTCAGACTGTGTCATGGGATTGGAACTTCTGTTCAAATGAGGATACCAGCTCCTGTCCAGAGGGTTCAGTTTTCTCACAGGGGCTGCTTTAAGATGTCTGTGGACCCATCAGAAGGGAGTCTTGAAGGCTCATTTCCAAGTGCAGCTGGGTGAGCACTGTACCATCAGTAATATCAGGATGGGCGGTGCTGTCCAGCTAGGGAAGGAGACGCTGGATGAAATCATGTTCCACTTGCAGAGAGGTTGGCACCCTTGGCCTTTATGGGGCCCGGAACATTCTCAGCTCAGCGGGCTGTAGTTGGAGACAGAGTTGTCATCGGGGCATTGCCAAACAGGAAGACGTGGTGGTCAGTGCCCTCATGACTATCACTGATTTGCTCATTGTGAGATACTTGCCCTGGGGTCGGCCAGTGGTTGAAGGCATGAAGCAGGTGAGATTTTTGCCCAGTGCTTGGGAGATGTATGTTCAAGAAGAGAAAAAATAGTTTCTAATGTCAGAAAGCCTTTGGCGTGAGACTGAAGGGCAAATCATGTGCGTGCACAGAAATACAGTCTAAATCTAAAGGGAGGCAGTGGGCCAGCAGGGATACCAGTATAAAGACAGGACAGTGACGTGGCCACTTAGACCTTGTGTTCTCATTGAAGGGGAGGAGGCTGTCACCTCCTTTTGCAGAAATGAGAATACTAGCTGAAAGGTCGAATGCATGCAGCAAGAGGGTGTAAGAAGAAGATATAAGTATTTTGACATCACATTCTGGGTTAAAAAAATGCTGAGACTAACACCTATTTTTTTTACTTGTTGAGATAGAGTGTTAGCACATTAAAACCTGGGAAAGTCTCAATTATTAGGGTGACACGACAGTGGCAGACTAACAGAAGGCTGTCCACAAGAAAATTACTCAGCAGAGGTATATCATGTCTTAATTAAAAAGCAAACAGTCATTTTTCAATGTATGGTGCTGGGGTCATTGGACATCAATGGCAAAATAAATGAACCTTGACCTAAATGTCACACTTTGTACAAAAATTAACTCAGAATGGATCACAGATTTAAATGTAAAATGTAAACTAATACAACTTTTATCAGGAAACCTAGAACCTCTTTAGGACCTAAGACTTGGTGAGCAATTCTTAAACTTGACACTGAGAGCTTGATGCATAAAAGAGAAAAAAAAAGATAAATGGGACCTCATCAAAATTAAAGATATTCAGTCTGCAAAAGACTCTGTTAAGAAGGTGAAAAGAAATTGTAGACTGAAAGAAAGTATTTGCAAACAACATATCTGACGGAAAAAAATCAAAGTGCAATAATATTTAAAAGAAGGTGTATTTTGGCAAGATTGGGCAAACAAAAAGAAAAGACATTTCATTGAAGAAAAATATGAATGGCAAGTAAGCATATGAAAAAGATGTTTTACATTACTAGCAATTGGGGAAATACAAAGTAAGACCAAGATGAGATGAGAAATAACTACACACCTGTTAAGATATCTAAAATTTATACGTGTATGTATATAATCATTTATTGTATATATATTTATGCGTGCGTACACACACACACACACACACACACTGCCAGATGTTTGTGTGAATTTGGAGAAATGGATTTCTCACGCGTGCTGCTGGGAATGTACAGCCAATGTGGAAAACGGTTGCGCAGTTTCTTCGAAATTCAAACATGAAATTCAGACATTTACCATGCAAGCCAGCAATGGCACTCCTGGGCATTTACTTCTTTTATTACTTACTTACCTATGCATGAATGTTCATAGCAGCTTTATTTATAATAACCTTAAACTGGAAACAATCCACAGGTCCTTTAACGGGTGAATAGTTAATACGTAGAACATCCGTACCATGGGACACTACTCGGCAATAAAAGGAGTTTAAGAAAAATTGTTTTGTTTGGCCGAGCGTCGGGGCATGCGGGGATCTTAGTTCTCCCACCAGGGTCCGAACCCCGGCCACCTGCAGTGGAAGTGCGGAGTCCTAACCACTGGACGGCCAGGGAAGTCCCGGGAGGTACTGTTGATACAGCAGCTTGAATTGATCTCAAGGGCTTTAGGTTGAGTGAAAAAAAAACCACCCCAAAAGGGCCAGAAAGGCCATGCATACTGTTTCCCCATATATAACAGTTTTTGAAATGACAGGTTTATAGAGCTGGAGAGGAAATTGTTGGTCACCAAGAGTTCGGGGTGGTGGTGAATTGCTGGATTCCAGAAGGTCATGAGTGTTGCCCTTGAAGCTGTCTCTGGGCCTCCCCCAGAGACAGTGTCTGTTGGCACTGCCAAGTCAGGAGATCTTCGCCCAGAAGTTTCTCTCTGCCCGGTGCACACCATGGACTCTGGCTGTCTTTCCAAACTCTGCACTTAGTTCTCTCCTGGGCTCCTAGTCAGGGTAGTGACAAGGGTGGGGTGGGAAAACAATCTCAGGAAACGTGGGACCACATAGAGCTTCATTTCTCATTCAGCACATGGACGTCGGTTGTAACACCCACTGAGTGACTGGCCACTGCACTGAATTTTGAGATTAAATGGAGGGAGGATGGCTTGTCCGAGCACGAGGCATTTATCGGTACACGTCCCTGGGGCTTCATGACATGTTCCTACATTCTGATACAGCATTTTGTGGTCAGCTGGCTCTGGGACAAAATGAGGATCTGCCAGTGGATGTTTATGACTTTCAGTATAACCTATCAGAAAAAATTTGCCTTCCGTTTGGCTTGAGGTGTGGTGGGTCAGAAGTCTAAAGCTCCTAGAATTCCCAGAAGGATTTGCCACATGAATTGCGAGAGAGGACAGAGCCTTAAATTTTTTGTAAATCGATCTTTAGGAGATGTCATAAACCTGTCTGTAATTAAAGCTTACTTAAGAGTTGCATTTCCTTTAATTGCCTTTTCTGTATTTGAAACACAAGGAGAATTTAAAGATCTACTTAGAAGGTTCAGTCTGAATGTTTTAGTCTCAAGTCTGTCTGGCTGTGTGTCTGCTCCCTTCAAATGGAAAATATTCTTGTGCTACAGCAGGGGTTTTAAGGAAGGTTGCCTAGCCCTATACTTCCATCTCAAGGTCTCAGTGCTAGGCGTGCTGGTTGCTACTGAGGTATCATTGTTCCTAAGCCAACTTAGTAAAGAGAGCTACGAAATGTACATATGCATACTAGCCCTTGTATCCACATACACACACATCCATCTATCTATCTGTCTATCCATCCAGCCATCCATCTATCCATCCATCCATCCATTCACCCATCATCCATTCATCCATCCATCATCCATCCATTCATCTGTCCATCCATCATCCATCCATCCATTCATCCATTATCCATCCACCCATCCGTCATCCATCCATTCATCTATCCATCCATCATCCATTCATCCATTCACCCATCATCCATCCACCCATCCATCATCCATCCATTCATCTATCCATCCATCCATTCATCAATCCATCCATCCATCCATTCATCCATTATCCATCCACCCATCCATCATCCGTCCATTCATCCGTCCCTCATCTCTCCCCCGCCAAAACATGATTCATATTGATAACACTGATTCTAATAAATCACCAGGGTTCACGCTAACCTTCCCCCTTTCCTTATTTTTAACTTCTTTTTCTGACGGTGAGAAACCTGGTTTTCATGTTCTCATACATTTACGTATTTCTTCAATCCTAGTGTGTGTGGTTTCAGAATTGCTAGTTGTTTATAGCCTTACACTATCCAATGAATACAGTGCCTAAAGTCACTTAGACTAGATCTTTTCTTTCTCGCTTCCTTTAGGGTGGCAGGTTGCTCGTGTGTACTATAGTTTGGCTCATTATTACCATTTATATTCCATTTTGGGTTGTCCTACATCCTGAGTTTTAAAAAATCATGTGTTTGCTTTTAGAATATCTGAAACGCTGCTCTGGTTCTGAGTCAGAGCTATACAAATTGTCTGCTCAGAGAGGTGCGCCTTCCCCCTTCATCCCTACTCCCCCGTTCCCATACCCCCCTTCTTTCCACACCAATCTCTTTAGTTTCTGGTTTTCCTTCCTGTAATGATTTTGCACCAATAAGTAGATACCCATGCATTTTCTTAGATCTTCTTTCTGACATGAACCGGAGTGTATTATGGACGCACTTTTGTACACTTAACAGTATAGCGTGGAAATTCCTCCAGTTCGGGTCCTCATTCTTTCTTCATCCCCCTTTTAAATAGATTTTGTTTTTTAAAGCAGTTTTAGGGACGTCCTCAGTGGTCCAGTGGTTAGGACTCCGCACTTTCACTGCTGAGGGTGTGGGTTCAATCCCTGGTCGGGGAACTTAAGATACCACATGATGCAAGGTGCAGCCAGAACAACAAAAACAACAACAAAAACCCCAGCAGTTTTAGGTTCACAGCAAAACTGCGCAGAAAGTACAGAGAGTTCCCGTATACCCCCCGCACACGTCTCAACTTCCCCTACCGTTAACATCCCACACCCCATTCTTTTTTATACCTGTGTAATGCTTCATTTATAGACGCGCCACCAGCTATTCAGACCCTCCCCTATGTGGAGATATTGTTTATTGTCTCCAATATTTTGCAGCTACAAACAGTGCTACAAGGAGTAAACTTGTATGCATGGATTTTTAGGTATTTGGAGGAATATCTTCAGGGTGGCTTCCTAGAAACGGGATTTCTGGGTCAAAACGTGTAAGTGCGTATGACGTTTTCTTAAGTTTCGCCAAGTTTCCCTCCAGAGGGGCGGTGCCAGTCTGGACTCTCGCCATCCATATACGAGAACGTTTCCACTCAGCCTCGCCAGCAGAATGTGTTGGGGTGCTTTTTAATTTTTGCCAGTCTGTTAGGTGAGAAATGGTATCTCAGTGTTGTTTCAGATTGCATCTAATTATAAAGTCAGTCTGAACCCTTTTTTTCTTATGTTTGGGAGCCATTTTTGTACCTCGTGAATTTTCTGCTCACATGTTAGTTACATTGCTGTTTGAGTTTGAGAAGTGCGGATTTCAGGGGGAATTCAATTTCTTGTTCAAAAACATGTAATTGGTTTCAGGTTAAGTACTGGTACCTGAATCTGACAGTGCCCTGAGAAACTTTCAGCAGTGGCCGTGACATGTGGTTTGGAGGGTGTGCGCTGCTGGGGGCTGGGCAGCATTGCATTGGGATCGGACTGGTCTTGGTATCAAGAGGGTTTGAAAGAGATCTTGGGGAAGTTCATTCCTGATTTCTAATGGCAGTCCTTCTTCCCATCACAGAGAGACCCTTCAGATCTGAGAAACCTCATAGGACAGTGGGACAGAGAGGTTAAGAGTGAGGACTAAATTCCAGCTGCCTGGGTGTGAATGCCAGTCGCCCCCCAACTACCTTGGGCTTGCCATGTGTCCTCTTGGTGGTCAGTGCACGTCTGTTGGGGGAACAGTTGAATTTAGACGTAGTGTAAGACTCTGATCCGAAAATGAAGTATGTGGGATTGTCAACGCCAGAACGATGGGTGACACAGCAAATAAAAGTGTAATGGGTATGAAAGCTTAGGACCTTTAGGGACATTTGTCTAATTCTGGGAAAGGTTTCCTCCTCCTGCCTGGCATTAGAGATGATTTATCATTTCAAGTATATATGCTTTGTCTTGTGTTTCCATAATGCCAACCATCTACCATTCTGGTGACTTTACTTTTTGTCATATCAGTGATGGGCCTGATCTGTTTTCTTTTTTTTAATTAGAGTGTATTTGGTTTACAACATTGTGTTAATTTCTGCTGTACAAAAAGTGACTCAGTTATACATATATATGCATTCTTTTATATATTCTTTTCCATTATGTTTTATCCCAGGACATTGAATATAGTTCCCTGTGCTATACAGTAGGACCTTGTTGTCCATCCATTATGATTGGTCATCTTCATGAATTTAACTATGATATGCACCCCTTGTAGAATCATTTACTCACAACTTAAGTCAACTCACTTTAAAAAACATATAAATTCATCTAAAAAGGAAGCTTGACATCCACCACCGTAAATAGAAAACTGACTTGTGATAAAGAAAAGGTTGTCATAAATATAAATACCACATATGCAAAGCAACAATATTGAATTCCATCTAGGTACCATTGCTTACAGAAGGGCCTGGGCTGCAGGCCTGCTCTCTCTATTTCAAAGGAGAAGAGTCAGTGTTACAGAAAGGTTAGCACTGAACTGAGACTTCTCCTTGACGTCTCAGTACAGAGGGTTGCAGGAGAACTTGAAGGAGACAGCTGTCTTACTCGGTCACTCGATGTTATTTAAGATCTGGTCTGTGCATCAAACCATATCTAGAACCAGGAGCAATGTCAGGCCTTGGAAAAACTGGCCCACAATTTCTGCATCATCAGAGATTAGAAAAACTGAGGCTCAGATGTACCCAAGTCAGCCCCTTGGTGGTCAGCCTCAATGGTCCAAGATCCCTGACTCAGACTCAAGAAATCTAGTTGACTCCTTCAGGGTTTGTAGTTTGTACTTCCTAGAGATGGCTAGAATGTAGTTTTCATTTTACAGGTATTTTCTGACCATCTCTTATGTGCAAATTCTGGTTAATTTCCCCCCTACCTCTCTTAATTTGTTCATCCATTCGTTCGTTTGTTCATTCATTCCTTCCTTCCCTTCTTCCCTCCCTCCCTCCCTCCCTTTCTCTCTCTCTTTCTCTCTCTCTCTTTTTTTTTTCTGATAAATAATCCTGACCCTCATGGAACTCACAGACTCTCTAGAGGTAGAGAGAAGGCAAATGTGTAAATTAACAAATATTCTTCCCTAGGCAAAAATGTAGCTATTGAATAAATGAATCCAGAAATAGATATGATAGCAGAATTCAACATTCCATTTAGGAATTCTAGAATGAGATGAAGCAATACTGATGAGCTTCTGCAGAAGGCATCAGGATTTTCTTGCTGAACCAAAGAAGACTGTCCATCAACATGAGTCAGCAGAGTACCTACTATGGAGGCCTGTGTGGCAGCTTCAAGGGAGACGGAAACCTCTGAGCTGGGGGTTCTCTGACCATACAAGCTGCTGTTCAAGCCCCCGAGGAAGTGTTGTGGACAGGAAGTGACCTGAGAAAGAGAAGAGAGAGGACAGTGAAGTCCAGTTGGAAAACCAGAGGAGCCTTCCTGGAGGAGGAGGCTTGGGAGGATGAGTGGGGCTTGATGAATGCAAGCTGGTGAAGGTCCACTGCTCTTCGTGGGGCATTAGTAAAATGGGATTGGAAGTTCCACTTCCTGGAATGTCAACTCTGCCTGTTTCAGCATCTCGAAAGTTCCTAAAAACTTTTCATCCACCCGTCTAAATTCCTCACAACAGTTTTCAGAAGTACTCATGAGAAAGCCCCCCACTTTCCAGATGAGAAAAAGGAAGGTCAGGAAAGTGAAGTGGCTTTCACAAGAGAGCAAAGTTAAGGAAGCTGGTTTGAAGCCAGCTCTTTCCGTCCCCGGAGTCTGATTTCGCACTCTTGTGCTCTGTTCAGAAAGGCAGCATCACAGAGCGTTTAAGCCCAAATGCACACCAGCAGGCGAATGGAGATGCAGGTGCGCCTGTGTTTATCCAAGGACGCATTCACCAGCCATGGAGAGTATAATTAGCGCCGCGTGTTTCAACTTGGACCCGCCTTTAAAGCATAAGACTGAATAGAAAAACGGAAAAGCAAGTTGTCAGAGTGTACCTAGACCAAGATGTCACCGCACGAGCTTAAAACGTGCAAAGTAATCTCGTGCATTTCTGTGAGTACATATGTATGTGGTAAAAGTAGAAAATAAAAAATATGCATGGAAATAATACATATAAACGTCAGGTTGTCTCCGGGGAGGGCCGGGGGTGGGTGGGATGAGGTGGGTGTCCCCAGGGAACCTTAGGGCCTCTCCGAGACTTACTTCCTAAGCTAGGTGGTGGGGCAGCATGGTTGGCGTTTGCAGTATTTAGCTGCCTGATGCATTTAACCATTTTCAAGCGATGGCCACATAGTGTGGGACGCCGCCAGGAAGGAGCTGGATTCTTGGTCCAGAAGAAGGCAAAATTACATTGTTGCATATTGCTTGCACTACCCAGGAGTGCCGCGTAAGGCGCCACGCGTGCATCCCGTGGATTGTAGGCGTAGCAATGAAGTGTCACATGTACTGACACACACCAATCCAGGGCTGTTGTGTGGACCTACTGGCCAGTATAAAGCCTGCCATATTCTGCTGCGTAGGGTCTTCCTTCCATCTTTTTTCAACCAAGCTGTGCTCCAATAAAGTGTGATACGAGAAGAATCTTGCGTGTGGCGGCTCGTTATTCTGCTGGTCGGAACCCGCCGCAATATAGTGGTCACACTGGCACATTTTCTGTGGACTTTGAGACGAGGAACTTGAAGGGGTTGGAGACATATAGATGAATTTACATGTGCTCTGGCTCAGTTTTGCATGTAATACACATCAACTATTTGATCCACTGGGCTGCATCCTGCATCAGGGACCCCCACCCGTCAGCTGAGGCTTTCTTAGAGGCAAAGTACAATGAGTCTGTTCTTGGCACTTGTTTCTGATGGAATTAGACAGAGAAAGTTGTATACAGCTGTGTTCACTATTCCCAAATCAAAGAACCAGAATTCAAACTAAATACTCAGCTCCAAACATAAGATCCAGGAAGAACAACAGTACTGGGGCTGGGAATGGGAGTGTCATTCATTCGTTCAATCAATATTTCCTGAGCAAACATAAGATCCAGGAAGAACAACAGTACTGAGGCTGGGAATGGGAGTGTCATTCATCCATTCAATCCATATTTCCTGAGTGCTGACAGCGTGTCAGGAATTCTACCAGGCATTGGGGCTACAGCAGGAAACAATAGCAATGTGATCCTTGCCCTGGTGGAAACTTACACTCTATCAGGGGAAACACCTCCTCCCTCCAAAGTAAGCAAACCTATAGAGATAATCAGTACAGACATTAGTTAAACCATTGCCAAAATACATACGTATATTTGCCAAATCTGATTTGCTTGCAATAAAATAACACATATCTATTTTTCATTTATTAAATGTTCGTTGAGCACCTACTCTGTGCTAGCCACTGTCCTAAACACTGAGGTTGCAGCAAAGATCCTGAGGCTGCCTCTGATTGGCCTGATTTGAGGCAGAAGCTCATCTCTGAACCAATGACTGTAAACCCAAAAGATGGGATACTCTGATTGGCTAAGTCTGGTCACATGTCCACTAAGCCTGGTCACATGTCCACCCCTAGAAAATGTGGGCTCAAGTCAAACCACACGGGCTGAATCAAGCCAGGGTGGCTTCTCAGAAAGAAAGTAGGAGACTTTTCTGTGAACGGCGGAGGATACTAGATGTTAGTGATGAGATGCCGCTGAAACGATCTCCAAGCTCTTTCTCTGAGGTTCACCACAGCCTTTCCTTTTGCCCTGTTACTTCAGAAACACATTCTGAACTAGAACTCCTTGCTCAACTTGCGCTTGCCGTCTTGGGCTCCTGGCTGGGTGGTTTCCAGGAATAGCATGCCAGGAGCCTGGGCTCACAGGAGACGTAAAGGGCTCCCTTCTCTGGGGTGCTTTCTTTTGATGTTATGGTTAGTCATACACATGCGTGTGCCTGGGACGTCTCCGAGGCAGGACGCCCCATCTGCTGCAGTGCACTCAGATGACAGAGAAGCCAATGCACTGTCTATTTTTAATGTTCCTGGCGTGCCAATCAGGTTGCAGCTCATTGATGAAGACATCTGATGACAACCCCTGCTGCTCTCTTTACAAAGGCACACTTACCGATTCACGAATCTCCCGAAACGTTGACCAGCCCTGTCATCTAGGCAAAACAGTATTTTCTCTCTAAATCTGCAGTCGTCCTTTGCTCCTGCCATAACAAGTGACCACAGACTTAGTGCCTGAAAACCACACACATTTACTGCCTCACAGTTCTGTAGGTCAGAAGTCCAATGTGAGTCTCATCCAGGTGTCGGCAGCGCCGCATTCCTTCTGGAGGCTCCCGGGGAGAATACGTTTTTTTGCTCATTCAGGTTGTTTCTTATGGTTGTGGGCTGAGGTCCCTGTTTCTTGGCTGGCCGTCCACTGTCCTCAGCTTCTAGAGGATGCCCTCATTCCTCGCCTCAGAGCCCCCTTGGTCCATCTTCAAAGCCAGTCGTGGTGGGTTGGTCCCTCCCATGCTTCCAGTATCTTCTGCCTCTTCTTCTGCTACGGCACCTCTGTGTCTGACTCTTTGGCCTTCCTCTTCCGCGTTTAATGGTTCACGTGATTACATTGGGCTGCAGGGATAATCCAGGCTAACCTCCCTTTTGTAAGGTCCCTAACCTCCCTTTTGTAAGGTCCCTAACCTCCCTTTTGTAAGGTCCCTAACCTCCCTTTTGTAAGGTCCCTAACCTCAATTCCGTCTGCAAAGATCCTTTTGCCACAGGATGTAACATATTCACGGGGTTCAGGGATTTGATCGGGCATCTTTGGGGGGACACTGCCTACCACAAAAGCCTCAGAATGCTGAAGGATCACGGATGGACAGGGTCGGGGTGGAAGGTTGAGGTCACGGAGTCCCCCCACTGATGTGAGCTTCTGTCCTCCTGATCTCTCCCGTACGTACTGGGAGCCTGCTGCTAACGGAGCAGGTGTATTTCTGTGCCCTCTCCCCTGGGTCACAGAAAGAGCCCAGCCTGGCCCGGCGAGGCCGGCACCCTAACTCCTCTGTGAGGACCTTCGCACTTGGGTGTGAACAAAGGGGCGGTGCAGCCTGCCGGTTAGGACTGTCTGGGTAGGAATCCCAGCACGATACTCTCCAGCTCTGCGACTCAGAACAAGCCACCTAACTCCTCTGCCTTGGTTTCTTCTGCAGTGTGGGGAGACTCCAGGGCTTTCTCTGTTTTCAGGCTCAGTTCCGGGCCACATGGATATAGTGCGAACCAAGGCTGATCAAGTCCTTCTCTCAAGGTGTTTCTACTATAGCGGGAAAGTCAGCATCTAAACACAGTCGTACAGAAATCCACAGGCTGATTTCAAATGGTAGAAAGGAGTTTGAAGACTAAGCCCGAGTACTGTGAACGGAGTGATGAGCAGGGCTTAGGTGGGGAGGAGAGCTTATCAGAAAACGTCATCTAGGAAGGGAAGCTCTGCTAAGGGATGAAGCAGAGAACTGAACGGTGGGAAGGTGCCAGCCACGGAGGGCTCCAGGGAGAGGATTACAGATGAAGCCACGAAGTGTCAAGGCCCTGAGGCAGGAGCATTTCCCAAGAGATCCCTGTGAGGAGGGAGATGAGAGAGGCTCAGAGCACAGAAAAGGGGCAAATGCCCCGCCCCTTGCCCCCTGCCCCGCCCCCGCTCTTGGGAGGAAGTGGAGAGAGACCAAATACCGAATTTGGATTTTGTTTTTTGTTTCACAGTTGCTGAAAGAAAAAAAGCTGCCTCTGCGTAAAGGCAGAAGTGAGGCTCTGCGTAAAGGCAGAAGTGATTCCAGAGTCCTGGAGGTGAAGACAGGGTTTCCTGAGGGCCTCAGAAGGCTTTCTCAGTTTTCCATGTGCATTTCCAGGAAACCCTTCTTATTGCTCACTTGAGAGTTTTTTACTTAAAAAAATAGCAACAGCAAAAGCCCGGGGTCTGCTGAATCGACCTATTACATTTTTGCATTTGGTTCCTGTGTAGATAGCTGTTTCTGTTTGTTTCTCCCACTTTTTATAGTTTCATGGCTGCTTAACAATGATTTGTGCAGTAAACAATCTAAAAAAATTCAAAGGGACAGCGCTACTCAGGGGTATAAGGCATATATTGTGATTTTTATCCTAAGTAGAGGGGTGTTGTTTGGTGAGAATTGGATTTTTTCTATAAGTGGAATATACCTTTATCTCTATTAACTTCATTTAAAAAAACCCTCTACTTCTGTTGTGTTTTAGGTTGACTGTCGTTCAGTGTCATTTAGACAGGACTTCAAAGACCACTTAATGAGCGAAAAGAAGAAGATAATGTATTCCATATTGTTATAATTTATAATCCCTAATTATGAAATTAGATATTTTAATTATGGTAATTGGCACAGTTTTTGAGCCATGTAGCCGAAATCCACAAAGCTCTTTGCAAATAATTATTCACACTACCTTCTTTGTTCCCTTTATATTTTATTCAAAACACTAGAACTTATTATCTAACTTTGTGTCATCCTTTGATGATGTGCTCCTTGCTGACAGTTGCTCACTGGTTGCTTCTACATCCCCAGCCCAAGACTCGCAGCTTGTTAGAGCTCATTAAATATTTGCTGAATTGAATTAAATTTGAAATACTGTATTAAAAATCTTGCATGAAACTCCAGGGTCCTCAGTGGTGATTTTGTTCTCACCATAGCAATGCGCTTGCACTTCAGACTTAATAAATATATTGGAGCTTTCCCTCTAAATGGAAGTCAGAACTTTTATACCATACTTGTACTTTGCTGGGTTTGGCTAAAGATTCTTTCCACCTGCCCTTGGGGTCGGGACATCGGGATCAATGTTATAGGAGCTGTTTCTCTGGAGGAAAGAGAAATTCTACTGAGCCAGCAAAGTGATCATTTTGAATTGCTTGGGATCCGACTTCATTTTTTTTTTGCATATTGGAAGTTTTGCATATTGGAAATCTGGCTTGGGTGTCAAATAGAGAGGCCGATTTTTTTCTCTGCCCATTTGAGAAAGCTTTGGCTGTGAACAGTTGAGTGGTGATGGAACATGAGGAGAATTCAAACCCAGGGCTCAGAAACTCGAATACTTCTCCAAACATTGTTATCCGCCCTCACTTGCTCCCATAAGCCCCCCTCCTTGCTCCTGCGCTCCAGCCACGTGGGCCTTCTGTGGGCTCCCTGGGTCACCAAGCTGGTTCCCATCTCAAGACGTTCTGTTCTTCTGCTCTTCATCTAGAATGCATGGCTGGTTTCTCATCATCATTGAGTGTAATGAGCCTTCCTATGCCATCCCAGAGAGACTCATCCAGTCACTCTCTCCCATTACCCAGCTTTACTTTTTCCATAGCATTCATCACTCCCTGAAATAATCCTACTTATTTCTTTAGCATCCGTGGCGCTCTCACCATGACGTCAGCTTTGTGCAGGCAGGGACGGTGCCTGAAGTACTGAAATTTTCCCCAAGGCTAAGAACACTGCTTGACATGTAAATATTTGGTAAATATTTGTGGGATAAGTAATCCATGATCAACTCATGTGCTGTGGTACCTTGTGATAGAAAGCAAGAAAATACGGTTTCATAAATCCTATCAGATTCAAGTTTCTCCAAGTCAGAGCCCCTGGCCGTGTCTTGTCCGTCTGACCCATATTTTTCGTAATTATTCCTCACCAGTTTGACGATTTCCGGAGGGCAGATGTTACTTGTGGGATGGATCGACTTGTTGGTGCCTCTGCTGGGCAGAGGCTCCCGGTCTGATCTTTGGATTTCCTAATTAGGGATCTTCCTTTAGGATGGGTATGGAAGAAATTGTTAGCAAGAAAAGAAAGGTATTCTCATGATCCTCTCACTTCCTGAAATTCATCTCCCTGGAATAACTTCTTCCTTAAAATCTGAAATACCAGGATCTCTCCCTCTGTTAGGGAAGGTCAAGGGAATGAACGCGTGAGCCATAGACACACCCAGTTCAGCCAGACCATCAGGAGGGCACTTGAGGGGCGGAGACTTGTCTGTGATCATCTTACTTGACTGCATAGCCTGTATTCTGCTTCCACTTACCAGGGGTTAGATCTTGGACGTAACACAATTTCTTTGAGCCTCGGTGTCTGCACCTTCCTATACCAAGATTTGGTGGAGCCAGTTAGAGACACTAAAAATAGGCCATTTGCTTCTTTGGGCAAAGTTGCCAGAGGGTTGGACGAAAGATACAAGGCAGAGGGTGTGACGTGAAACAGAGTCAAGCAGAGCCTCTTAGGAAAGACTTTCCCACATCACGAATGTGAGACCACTGATAACTGGCCTTATACTCAGAGGATGGTACTCATCGATGGAATGATGTCCATCTAAAGCAGTGGTTCTCCAAACTAGTGGGTTCCAGGGGGGAGAGGGAAGTGGGGAGGGGCAGTATAGGGGTATGGGATGAAGATGTACAAACTATTGTGTATAAACTAAGCTACAAGGATGTATTGTACAGCACAGGGAATATAGCCGATATTTTATAAAAACTCTAAATGGAGTATAACCTTTAAAAGTTGTGAATCATTATATTGTACAACTGTAACCCAGTTAATATCGTACATCAACTATACGTCAATAAAAATAAATAGATGAAGCAGTGGTTTTCAATGTGGGCTCCAGGGACCCCTGGAGTCCCTAAGACTCTTTCATCACGACCAGCAGCAGCAGCAAGGTGTTATTTGCTTTTTCACGTTTGTTCTTTCCTGTGTGTACTGTGAATTTTCCAGAAGCTGCATGATATGTGATATTGCAACAGATTGAATGCAGACACTGATATGAGAACCCAGCCGTCCTCTATTAAGCCAGGCACGAGAGGCGTGCAAACGTGCAAAGCTATGCCACTCTTCTCACATTTTTTTGTTTTGAAAAGTAGTCATTTTGTTGTTGTTGTTGTTGGAGATAGGAGTTTATTAATTAATTTATTTATTTTTGCTGTGTTGGGTCTTCTTTTCTGTGCGAGGGCTTTCCCTAGTTGTGACAAGCGGGGGCCACTCTTCATCGCGGTGCGCGGGCCTCTCACTATCGCGGCCTCTCTTGTTGCGGAGCACAGGCTCCAGACGCGCAGGTTCAGTAGTTGTGGCTCACGGGCCCAGTTGCTCTGCGGCATGTGGGATCCTCCCAGACCAGGGCTCGAACCCGTGTCCCCTGCATTAGCAGGCAGACTCTCAACCACTGCGCCACCGGGGAAGCCCAAAAAGTGGTCATTTTTAATTAAATTGTTATTTATATTAACACTTAACGGTTTATTGCTATTTTTCATTGGGTTAATAAATTTTAAAAAATTTCTCCAGGGACCTCCCTGGTGGCGCAGTGTTTGAGAACTGCCTGCCAGTGCAGGGGACACGGGTTCAAGCCCTGGTCCGGGAAGATCCCACATGCCGCAGAGCAAGGCCTGCGCTCTAGAGCCCGCGAGCCACAACTGCTGAACCCGCGTGCTACAACTACTGAAGCCCGTGTGCCTAGAGCCCGTGCTCCACAACAAGAGAAGCCACCGCAATAAGAAGCCCATGCACCACGCTGCAACTAGAGAAAGCCCGCGTGCAGCAATGAGGACCCGACGCAGCCAAAAATAAACAAACAAATGTCCTTGTCCTGTTATTTAAACATGGAGGTTAATTTCTGGAACTTCTTTTGAAACAAAAATGAAACAAGGGTTTCCAACTGCATGACACAGTGGAACCCAATGGGATTCTTCTTTTTTTCCCCAAATTTCAGCCAAATGAAAAGAACGTGTATGATGATCATTTCTCATCATTTGGTTTGACTCCTTTCACCTGGAGTCACAGACTCCCACGTTCATGGTTATGGAAATCGAGACATCAAAGATGCCAGTCGACCCTCCCCCTCCTTCTCTTAGGATGAGTGTTGTCTGTGCCCTTTCAAAGTCTCTCTGGGCTGGCATCTGTGTCATCTCTAGCATTTAAAGACTTTTAAGTAGAGAAGGATTTCCTTGTTTATCCACAGCAGAAGGACACACAGAAGAATGTGTTGGTCAAGCACAGCTAAGTATTTTGGACTCACCGTCAGGAGAACGTCATCTCGATGGTGCAGTTTACAAACGGGAGAGCAGGGCAGAGTCCTCAGAGGGTTAGAGCCAGGGATGGGTGATCTGCTGTGGCAGGTCCTGTGAGGCGGGAAGCTGGTGGGACCTGACCCAGTGCACACACGCTCTCACCCCCCTGCTGTCCCTTGGCCGGAAGCTTAGGCAACATCAGCCCGACTCAATACTGAGCCGTAGAAACAAGAGCCAGCCCATCGCACGGCTTCACCCGCCAGGTTTCACTGTCCCTGGCTGTGCTTTTGGAGAAAAGTTTGCTTTACCTTTTGCTCACACAGAACAATCGCAGAGCCTCGAGGCCATTCTGGTGCTGCTAAGGGGAAGGGCCACTTTGGACCAGATACGGGTGTCCACAGCACAGCACAGCACAGCACAGCGTCAGTGTATGATGATAAGCGGCATCGTGTCCTGCTCTTCCCGAGTTCCGCAGTCTGTGCATCATGGGTCCTTTAGGTGGTCCTGCTTGACAGGGACACAGGGTCTCCGGGGACATCCCTTGGCGTTCTGCCTGGGGAGATCAATTCTCTGTCTCAGTGATCCCGACACACCACGGAATGGTGCACATAGTTCAGATGCTCAAGAGGGGTTCTGGAGCTCCTCGGATCTACACCTTACGTCCTTCCTCCTTTCCAGCCGCGCAAATCACGGACCCTCTCTCCGTGTGCATTCCGGCCCAGCATCACCTCCTATACTATGCATCCATCCTCACCATGCACTACTTTTCCTCCTGGTCCAGCAGCTCTCTCTCAGCTTAGCAGGTGGCACGCCGGGCAAAATCCCTGGATCCCTGGCAGAAGGCGGTTGTCATAATCCAACAGGCTTGTTCCCTCTGGACCCAGCACGCTGGCCTGCCGCGTTAATACTACAGCTCAGGTTGTGGCTGAGTGGCGTCTCGTCACGGCCAGATGTGAAAATCTTTGCTTGTAACATTTCTGTTGTTACAGGGGCCAGGGGTCCCTGCCACTTCTCTGGGACCCTCAGGAGGGTTCTTGAGCCTAGCTTCTGCTCCCAGATCTGGGCACCTGTCATTGTGATGTTGGGTTTCTGAACAGCTGTCTGACCTTCACTTATCACAAATGATATCGGAGATTTAGTTGTTAGAAACAGGTTGTGGGCAAATGGGTTTTGTTTGGTCCCTCCATCTTCGAGATAAAATGTTTCCTCTTCGTCTGGGAGCAGAAGTGTTGGATTTGAATTCTTGGTTTGATGGGAATTCAGGCTAGTCGTGGAACTCTCCAGAACGCTTGTGATGCTCAATCCAGAACAGAAGAAGCCCTGTGTTCCAGGCCTGGTTATGTGGAGGCATTTGGAAGCTTTTCAGTGGAAAGCAGGCTGATCGCGGACTCCAGCTTGGGCCCCACTAAGAATCAGGCTTAGCTCTCGCTCACCGCAACTAGAGGAGCCCGCGTGTAGCAACAAAGACCCAACGCAGCCAAAAATAAATAAATAAAATAAATACATTTATTAAAAAAATAAGTAAATAAAATTTCTCCAAAAAATCTGAACTGACTTTTGAACCTTGAATTCCACTGAAGGCAGCTGGTCTTAAAGGTGCTGGTGACTTGGCAGTGCCAGTCGTTTATCAATTCTGTGAGTCCTAGTCTAGGTTGCCAGGGTTCACCCTGAAACTCGGAGAGAGGAGGGAAGATTATCTCCCGAAGGAAGTTTCTGGGCTGTTCATCCAAGGCTCCCTAATGCAGCTTCTACTGCAGAGTTCCAGGCCCCCTCCCCCATCTGTTTTTTTTTTTTTTTTTTCTGGCCTAGACTTGCTGCTGGCCGGTATTTTGAAGTTTGAATGCGTCACCCTGTACCTTTTTGTGCTTCTGGCCAGTGATCATTAGGTACCGGAATGAAGGGAAGAAAGGAAAACATTTGTGGCTTGATGGAAATTGATACTGGGTGGATATTTCCAATGCTTCTTACAGCATAAATTCAATAACTGAATTCTGGCAGTTTCCTGTTGTGGAAAAAAAAAAAAAAAGCCATGAGGAGTTAGATACTATTTTGCAGCAGGGCTGGAGTGCACAGCTGGAATCCAGAGCATCGGATACGGCATTTCCATCACCGAGAACGTTCATAAAGCCCCTGATAGGATTTGCTGATCCACAGACCAAGGCGTAGCAGCAGTTGTATGCCACGTGTATGTAAATTTCGCATATAATGGATATTGTCTCAGAAACTTTATTGCAGTTAGAACACAGTGCACTATAATATTTGAGCTGAGACCCGAAAAGAGACAGCCTGTGTGTATATGTGCATGTGAAAAACCCAGCTCCTGGGTTTTTCTGTAAAAAATCCTGGATTCCTGTAAGAAACTCAATCTCCGATCTCAAATCTCTGATCACAGCGATTGAGCTCAGTTAAAAATACAGCAGCCACTCACAAGCTGGGAGGCGGGGAATGAACTTTGAGTGGAGACGAAACGTCTAAGCCGTGTCTTATTAATAGCTCTTAGAATGCAGCGCCAATGTATAGTATATCAGCGATGCCTCCGATGACTGTAAAAAGTGCTGTTATGCGAGTGAAGGACAGATATTTCTGGAGTTAATTATAGCCAGTCATAGAATAGAGACACATTGTTCTTTGCTTTTTTTATTCTAAAGAAAATGGACTGCCATGAGGAAATCCAAAGATCAGGATTCAAGTATGTGGGTGTCATTTAGTTATATAATTAATTAGTTCCGAAATTATGTATATATTTATATATATTTTGTTACATAATTAATGTCAGGAGAGGAAGGGGCAGCTAGTGGCTGCCACCTCTTTTTAAGAAGTATAGATCGCACTCCACACTCCATCATTAATAGGGTTTTCTTGCTGTAGCTGAACTATTTCATAGTGATGGTCGGTGGAGAGAGAGAATGTGATAGGCTGACTTTTAGCCAGACTGGCCTCGAAATTAAAGCACCTTCTCTGTAGCCGTGTGTTTTAATCTCTTCTTCCTCCTTCAAGTGGCCACACTGGGAAATTGCCTTAGAATCAGTTTTGGTGCTCCTGGAGACAAGAGATACCTGATCTTAACCTACTTGAGAGCGTGCTTGATTTTGCTGACTCAGCAGGATGTCTGGATCTTGCTGGTGTCAGTTCAGTGGTTCAGATATATTAGGCCTGCAGTCTCTATGGTGGGCTCTGACCTCCCCTCTTGGTCGCAGGATGGCTTCTGGAATTCCGAGCATCACAGCCATATTTAAGGCAGGAAGTAGTATGGAAAGAGCCAACCCCTGATACTCGTCTTACTTATCAGGGAAGTAAAGCAGTCCCAGTAGCCCCAGCAGGTACCTCGGTCTGTCTCACAGTGTGGTCAGCACAGCCCGCCTCCCCCTTGGTGCCCTGGATGGTACGGCCCCTGCAGCCTCTCAGACCCTCCCACCTCGTGGGGGCCCTTCCCCATCCCCAGGGGCAGAACCGGCCCCCAGATTCCATCCACGCCTGCCAGACACATCCGTCTCATCTCCGTCACTTTTCTGAAGCAGAAAGTGATTTGGTTCTCAGACTCCGATTAAACAGAAAATGAACACACATGGCAAAGTGCTGGAGCTCCTACGTCAGGGTGTTGGTAAATAAAAGGACGTTTTCAAAGACAAAACGGTCTTTGGTCACCCTGCCCGTATCTCCAGAGGAAAGGGGAGACATAGATTGTCTTCCCCTAGGGACCAGCTCTTGCCTCACCATCTATTTAGAACCAAAGGACCGTTTGGATACATTTTCCGACGAGCACACTGAAGTGCAGGAGTAAAGACGTCTCTGTAAAAGTCAGCAAATAAGGCCAGTGGGAGATCCTGGGAAACAGAAACGAGCTGCATTTAGAGAACTATCTTCCGCCATCCCTCACCTGTGTGGCCGCAGTCCAGACACAGAGAACAGCTGAAACCCTCAAGGCAGCAGAAAGTGCCCACGAGACCCGATAGCAGAACGATGCATCATTGCACCTCTGTAGCGTGATGCCCCTCGACGTGACCAGCACAGCTGAGTCCTACAGCTTCTGAATGGCTCCATGGCAGGCCTGTGAGGCTTTTATTCTTTGGCCTTTTATACACAGATGACTTAATTTGATTTAAGGTGGCAAGAGTTACTTGGGTTCACGTTTGTCATAGGGAAGATTCTGGTAACGATATTGTAAAAATTTATCGTTCTTTTTTTTTTTAACATCTTTATTGGTGTATAATTGCTTTACAATGTTGTGTTAGTTGCTGCTGTATAACAAAGTGAATCAGCTATACGTATACATATATCCCCATATCCCCTCCCTCTTGCTTCTCCCTCCCACCCTCCCTATCCCACCCCTCTAGGTGGTCACAAAGCACCGAGCTGATCTCCCTGTGCTATGCGGCTGCTTCCCACTAGGTATCTAGCTTATACTTGGTAGTGTATATATGTCCATGCCACTCTGTCGTTCTTGGTATTTTTACCGTGTTTTGGAGTACAGAGTTGAGGACTGAAACGGAAAAATTACACGGCTAGAGAGCCGACAGCAAAGGCCCACACCTTGATGTGCAAAGCTGGGGCGGCGCCCCTGTGGGGTCATTGGCCCCTTGGGCTTACGCTTGTCACCCTGCATCTTGAACACCTGGGTACGTCCTGGCTTTTTAGTGAGACTGAAAATATCTCACGATTTCAGAATAGCGACCCAGGTGAGCTTTGCATTTCTGGTGGGCATCCTTTCTTCTCTGTCTTGAAGGTCATTCTTGGAGTTGGTGGGGCTCACCTGGAAGCAGAAGAAGGTCATGATGGTAGCTGCGCATCATCCAATAGGCAAGACAAGTTGTGGTCCCTGTTGCAAAAGGCATCTACCCGATCCTCTTGTGCTTCCCATTCACTGAGCGCCTCTCCTAGGGGCTGCTCAAGCGGTCAGGCCAGTGGGCCACTCTGGGCTAGGCCCTCCCCTGCTTTCAAATCACTGTCAACTCACAGGCCATTCGGTTTGGGGTTTGGTGCTTATCGCCATATATTTTGTTACAATTTGTTATCTGTTTCTCTTCTCTAGGCCGTAAATACCTTTTTTAAAAAATTTTATTATTTTATTTTTTGGCTGCATTGGGTCTTTATTGCCGTGTGCAGGCTTTCTCTAGTTGCGCGAGTGGGGGGCCCCTCTTCGTTGCGGTGCGCGGGTTTCTCATTGCGGTGGCTTCTCTTGTTGCAGAGCACGGGCTCTAGGCGCGCGGGCTTCAGTAGTTGTGGCTCGTGGGCTCAGTAGTTGTGGCTCGCGGGCTTAGTTGCTCTGCGGCATGCAGGATCTTCCCGGACCAGGGCTCGAACCCGCGTCCTCTGCATTGGCAGGCGGATTCTTAACCACTGCGCCACCAAGGAAGTCCCTAGACTATAACCACTTTTAAATTCACAGTGTTGGAAACAAAGTGATGCTTAATAAACTATTTTGTGTGAATGACTCACTGACTGAATGAATGAATGAGTGAATGAATGAGGAATTGCATGATGGATAGAACTCGCCTTTTCCAGTGGGTATAGACAGGGACACTACATTCTTGGTAGACTGAAGCAAACGTTATCCAGCGATGTCTTCTGCCTTCTTTTCAAGTTTTATTTCAAGGGAAAAAGTGACCCAGTAATCCAATGCCTCCTACTTCAAGATCTACATCCGGGTCAGCATCCATTACAGCTACTGAAAGAGACTGGCCGTCTGCCACCTCATTTAAACTATAGCACTTTGGGAAATCTCTGTTTGCTGCTGAACAGTTTCAAACCTCGAGTGAAAAATACATGGGAAAGAGCCCTTACTTCAGCAGTTTGCTTTCAACTGCATGAGACAGACACCTGCTTAACAGTGGCTGAAACAAGAGGGATTGTTACCTCTCATAATAAGTCCAGCGGTAGGTAGTTCCACGGTTGGTTGATTCTGCAGCCAAATCATGCCACCCAGAGGCTTTCTCTGTCATTCCACTCAACCACATCAGTAGGCTGGCTCCCTCATGATCTCAAGATGGCTGCAGAGCCTCCAGACATCACAAACACACACAGCTCTTTCAGCAAGAGAGGACCTTGTCTTCAAGCATCTCATATTTAACCATGGAGGAAAATACTTCCCACAATTTGAAAATTACCTTTGAAAAGAAATCCATAATTTGGTTATTTCCTGTTTGCCTGGGCAATAATGTTGTAATCGACATCTCTGCACTCCTGCACAGAATAAATACTTGTAAATTTTTTTAAATATGTATTTTATTTGACTATATGACTGATTGAGTTGTAATATTTTTTAAAAAAAAGAGTAATGTAAAATCATTTTGGTTTGTGAGGATTAATTCTTCTTCTCTTTAGCTGGGATAAAAGGTTATGTGAGGGGAAAAAGAAACCTTTAAGCAAAGTAACATAGATATGAGACCTTTAGCATTTCAATATCCTTTCTTCTCCTTCTTCCTGTTACCTATTTGAGCCCACCTGGGCCATAAGAAGTGCTTTTTTTCCTTTCAAATGATATTTTATGCCTGGCTAATATCCCTGTAAAATCCATTTAACATGTGAAAAAATAATTGCCTCTTTTTGTTGGTTGTCATTGGATGATGCTATCAAATGAGATGTGACGCGTGTGCTCAACAGAATGAATGTACTGGGCTGCAAACCGGGTGGATATGAATACATTCCCAAGAGAGCACAGCACAAAAAGCTGCAATCTCTGCATTCTGTCTCAACCTTGGGCGCAGTGTAGTTACAACAATATAAGGTGCAAAGTGCCTGAAAGAAGTTTTCAAGTGTTGTGAAGAGTGCTCATGGATGAGAATCTCCTACATTTTCTGCTCTTGCTTTTTAGCCTGTAAACCTGAAATTTATCTAAAAAAATAAAATCTACTAATTAAAAAAGAGTGTTATAAGGAAAGACTTGGTGGATTCTGTTTAAAGAAAAAGAAAAAACTCTTCATTTCAAATATTTTTGTGGACTCATTGTGAAGAGATGTGAGCGATGAAAGTATAAACCATGTAGTAAAGAGCAGTGTTGCCAAAGTGGAAGAGATTAGAGACAGCAAGCAAGGCTCAGAGTGTTCTGACAGGTAACATGGGACCAAAGGAGATGCAGGCCACCCAGGGGACGTGTCCTGCGGAGACCCTGGGCCACCAGCTAGCACGCACAGGGCATTGTTCGCTGAACGACTGTTGTCTGTGTCATTGGGAAGCAATTCTCAAAGGAAGTAAACTGCATCTTCTTATGTGACCAGAAACCATCCTACAGAGCCTGACTTGACCTTAACAATGGGAATAGAGACTGACTGAAAAGCTCAGTGGTCCAGCCCAGGAAGAAAAGTTTGTGCTTCTTTATGGTCTAGAAGAATAGAAGAACCCTTTAAAGATTCCCACCCACTTTGTTCTATCATAATCCCAACTCAAGATACGATTAAGAGCAAAGGCATATTCTCCCTGCTCTCCTGTTTGGAAATCCAAAACCAATCTTTCAGGGGGTTCTGTTTGCATAGGTAGGGGTATTAGTCCAGCAAAATATTTGAAGCAGTTGAGGGGAGGCTAGGATCACATTGCTGAGTAACTTGAGACCCACTGCTTTTTGTGCAATGAAAGCATTGATAGTGGCTGGGGATGGAGGCTTTGGGGATGGAGCTTCTGGGGAGAGCGGGCCTGGAAGGGAGGGCTACTTTGAGGAGATTAATCAGTCCCTTACGAGGGTGGGCGTAAGTTTCAGAAGCAGTTAGATGCAGATACCGCTGGGTTAAACACTAAGGATGCGACTCCGGAGGCCATGTGGAACGTTTGGATGGATTCCAGGCAGTAAGAGCCCTGTGCTGAGAACGGGCTTGATGTAACATCCCCTGTGACACATCCCACGAGGTAGGAATCCAAGTCGAGAACACTCATGCCGACAAACTCAAGGATTTCTGATGGAGGTCAAGAGAGTTAATCCAGAGAAACCAGTCTCTGGCGGCATCAAAGGCACTCAGTACATACTGCTTTCACTCTCTTCTGTGTCTTCTCGTCACCCTTTCTTCTTTCCCCACCCACCCGACCTAGAGATGTTTGCGTCTGTGACACGGTCCCAGGTCTCTGGGATATTCAAAGTGATCTCACCAGGGAAGGACCATGCTCCTCCTGCCATCTGGGGCATCTCCTCTGGAGGGCTTTCTCACCCCTGGAGTTCAGATGTGTCCAGTTCTGTCGTGTTGCGCTCTGCTCCTGTCACGCAGATTAAGTGTACAGGGCGTTCGTAGTATACACACATTTAACGTGCACACGTTTAATCTGAAACACTTGCGGAAAAGAGAGAAACTACAATAATAAGGTAAATACAATGCAGCCAGTTCTCACCACCATTCCACTCGAGAGGCGTCTGCTGTAGAATTGGTGTAGGGTGAGGAAGTGACTCTGTCCTTCCCCTGTTTAACCTCAGTTTGTCCAGCAAGTGCACGGCCGCCGCTTCTCCCCACGTGTGTGATTCTGGTGTTTATGGGTCTACAAACAAGCTAGTTACTTAAAACCTAGTTCTCAAAAAAAAAAAAGGGTGGTCCTTTCCTAGTAAAAGCTACAAATTAGGTGCATTACGTCCAGTTTAAGGGATATTCAAAGGAAGTGGAAATAATAGGCCCCCCTTTTTTTACCTTATGCACATGTAAGGGTTAAACTCTCACATAAGGTTCAAATCCATTCTCCTACCTTTCCAAGACTTTCTAAGAATTTGACCTATTTTTAAAAATTGAGAAGGCAATACTCTTTAACAGAAGCTAGTAGGTGTGGGAGCTTTAGGTTTGCAATGGGGGTCGTTAGTCTAACAGGAAACTTTAACAGGGTTTGCTACAGATAGGAGACAAGCCAGGGTCAAGTCTCAGACAGGTGCAACACTTAAGGAGCCAGGGAAGCTAAGCAAAACCATCTACTGTGAAGAAACAAAGCAAAACTGGAAGCAAATAGAAAAAGAAAAAAAAGATAGTTACTTTCAACCATGCTGTGGGTTCATAGGTGTGCCTTGGAAGCAAAGGTTTCTACTAAGTAGAAATTGTGTTTTTAACTTTTAAAAAAGTTATGAATTACTTGAACCATACTTAAATATACACTCTAGCTTTGTTACAGATTAACATTCTGCCATACTGGCTTCAGAAACCTTTTTTTTAAAAGGCAGAAAACGGGACTTCCCTGGAGGTCCAGTGGTTAGGACTCTGCGCTTCTACTGCAGGGGGTGTGGGTTCAATCCCTGGTGGGGGAACTAAGATCCAGCATGCCGCAGAAGACATGAGAATTACGGTTGACTGTTAACTCCCTTCCTGTAAGGAACCAAGCCTTATAGTGCGGTGCGAAGGGCCATTCTGGACGCAGGCTGGGGACGGTGGGGGGGGGGGTGGACTCATTTGATTTTGTTTCCCCTTCTTGTAGTACCAAGACCTGGGAAGAGGTAATAAGTCCATTCCCACTGTTGCTGGCAACCCAAGTCAATTCACAAAGGCCACCTCACCAGGAGAGTAAACCCTGCTGTCTCTTTATCCTGGCTGTATTAATGTTATTTCCCGTGCGACCTTGACCTCAGGCAGGACAGACAAGACAACGCAGATTCACAAACATTTGCTTTAGGAGGTTTGTTACATAAGAAAAGCCAAAGAGGGCCCCTGTTTACTGGCCCTCTGTTGCTCACTTCTTCACAGCTAAATTCATTTGCTATAAGGCCTGCTGGCGTCCAAATCAGATTTCTGTACATGCAGTTGTTTTAAATATAACCCAACTAAACATATTTTAAAACAAAGTATAGTTGATCTACAGTGTTGTGTCAATCTCTGCTGTACAGCGAAGTGACTCAGTTATACACATGTAGACACTCTTTTTCATATTCTTTTCCATGATGGTTTATCACAGGATATTGGATAGAGTTCCCTGTGCTCTACAGTAGGACCTTGTTGTTTATCCATTCTCTATATACCAGTTTGCATCTGCTCATCCCGACTTCCACTCCATCCCTCCCCCAGCCCCCTCCCCCTTGGCAACCATCAGTCTGTTCTCTATGTCCGTGATTATGTTTCTGTTTCATAGATAAGTTCATTTGTGTCATATTTCAGATTCCACTATAAGTGATATCATATGGTATTTGTCTTTCTCTTTCTGACTGACTTCATTAGTATGATAATCTCTAGTTGCATCCATGTTGCTGCAAATGGCATTATTTCATTCCTTTTTATGGCTGTGTAGTATTCCATTGTATATATGTACCACATCTTCTTTATCCATTCAACTGTCGATGGACATTTAGGTTGTTTCCACGTCCTGGCTGTTGTGAATAGTGCTGCTGTGAACATAGGGGTGCATGTGTCTTTCTGAATTAGAGCCCAAGGAGTGGGATGGCTGGATCATATGGTAGCTCTATTTTAATTTTCTGAGGAACCTCCGTACTGTTCTCCACAGTGGCTGCACCAACTTACCTTCCCACCAACAGCGTGGGAGGGCTCCCTTTTCTCCACACCCTCTCCAGCATTTGTTACCAAATAAACAGATTTTTAGCCACCTAGTGCCTGCTTGCCTTGCATAGCTCACAAAACTGCAGTCAGCCTCTGCTAGCCATAGATAAGACCCTAAGCCATTGCTGCCCTTAGGAGCTCTCTGACTCAGAGATTCCCCGCCAGGCGCTGAGAGACATTGCCTAGAAATGTGAGGTCCTTTCCAGTTGCCCTCTACCCCAGCCTTCCTCTCCTGGCTGGTGGGCCCTACACTTCAGCAGGAAGTCCCACACTGAGAGGGACTTCCCCTACCTGCCATCCTGTCCTCGTGCCCAAATAAACGCATTGTGTGTTGCTGCCATCTCGTGGTTATATATTTCACTTGATGGGCCCCCAAATCCCTACAACACACTACAGAGATGGATGGATACTGAGCTACAGACCACAAGGCTTGTTGCTGTCCCTCTTCTAGGAACAATTCAGGTCGATCTTCTGATAAATTCATCTTTTGTCTGTTATACACCCTCCTCCCAAACACCTCTGTTATCCTGTGTTTATGTGAGACTAGCCAGCCATCCTGGGGCTCCAGGCCTAATTACTTACTTCAAACATGACCATGTAACATAGTGTCGTTAGAAGGAGGAGGGCACATAAGAGCTTGGGTACCGGCCATTGGAGACCCTGCAGTTCAGGTAGACTGGATCCTCCTTCCACACTTCGTTAAGCCACCCGAGCTAATCCTGGCTCGCTCACTCCGGAGGTCCTAGGAGTGCAAACTCTGTAGCTTTCTTCTTGTCCTCACGTTCTTCCAGTGTCTCACCGGCCAAGAGCTGACCTGCAAGATTGACTGAAAACATGTGTTTTCTCACTGAATCAAACACACGGTCCCTCCTCCAGTACAATCCGCCTCAGTCTTGGACAGAACCGTGTCTCCATTTCCACTTCTTTCACCTTGTAGCCACGAGACAGCGGGGGAGCAGCAGTTGCAAGGTGATTCCAGAGCTTCTTTGGGGGCCAGTGCTGTTAGTCAGTGTTTTCATTGGCACAGGATTTGAAGGAAACCCGTTCCATTGGGGTCAAGCTACTTGGTGTCACTTGCAAGTTATTCACCAAGAAAGGTCCGAACCATGATTTTAATAAAATCCAATCTAGATCTCTCTCAGAAGAACTTGACATTACCAGTTGTTTAAAAGGCTGCGCTAATGCAACTGGTGAACGGTGTTAATGTGAAACCAGCTGAACTCCTTCTGACCACAGGGTCTTCTAGGCTGGGAAGAGATGGGGTGAAGCTGGGGCAGCTGCAAAAGTGGTGGAGGGTCTGACTCAAGTCTTCTTGGATTCACGATGTCAGACGTCTTCTTGGTGAAGTAATGTACAGCGTTAACTTTTGGATTTGGGGGAAGAGCAGAAGTTAGAGGTGGCATAGAGGATGATATTGTCATTTTTCCAAGTTGATGTTGTGACTTTTTTTTTTTTTATGTCTTTATTGGAGTATAATTGCTTTACAATGGTGTGTTAGTTTCTGCTTTATAACAAAGTGAATCAGTTATACATATACATTTTTTTGTACATCCTTGTTGGAGTATAATTGCTTTACAATGGCGTGTTAGTTTCTGCTTTATAACAAAGTGAATCAGTTATACATATACATTTTTTTTTACATCCTTATTGGAGTATAATTGCTTTACAATGGCGTGGATGTTGTGATGTTTTGTAAACGCCCTTAAACAGACAACAAACCTCTCAGCATCTTGTGTCGTCCTTATATTCCTACTTTCGAACACAGGCTGTCACACATGAGGTTCTCAGTGACCACTGCAGAATTAACAACGGTCTGTTTTTCAGATTTAAATGCCGTCTGAGTAAATACCAGCCATCCTTCATGTTTTATGGCCTGCAGCACACTGGGTAATTTTGCTGTGGCTCTAATATCTTCTTGTATAAAGCAGTCAATTGACCTGAGAATGGCTCAGAATATATTGCTCATTAAATTGCGTTCCAGACAAGACTGCAAGGGTATTAGCCTGATGCTCCAAAGTAGCAGGAAGCCTCAAGGGCATAGTGTAATCATTCATTTGCTAAATAACACACACACACAACGGCTTAATTACAGCATTTTGCAGCGAAAAAGAATTGTGGTGATTTCCACATTAGAGTATCTCATTAATGAGATTTGCTAACTGTTATTGGCAATATTCTGAAATGCCCTTTTGTTTTAAATTGTTTCTTAAATGGCTAATGTCATTTGCGGGAGAGGAAATTTCCCAAAACATCTCATGGACTTGAAATGTTAGTGATTCAGAGACTCCTCAATGTTAATTTCTTCCGGGTTGGCAGGACTCTACGGTATGAATAAAAAGGCGTTTTTAACATCTCTCTGTGTCTCCACATCATCACCATTGAAGTTATTACAGGCAGCAAGGATCCAGGTGAAAGAAGGAATGCAAATGTGAGGGTTCTTTCACCAAGAGTTCACAAACCCAAGCACACTGAAGGTCATGGGTCATGCCTTTGTATCCCAGCTCTCCCACTAGTGATCTGTGCCAGCGGTCCCCAACTTTTTTGGCACCAGGGACCGGTTTCATGGAAGACCGTTTTTCCACGGATGGGGGTGGAGGTGGGGGATGGTCACCTCCTGCTGTGCGGCCCGGTTCCTAACCGGTATTGGTCTGTGGCCTGGGAGTTGGGGACCCCTGATCTATGCGACCCCCATCAAGATACTTCACATTTCTGGGCCCCAGTTTACTTTTCTATAGCATAACTAGGTTCGTTCACTGATCCAACAGATATTTCTAGATTGTTCCAAATTCTTCTAGGCACTAAGAATACAGCAGCAAATGGGACTAGACCAGGCTTCTGACTTCCAAGAGCTTATTTTCTAGTAGAAAAGAAAGATAATAAGCTTCTCACTGAATGTATACCTGACATAGTTCAAGCTAGGTATAATTTTATTAGGCCAATTAAATTGGGTAATTCCACTGAGAAATACTTGGGCGTTCCTACTACAGGAGGGTGGCCAGGGGAAGCCTCTTGAGGATACTGGCCTCCTAGCAGAAATTTGAATAATAAAAAGGAGTCAGATTTAGAAGTTTCCTAAGAAGAACATTCTAGGATGAGGGAATACCTAAGACAGAACCCAGGATAGGAGTTCTTTGATCTCTTAAAGTGACATCAAGCAGTCAAATTCAATGGTTCCGACACGGGGCATTTCAAAATAGTGTCTCATCTTTTTCCCTGGTTAGTCAGTGATATTCTAGGTCATCCTTTTACATGGGTTTTATTTTATGGTCCTTATTTGGGCTTAGATTTTTCATTCTTAAGTAAATGTGTGTGTGTGTGTGTGTGTGCACGCACGCGCGCGGGTATTTTAAGCCCAGCTTCCTGGACTCCATTTACATCATTCTTTGACAACACCCATCCCTCTTAGTTACTCACTGTGACCAGAACAAAAAAATTCTTCCAATCACACCTTCTTAGAGATCGCCATTTCTTGCTTTCCTCCTGGTAACTTGGAATTGCTAAGAAAATGGATGAAATTGAAAGGGTATCATTTACCTATTATTTTTAGTCAATTCTGAATATAAAAAGAGCAAAACTTAGATTCTGGTCTTTGTCATTTCAGACCCTGTTGCCAGCCGTGAAGTTCTTTCTCCTTGTTAATCCATGTTCCATGAAACTCCCTTGGCACCTTTAGGTTCCAGACCCTGTAGAGAGCGGTGGGTTTAGGTTTCCTCTCACTCCACAAGAAAGCCACCTCCATAAAAGCAGGGGCTGTTTTCTCCACCCCTGACCTCTGGAGTCTAGAACATTTCTAGGACCAGAGTTAGCACTCAAAGAGCATTCGTTGAATGAATGAGCCTCGTCATCAGATCAGATGACTTGTTTGTTTGTTTGTTTTGTTTTGTTTTGCGGTACGCGGGCCTCTCACTGCTGTGGCCTCTCCCGTTGCGGAGCACAGGCTCCGGACGCGCAGGCTCAGTGGCCATGGCTCACGGGCCCAGCCGCTCCGCGTCACGTGGGATCCTCCCGTACCGGGGCACGAACCCGCATCCTCTGCATCGGCAGGCGGACTCCCAACCACTGCACCACCAGGGAAGCCCCCGATGACATTTTATTGTGACGTGGCTGGGCAAGGCCACATAGGAAGGCTGGAATTCAGAGCAATAATGACTTGAAATTATCTCACAGATAATTATCACATTCAGCTTTTTTTTTCTTTTTTTCCCTGCCTTTATTGAGATATAATTAGCATACTATGTAATTTTAAGGTATACAATGCGGTGATTTGTTTCTTTTTCTTTTATGCAAGTACAGTTGGTTTACAATGTTGTGTTAGTTTCAGGTGTACAGCAGAGTGATTAAGTTATACATGATATATATATATACCTATCCTTTTTTATTTAATTTTTATTAGAGTAAAATTGATTTAAAATGTTGCATTTTTTGTAGGTGTACAAAATCTTTTCTAGTTATACATATACATATATTTACTCGTCTTCAGATACTTTTTTTTCCCCGGTGACTTTAACTTTTTATTTTCTATTGGAGTATAGCCGATTAACAATGTTGTGGTAGTGTCAGGTGCACAGCAAAGCGGCTCTGCCATGCATATACATGTATCCGTTCTCCCCCAGACTCCCCTCCCACCCAGGCTGCCACATAACATTGAGCAGAGCTCCCTGTGCCATACAGTAGGTCCTTCTTGTTTATCTGTTTTATATATAGTAGTGTGTATCTTCTAATCCCAAACTCCTAATTTATCTCTCCCCCTCCCTTTCCCCTTTGGTAACCATAAGTTTGTTTTCTATGTCTGTGGGTCTATTTCTGTTTTGTAAAGAAGTTCATTTGTATCATTTTTTTAGATTCCACACATAAGCGATATCCTGTGTGATACACATCATATGTGATACAGTGCAGTGATTTTATATGTGTATATATTGCAGAATAATTACCACAATAAAATTATTGAACACATCTATTGCCTGACATGATTACAGTGTCTTTTTGCGTGGTGAGAACTTTTAAAATCTACTCTCTTAGCGACTCTCAAATATGCAATGCAATATTGTTAACTGTAGTCCGCATGCTGTACAGTACATCGCCGGCACGTATTCGTCTTATCATTAAAAGTTTGTATACTTTGGCCTCCTTCACCTTTCCCCTCTCTCCATCTCCCCACCTCTGGCAATCACCAGTCTGTTCCCTGTTTCTGTGAGTTTGGTTTTTTTTAGATTCTATATATAAGTGGAATTATTCAGCCAGGAGAACGAAGGAAACCCTGCCGTTTGCGACAACTTGGATGAACTCCTTATTTTTTGCTTTTGTTCCTCTCTCTGTCATTTGAAGTCAGGTGTGCAGATCTGAGGTAGCGAGTGGACAGTATTCCTTAGGTTATTTCATGAAAACTACTAACTAAACTTAATAAAGTCAAATTTTTGATAAATAGGCTTATGAACCACTTCCACAAAAACGGGTGAGCTTAACGGGTGCAACTTAAAGTGGGGAGATTGAAGGGAACAGGATCTAATACATCTGCACTAATTTATTCCTGCCTTGTGAGTGACGAACGTAAATCACGTAGCTTGGTAATCCCGTGACAGACTAATAAATGAGAACCAGATTTTTTTAAATGGAAAATGGATATAATTAGAAAGCTATTAACTTTTTTTCCCACTCCAACATCATGGAATAAGTAAGCCATAGGGGACCTGTCCTTCAAAATAATTAAATTTCCAAATTAGCTTTTTGGTTTAAGAACGATTTGATTTAATCATTGTGTTAAGTTGAAATATATAAATGTGACTATTTGGAGTCTGTTTCCTGCTTTTTTCCCATCCCTGTAATTTTGGGAGCTTCGAAGCATGCATCGCGGGATTACTATGGGCTACGCCCAAGCCTCCTGCTCTGTAGGGTGTTGAGGGAGGTAGTATTACTCTCCCATTTACAGGCAGGGAAACTGATGCACTGAAGTTGCATTTACTAACAGCCCTGGCGTTTGAATTCATGTTCTTATCTTAACTCACTACACTGTCCTGTTAAATAAATACATAAGCAAGTAGGAAAGTAGACAACGGATCTTGGACTAAACCTCAGGCAGAAAAACCCAGAATCCTTGAAAGGGGCTGAATGGAGTCACCCTTGACGTTCCAGACTAATTCCTCAGGTCACAACTGTAGGAGTCCAAGAACAAATTCCATTGAGACCAGTGGCTCAAGCACCTCTGACCGTCTTTGGTGCCTCCTTCTTGAAGCTCTTTTTCGGGAAGACTTTTCTATGTTTTCTCATCTCGCTCACCCCCAAAGTGGGTGCTGGTGACTGTGTGACAGTGTGTGCCTCAGGGGACAGTGAGAGGGGATTGCATCAGTGTCATGAACAGGTAGACTCAGGTGCCCAAGGAATGTTTTTAAGATTCTGACTCTCTGTCCATCTCAGAGCTCTGCTTTCTTCTGTGTTACCTTCCTTTTAAGGCAGTTTCCTCATATGTTGAAAGACAGCCACCAGTATCTGTAGATTGTCTTCCACCAGCTTAGTATCCAGGAGAGAGAATATATAAAAAGTTCTAGTAAATAGCCCCGAGTGGATAGCACTTCACATTGATTGGTCAGGGTTAGGCCACGCCTCCTCCTGTACAGACGTGTGTGTGAGTGTGTGTGTGTGTGTGTGTGTGTGTGTGTGTGTAGGGAGCCTGCGGTACCATCATCGACCACCCCTGACAAGTGCAAAATGGTTTGTAATTGTTCACAGTTACATGAGAGGCTCTCTTTTTTTAACAAAGTACCTTACCCTCATTACATGTCAACAGGTATTTATTTATAGGCTAATAAGTGTCAGTCACTAATGGATATTAGCTTACGACAGTATTAAAGCTTGTTAAAGCTTTCTCTCTTCCATGTGTACCGTCTGCCGTCACCTAGAGCCTCTTGTGATACTTCGTTATGTTCATTTCCTTTTCTACTGTAGAAAATTACTATAAACTTAGTGGCTTAGAACAGCACACATATAATACCTTACGGTTTTGTAGGCTAGAACTCAATCAGGGTCTCGTTGGCTTAAAAGCAAGGTGTTGGCAGGGCTGTGTTCCTTCTGGAGGCCCAGGGGGAACCCATCTCCTTCCCCTTTCCACCTTCTGCAAGCTACTCCCTTTCTTCACCTTCCTCTTTGTTTTGTTTTGTTTTGTTTTGCGGTACACGGACCTCTCACCGTTGTGGCCTCTCCCATTGCGGAGTACAGGCTCCGGACGCGCAGGCTCAGCGGCCATGGCTCACGGGCCCAGCCCCTCCACGGCACGTGGGATCTTCCCGGACCGGGGCACGAACCCGCGTCCCCTGCATCGGCAGGCGGACTCTCAACCACTGCGCCACCAGGGAAGCCCTTTCCTCTATCTTTGAAGCTGGTAATAGCGGGTCTAGTCCTTGTCACACTGCCTGCCCTGGTTCCTCTTCTACCCCATCTTCCACATTTAAGGACCTTATGATTACATTGGGACAATCCGGGACCATCTTCCCATCTCAGAGTCAGCTGATTAGTAACCTTAATTCCGTCTGCAGCCTTCATTCGTCTTTTCCATGTAACCTAGCCTATTCATAGTCCCAGGGATTACGATGGGGGTAGGGCTAATATAATAAAAATAATAATGATAATGGCCCAAAGGGGCCATTATTTTGCCTACCAGAGTGGGACAGGAACCTGACATAAGAAGCCACGGGAAAACATACAGTGACTTGTACAAGGCTTTATGAGTCTGGGGCAGAATCTCATAGGTGTTGCTCTCCCTATTTTATCTTCCCTTCAAAATGATGAGATTTCTCTTTGTTTGTTTCGTTTCACGTCATTTGCTCGTAGAAATATTCCAACTGCAACTGTTTAATGAAATGGCCGTCTGGATGTTGAGGAGTTTGTGCAAAAGGGAAAGGGACGTTCTCCTTTCTTTTATTTCCACTTGGGAATTGTGCGTTAGTGTGTTGGTATCAGGAACTCAGCAGCATTTACTGTGCCTCACAGCTGTGAGCTTTCCTCCGTGTTTCCCATAAGAGCTTCTGTGGGGTCGGTGCAGCCAGATTTGGTCAGGGAGACATTTTCCAGCAGTAGTGAGTAGCCAAGACAGGGATGACTTCATAAGTCCCCAGCATTAAAATACAACTTATTTTATCTTTTGATCGTCATTTCTGGAAGGCATGCAGAAGTTAAAAGTCCCAGTTTGCTGGTTAGAGCTGGGAACGCCCCATGGCTGAGTTACATTCCTGTGAAATGGATTGTATAAATGGGTCTAATAGCAAATTTCTTTTCTTCTCCTCTAATCTCTATATATGAGCTACCGCATGAAGGCTCTATGAACTGCACCTTAAAAGCATCTTTTCATAGAGAACAGACTTGTGGTTGCCAAGTGGGGGAGGGGGGAGAGGGATGGGGTGGGAGTTTGGGATGAGCAGATGCAAACTAGTATATATAGGATGGATAAACAACAGATCCTACTGCAGAGCACAGAGAACTATATTCAATATTCCGTAATAAACCATAATGGAAAAGAGTATGAAAAAGAATATCTATATAGTATCAATATATTATACATATGTATATATGTATACAGTGTAACTGAATCACTTTTCTGTACATCAGAAACTAACACAACATTGTAAATCAACTATACTTCAATAAAAAGTAGATGTGGGGGCTTCCCTGGTGGCACTGTGGTAGGGGGTCCGCCTGCCGATGCAGGGGACACGGGTTTGAGCCCTACTCTGGGAAGATCCCACATGCCACAGAGCAACTAAGCCTGTGCGCCACAACTACTGAGCCTGCGCTCTAGAGCCTGCGAGCCACAACTACTGAAACCCACGTGCCTAGAGCCCGTGGTCCCGGGAGAAGCCACCACAATGAGAAGCCCGTGCACCGCAAGGAAGAGTAGCCCCCGCTCGCCGCAACTAGAGAAGGCCTGCGCGCAGCAACGAAGACCCAATGCAGCCAAAAAAATTAAAAAAAAAAAAAGTTTGAAAAACATCGTCTTTTATTGTTGTTAAATTTGTAGAGCAAGAAATAGCAGAGAGAAATTGTAAATAAGAGATGCTTGTTAATGCCATTTTGAAAATGAATTATGATGGAGGAGGTCTCATTTGGGGGATTAGCTCCTTCTCCAGATTTACTAATTATTTGTAAGACAGAAACAAAATGATTTGTGTCCTTTGACAACTCTTAAGTTTGCGCTTTCCTCCGGGAGTCTTTTTTTTTGCTTTTGGAAGCCAGTCACCCCTTACGATGACAGTTTCTCCAAATGCTCCTTTTCATGGAGAATGAATTAAAGGAGAAAGACGTACTCTTGTCCAACAGACGTAAAATTGAATGGAAGGCCCTCTTTCTACCGCCGTCAGCTGTCAACCAGAATACTTTCTTTGCAGTCCTGGCTGGAAGGTAAAAGCTACGGTTTTGAGCTAGTAGACTCATGCCCGGCTGTGCCTTGTTAAATATTTTGATGGTTTCCCTACTTGGAGGTGAGGTTGAATGACATCAAAGTGCCTGAGGGTGACAGCAAGTTCTTTGTCAGTTTTCCTTTCCCCTCCCCTGCTTCTTTTGAAGGTGGGGAATATTTTGAAAGGGGACGTCCCTGAGAGGCAAAGGTAGCATCTTCCTTTGATACTGAGCGTAAACGCGGCTGCCAAGCCCCCAGAGCACGCACTAAGGATGGGGTTTCTTCTATGGAGGATTGAATGTGACTGTCCGAAGCAGGTCTTAGCCTTTCACGTAGCATGATTGCAAGAGCTGTGGTGAAATCTTCAGGCCAAGCCAAATGACATCATACGGTTCACCAGTGCAGGGGCCCCCAGTTACATCCACGTACAGTACGTTCTAGTAGTAAGTGTTCCGAGGACTTCTCTTTGATAGAAAGCACGAAGATGATTCTAGCGTTATAGTTGTCTCTGCATTTTCTACTCCGTAGCATAATTATAATTCAGTCATTCCGTTCCCCGTACGCTCTGGGGTGTGGTGAGTTCTGCAGACAAGTCATCAGATGAACAGTATGTCCTACGTTACATTTGAGTAGGCCTGCGTTATGCAACTCTGCCCTCAAACCAGGTCACAACGGCATACACCATTGTGCCTTACTTTGGGTAGAAATTATCATAGCCCTAACTGCTGGGTCTGTACCATGGAGAGAATGATACATTAGACTTCTGGGCTGCTTAACTGTTAGAGACCATTTGGCCTGGATGAAAGAGTCCCTGGCTGGTCTCATAATTTTATGTGCAGCTGGTCGCAGATGTTGAAATGATGTACCCACAAGGGGAAAATTCTACCCTGTGGGATTTTTAGAGCACATGCTATCTGGTCTACACTTTGCTCAGGGCATCATGTGCATAATTCAGTTGAATCCTCCGACCTCCTATCAAGGTTGGCATTAACCTTATTCCCACTTTAAAGATGTGGAAATTGAAACTTAGAAAGTGAAGTCACTTTTCTAAGGCCACCCAGGGATCGGGTAGGGTCTGGGAGGTAAGAGTCAAATCCAAGTCTGACTGCAAAGGTCACGCTTTTTCCTACATCTGTACGCTTCTACGTCTATATACCTATCTATATTTTATCTATCTATCTAAATAAGTAAATAACTGGGTCTAGCTTACCCTCCTGCTACAAACAATGAGAAAAATAAACAGTATGAGCTATTAGGAAAATGTAAACTAAAACCACAGTAAGATACCACTACACATCCATTAGATCATCTAAAATTAACAGGCTGACTGTATCAAGCATTGGCCACTATGTAGAAGGGCGAGAACTCTCAGACGCTGCTGGTGGGAATGGAAAATGGCACAAGCACTTGGTAAATAACTACGTTCAACATGACTGATTCACACTGCTGTATATTATATGTGAAAGTTGTTAAAAGAGTAGCTCCTGAGTTCTCATCGCAAGGCAAAATATATTCTTCTTTTCTTCTGTGTCTATAGGAAGTGATGGATGTTGGCTAAACTTACTGTGATAATCATCTCATGAGGTATGTAAGTCAAACCGTTATGCTGCGCACCTTAAACTTATACAGTATTGTATGTCAATTATATCTCAATAATACTGGGGAAAAAATGAAGTGGTTTGGTGGTTTCTCAAAACGCTAAACCTAATGGAATCCCATAAGGTCAAGGACATTAGACTACTTTACAAAAGATCTATGTAGAAAGTTCAAAACCAAAAAACTGTTTATCTTAACATACCCTCCATTACAAGACCAAAGAGGAAAACTGAAGACCAGAAATTCATGCAAGAATGTTTCTGCAAATAATGAGACAGTCAAGGATCAAGGCCTATTTGGGGGAACATAACATCATGAAAGAGTGCACGCATGTACCAATATGGTGTATTGATGGTTTTCCATTAAAAGCTCCCCTAGTAGGTCAGAGGACTGATGGACTCCTACACGTGAACCTGTATGCGGGGTAGTTTCTGGCCCATTGGTCCCTACCTCTGTGCGTGAGGTTCACAGGTGAATCAGTCATGGTGACCTGTACCAACTTGGCAAAACCTTCCAAACATAATTAGGGCATCATGTGACAGTAACTGAGGAGATGCACCAGAGTCCAAAACAAATCAAACCACCGTCAAAAAGCTCTCTCTCGTCTTCCTCTCAAGCCCAGACTGTCGTCTAAAGGTGGAAGACAAGTTTGAAGAGACGAATTCACCCTTATTCCGCCAGACATCAGATGCTTCTAATTAGCTGTCTAAAAGGCATGAAACAATATTTGGAGGACACTTCAAGACACGAAGAAAAATTTTAAAAGCAGCCATCGGAAGGGATGTCGTGAGACAGATGAAAGGGAGCTGCCATCACAAGGACTTAATGAGCCAAAAAGCAGTTGTGACAGATGTGCCAAAGGAAACCTTCCCATCCCCGGCTCCGGGGTCGGGGGAGGAGAGAGAAGAGCGAGGCGAAAGACCACAGACCTCATATATAGGCAACCAAATGGCCACTTTCTTTAAAAAGATGATTACCCCTCTTTGGCCAATTTTCACCCTTTTCTTACACTTTTCTGGCACTCTGATGTATTTCTTGACTTCACAGCCCTTCTGAGAGCCGCCCTTAGAGTTTTCCTTTTAGCTGAACTGTTGGCCTGAGAGAAAACCTTCCCATTTTAGCAAATTACAATAGTTCTGCTTGAAATATCGTATTTATTTGACCCGTAATGGCGTCAGGGAGAGAGAGAGGCAGTCTGATGCCCCCTCTCAAGATTATGATTAGAGGCAGATGGACTGCAGTGGAAATGCCAGGTCATTATTAAAAGCAGAGCATTGGAGGGAGGTCAAGGAATCCTTTCCTCTCGGGTTCTGGAGCTGGGTAAACTTCTGGCCTTATTATTACAACTTTCGATTTCATAAGTGAGCCCAGCATACCGTCAACAAATCCTGTGCTTTGCTTAGTCTAGATATGATGGTGCTGTGTTCTTCTCAAGGTAACAGCCCCTTTCCAGATAAGAGTCGAAGCTCTCCCTAGAGCTCCAGTCAGCCTAGCGCACAAAAACAGAGTCCATGCTATCCACTATAAGAAAGAAGCAAATTAAAATCCCAAATACCCAGTTAATTATGTTTGAATTTTACCAAATATGTCAACAGCTGATCAACATTAACTAAAACTGAAAGAACGTAAGTTTCCCAAAGCTAAATAAAATTTATTTCAGTAAGAACCATAATAAAGGTCCTAGAAACAAATGTATCTGTTTTACTGAGAAAGAAAAAGAAGGTGAATAAAGAATGATCTCCCCTAGAGAAATATTTCTGCTGAATTCTCTCTCATGAGGCCAGAGCGTCGGCTAAGTGAGACACAAAGAATCTGTCCAATAAATCCTAATAGTTCTACCACTTTGCTATTTGGTCAGCTCATTTTCTTTTTTCTGATAAACTTTGGACATGATTTAGGACATGATTGCTTTTGAGTTTGATCCTTCTGGTGACTCATTCTCACACCTCTACGTGAAAGTAAAATATATAGTATTCTTAAAAAAGGGGTATGAATTTGAGTTTGATTTCAAACACAGTGGGAGGAAATGTGTACAGGCCCTGAAGACACAGGTTATCGTTTGTGTGGGGTAGATGAGAGCTTGGCGCTAATAGAGCTGGCATAGAATCGGAATTGTTTCCTTAGTCTAATTGCAAGTGTCCAGGCATCTGGGCATATATCCAGACAAAACTCTAATTCAAAAAGATACACACATGCCTATGTTCACAGCAGCACTATTCACAATAGCCAAGATATGGAAACAACCTAAGTGTCCATCAGCATATGAATGGATAAAGAAGATGTGGTACATATAGACAATGGAATACTACTCAGCCATGTAAAACAATGAAATAATGCCATTTGCGGCAATGTGGATACAACTAGAGATTATCATACTAAGTGAAGTCAGAAAGAGAAAGACAAATACCATATGATATCACTTATATGTGGAGTCTAAAATATGGCACAAATGAACTCATTTATGAAACAGAATCACGGACATAGAGAACAGACTGATGGTTGCCAAAGGGGAGGAGGTTGGGGGAGGGATGGAGTGGGAGTTTGGGGTCAGCAGATGTAAGCTTTTATACATAGAATGGATGAACAACAAGGTCCTACTGTAGAGCACAGGGAACTATGTTCAATATCCTGTGATAAACCATCATGGAAAAGAATATAAAAAAGAATGTATATATATTATGTATATGTGTGTGTGTGTGTGTGTGTGTGTGTGTGTATAAGTGGATCACTTTGCTGTAGAGCAGAAATTAGCATTGTAAATCAACTATATTTCAGTAAAAAACTTTTTAAAAAAAAGTGACCAAGCATCCTCTTCCAAAACACCCTCAACACTCCACATCGAGTGAGTTCCCATCCACCCCCAAATGTAAAATGGTGTGGGGAGGAAGATTGGTTTTATGATGTTTCTCACGAATTATTTCACACCTTTTTGCCCAAGTCTCACCATGATGTATGAAATTAGAATAAAATTTTAGATTCCTTTCCACAGAGTTACATGTGTGAGAAAGTCAAGTTTTAAATAGTAGTGGTTCCTAGGAGACAGATGTTCCAACTTGTGTTACCTTTCTGAATTAAGCAACTATTTTATTACTACTAAAAAAACTTATCTTTCATTCTTTTACACTGCGCATCATAATTTTTTCTTATTTTTTTACCCCCTTTTACCCCCTTTTCTTTCCCCAGATATTCACTAAAACATATTGTGATGTAATTACATGTGCAGAGTTGACGTGACATTACATTAGCACCTGATGCCAACTTAAAAGCCAGCATGAATTTTACAACAATGTTTATACCCACAGGTGTAGAGCGGCAACAGTAGCAACATTAAGAGAAGCTTAACCAGTGTTTCAAACGATACCATGATGCTCCAGCACATCCCTGACCAATAAAACTTTCTGCGATGGTGGTAACGTTCTATATCCGTGCTGTTGAACATGGTAGCCACCGGCCATGGAAGCTTATTACTTATCTTTTAGCAAGAAGGGACTTAACCCATAATCATCTGGCCCAGTTCCCCTGTTTCAGGCTGGTCTGGCATACCGATCCCCTTTTTATGGTCAAATCTTGTGACTATCATGAAGCAGCACGAAAGGCCTGGGTTCAAGTCCCCAGACCCTCCAGATGGTGTCTGGGAGCCATGGAGAGGGCACCCCAGTCCACGTGTAATCAGGGCTGGTGCTAGGATGCAGGTGTGTGGGGCGTGTTTAACACCCCGAGAGCCACAGCCTCTGTGATGCCGCCTGCTAAGAACATCGCCTGTTGCTGTGTCCTGTCCTAGTCTCTGAAGTTGACAATTCTGTGATGCTGAACAAGGATATTCTTACCCCTCCTTAAAGAGTGTGAGACAAGGCTAAGTGAAGTTTCGTAACTCATCCGAGGTCACATAGGTAGTTTCTGACTAAATCACATATAACCTGGGAAGTAACTGCGCAATCAGGACTCCCATGATTACACATGACAGAAAACCCAACTCTTAATGGCTTGAGTAATAAAGATCATTATAGGCTCAGGGAACTAAAAAGCCCAGGCACCCAAATGAGTTGAAAACTTATGTCCTCACAAAAACCTGCACAAGGATGTTTATAGCAGCTTTGTTCAGAATTACCAGAACTTGGAAGCAGTCAAGATGTCCCTTAGTAGGTGAATGGATAAATAAATGGTCCATGCAGACACTGGAATGGTATTCAGAGCTAAAAAGAAATGAGCTCTCAAGCCATGAAAAGACATGGAGGAACCTTGCTGCTAAGTGAAAGAAGCCAATCTGAAAAGGCTGCATAATGTGTGATTCCAACGTTATGACATTCTAGAAAAGGCAAAATTACAGAGACAGTTATAAGATCACTGCTTGCCAGGAGCCGGCAGGGAGGGATGGAGAGTCAGAACACAGAGAATGTTTAGGACAGTGAAACTACTCTGTACGATACCGTAACGGTAGATGCATATCTTTATATATTTGCCAAAACTCATAGAACGTACCATAAGAGTGAACTCTGTGGACTTTGGGTGACAATGCTGAGTCAGTGTAGGTGCATCGACTGTAACAAAGGCAGGATCCTGCAGGGAGAGGCTGTGCACGTGTGTGGTCGGAGGTAGCTGGGAAATCTCTGTACTTTCTGCTCAATTTTGTTGTGAGTCTAAAACTTCTCTAAAACACAAAGTCTATTAAAAAACTAAAACCCAGGCATAATGGGTCGAGGGTCTCAAACGTTTACATCATGACCAACTTTTTAACCATCTCTGGGCCATACCTCCTCTGTGTCTCTGGCAGACTTTCTTCATGTACCAACACCTGGCAGCTCCAGACTCAGGTCCCTATAGCTCTAAATCCCAAAAGGACAGAGAGGTGTGCTTTACCGACAACTCCTAAAAGTTTCTTTTAACGTCCTGCACGTGGTGCTTTGTCCCCATAGGGTCTCGTGGGCTCCTCTGCCTAGGTGGATGGGATGCTCTGATGCGCCTGGCTGAGGCCATGTGGCCCTCCCTATGTTAGGAAGTGGGGTCAGTTCCATCCACACTACACGGAAGAGAGCAGGGCTGGGATTGGAGCTATTCGGGAACCAGCTAGTGGACCCTGCAGTAACACATGTGGCCCACAATTTATAAATGGATATATGTCTAGTGTAGAGCAGTTTCATTCCTGGCAACTGCCTCCAGCCTGGGAGAATTCGTCCCCAGATGCTCAGGGACTGTTTACTTCTTGTGACGAGTCCAAACAGAGACCCTTGAGAGCTGCATAGGAAGATCGCAGCGGTGAGTTTTTATATGAACCTGGGCAGATGCCTTGGAAGGAGGACCTGTCAGTTACACTGTTCATGTGGAGGTGGCGCTTATAATTAAAATTATGGTCTCATGACCATTTAACTAGTAAGCGACTAGCTTGCAATTTCTAAACTATTTGCAAAATGGGACCTTGGAAAGAAAGAAAAAGTTAGGCTTTAGCAGAATGTCTATCGCCTGGTTCCATTCTGCAATTATTTGACTCAAGAACCAGTGTATTTTAATTATCCCTATGGTAGGGAGATGATAGCCCTTTCCCTATGGTGTAAGGAAGTGTCCTGGTCAGATGGCTGGGCAAATAATTAGGACAATAAATACAAATTTAATTTAAATGAGGCTCTTAAGAGTTGAAGCTTGACATTTACCACTTAGCATTATTAGTTATACGTGTAACAATCTGTTGCACTAAAAACAAAATGACGATGGATCAGCTAGTGTAATTTAGAAGATCCCATTTACTCCATGTGTAGTTTGCAGCTCCCCTCTCTTGCTAGTTAAGTCTGTTAAGCATAATAGCCATTCTTGGCTGGTGGTGTTTAATCACGTTTTGAAGGCGATTAGCAGCATGTATCGGCAATAAATGGCATGCGTTTCTGACAGAGAAATGACTGAGATTAGGCCATCTGTATGCGGTCATCTTTTTTACCCTGTGATTTACACACCAGCCTGGCTGGCTGGTCCTGGGTAGAGGAGCTCAGAGGGCAGCATTCAGAGTTCACGTTCTAGCTGCTAAGACTTGATTCCCTGGAGGAGAAAGGGGAGCCCTAGAGGGCACTAATCACTGCAAAAGGGCAAGCCTCCTTCACTCTGAGGTTCAGTCCTGATGCTCTGAGTCCTTTCTTGCTCAGGAGACGTTAGCATTGGCGTCCGACTGGATTAACTCCATAGGTGGCTTGATGGCAACATTAGCACATTTCCTGGGAAGACGAACACTCCCTTGGCTTTAAACTCCCCAAACTGTATTGCTAACGTCTGGAGACTTTCACCTGCACCTCTCCCTGCCCTGGCTATTTTGGGTTGAGATTTCTTGTATTCTGCGTGAACAAAGGCAAAAAAAATATATTAAAGTTGGGCTTCCATCATTTAGATATTCTGTGTCTTATTTTCATTTGTCCACTCACATGGGAACTACAGTGACAAGAGTTCGGGATGGGAGCAAAGAGCTGGCCATCCACAGATACAAGAAATCAAAGTCATCTTGTCCTGCACTCGGGGAACATCTTCAGTCATAACTCTGTGTCCCGGATCAAAATAACAGATGAACAGAGTGCACTAGGGAGGAAATCAAGGTCAGGGTATTCTGGAATGCTCCAGGGAGGTTTACTATTTTTCTCACTTTTACTCTGAACAGGGAAGTCATAGATGAGTTTGGGCTTGAGAATTGTAAATATCCAAGGGGTCACCCCTCCCAAAGAAGAACAATGATGCTTTGAAGTGTTAGAGCAGGAGTACAGCAACAATTTCCATCTATGCTGGAGTTAGCTGGATTCCTGGAACTCTGGAGAACGGCTCCATCAGAGGGAAGGCTGACGCGTCACATAGCACTGTCAGAATTACTGCATGTGGAAGGAGGCCTGCTAGGGGTTGACACCCGACTTTTGACGGATGAGAGAAATCTACTGGTCGAATTCATCTGGAGGTATGCAGATCCTGTATTGTTTTTGGGGGTGCCAGGAAAGTAAGCCCCCAAAGTGGATGCGGTTCTAGCTCAGAGGTAACATGGTGCAGTAGAAAGAACATGAATTTTGAAGTCACAGTTGTTTTGAATCTTGGCTCAACTACTTATTGACTGGGATACCTTAGGCTTGCCACTTAACTCTTCCAATTCAATTTCATTTTGTGCCGTTTGATGGTAATAGTAGCTTCCTCAGAGGGTTCTTTTGAGACGTAAATGAAAAAGGCATCTTGCCCAGCTACTTGGGGGATACAGAGGGATGTGATTGAAAACACTAAGTTTCAGGGCCCTCATTGGAGTGGTAAATAGCACCTCATGGGGGAAACCTGCACAATTCTTGGTTGTCTAGTTATTTTCGTAGTTGAGCTGTATCTTGCTATTAATCTGTGCCAATGGTCAGTCACAAGGTGTTAGATCTCTGCATCCAAAGGAGGACCAAAGTTCAGCCTGCCCCCTGGAAAATGCAGCCAGTGCTTGGATGGTGCAATGTTTTACCAAATTGACTTAACCACCGATGGACTGGCTCTCCTGGATGCGCCTGCGGGGGGGCCAAGGGCAGCCCTTCCTCACCTCCTGCCTCCTTCTTGTCTCTTTCCATCCGAGCCTTTGTGTAAGGGTGTGTGTACAGATTACTTGGACATGACATGCTGTTCCTACCCCAGGACCTTTTCTCCTGATGTTTCTGTGTCTCCAGCCCTGAGATTGCAGCTCCAGTAGAAGGCTCTCAGAGAAGCTTCCCTTCACGACTATATCTAAATTATCCTTCTCTCCTTCACATCTTTGTCTTTGCATTATCTCTGTATCAGTTAAACAGACTAGTTTATGCTGAGATGTCAAACAACCTTAAAATCTTTGAATAACACAGGCTTATTTCTCCCTTGTGCCACGGGGGCATCTCAGGTCAGCTGGACGACTCTGATGGCCGTCGTTGCCCAGGGAACTAGGCTGAAGCAGCAGCCACCAGGTTGAACGTCACCGGTCCTCGGAGGGTCTTGTATGAGCAATGAAACGCTCCTGCCGGCAACAGAGACACATCAGTTCTGCTCATAAAGTGATCAGAGAACCAGTCCCAGGGCCACCCAACCACAGGGGCCAGGAAGTGCAGTCCTGCCGTGTGCTGAGCAGGCTGTGTGAGCTGAAGGTATCTGGGAAGGGCACTCATGTCTATCCCATTCACTACGGTTACTTGTCTCCTCCCACTAGTATATAAGGAACTATACACACAGCCACCCTTGCCTTGTTCTCTGCTGTCTACTCAGTGCCTAGGACAGAGCCTGACATGCAGTAGCTGTTCAAGATGGGCTGTGTGTCCACTGGATGTGTGTCTGCCCGAGGCACATGCATGTGTAGACTGGCCTTGGTGATTGTGTGTCTTCAGTGTCTTGTTTCATCCTAGGGATGTTGGCCTGGGCTTTCTAGGACTATCCTAACTTCAAATATGATGCTCCTTTAATAAGGTACCACCTAATAGACCACGTGTTCTGATTCTGTATTCAAGGAGCGTGGTTTCCAGACTCAAACCCTCTCATTAAGGTGAGTCAGCACCCCCCCCCCCCCCAGATCAGAGAGAAGACACGTTTCTGCTCTGGGACACAACCCTTTTCAAAAATATGGGCTCTCAGGGCTCTGACCTTGAATGTTCAGAGCTGGAGCAGAAATCGGCTCTTTGTTGAGATTTGGGGCCTGAGACCCAACGCCCCAGGAGGCTGAGCTTGTTTCCAGAGCACTCTTGACCCTCCCCTGCGGCAGCAAGTTGGGCAGAAAGTGGAGGCGTGCTCACAATGGCAAAGGTCGGTCTCCCGGGGGACCATCACACGGCCCCCGGCCCCTCACTAGTGCAGCATGGGCAGAGTCAGCCCAGCTCACCCATTAAAAGGGACATCACCTTGCATTCCGGGGCCTTCCTCCTCCAGAATCTGGCCTGGGACTGACTCCCATCCGGATTTTGTTATTACCTGGAATTCTTGTCATCTGAAAATGCACTACTGATGCTATCTCTCAATCCATCTTTATCATCTCTCTTATGTGTTCCGGAGCACTGAGTGAATTCATTTTCCCCTCTCCTGGGATCCAGAAAAACAGCTCCTCAAGTGATGAACATGGAGGCCGTTCCTTATACTGAGCCTCTTTCTGTTTTCATGTCCCATAACTGGAGCCATGAGCAAGTCTTAAGGGACAAAAGAGAAATGTATTACTTTTTATCCCTACTTGCCATCACCTCATACAGGCATTTCGCTCATAATTACTCAGAACAAATGCATTTTTCCGAATAAAACTACTGCAGATGGAAGCGTGAGCACAGTCCCACGGATGATATTTCAGGGGCGTTTGAATGGCTGTAACCAGCAAAGAACAAGTAAGAAAAGTTATATCCCCATAGTCCTTTCTAACTGTGTGGTTAGATTGAATTACTTTAGAATAATTGTCCAAGGTCAGTGGTTTGCAGAGGGGGGCATTTTGTCCCCAAGAGGACAGTGGACAGTCTGTGGCTACACCATTGGTTGTCACACAGGGATGTTACTGGCCTCTAGTTGGTGGAAGCCAGGAAAACTGTTCAGCATCCTACAAGGCACAGGACAGTCCCCCTTACAAAAAATAATGATCTAGTCTATTGAATCAATAGTGCCCAGATTGAGAAACCCTGTCTGGTAAGAACGAGTTTGAAACTACAGTGTCATCCTTTGTGTGTGAAGATCTTGATGCTGAGATGCCAGGGCAGGTGAAGAGTGAGAACAAATTGGTACTGATGTCAGATGCAGCTGCTATTTCGTCCCCTGGTGACCAGCATAGCCTGCAGGTGGCTGGCGTTTTGGTCACCCTCCAAGGTCTCTGTGGAGAAGCTAGCTAACCAGCATGCAAAGGAGTTGGTACTCTGGCCACAGCTGTTCTTATCTGGAGAAGCCAGCCTGCCCTCTAGGTGATGAAGGTACCAGAGCTAGTGAGGCTCTTCCTAATGCCGGGGCAGAGCAACCTTGCTCAACATAGCAGAGGATCGCGTCATGTGGAAGCAGACATTTTTGGAAAAGTCGAGGGTGCTCTGCTTCCTTAACTGTATGTGTTGCCATGACTGAGATGGGGCCGAGTTCTCAATAAAAGGGAAATCCATGAGACGGTGACGGGAGAGTTACGATCAGGTTCTGAGTCCTCGGGGAAGGCTGTGGACTCTGGCTCCTCTAAGCCTTGATGTCCTCATGTTAATGATGCTGTTCACCAAGCATCCCTGCTCTTTTAACTTCTGGGCAGATGGTAGGGTTGAGTTGCTGGCTCCCTTGTGGTCAAAGGTGGCATGTGGCTGCTCTGGCTAGTGAGGCTGTAGTGGAAATGATGGGCATCACTTCCAGGCCAGGGCTTTCCTTGGTCTGTGTGGAGAACTGCCAGGGCACCTTCTGCCTTTGGGCCAGTCCGAGTGTTACAGATGTGCACAGTCAACACCATTGTTTTAGATGCGCTGATTATCTCTGTCAGATTCGTAAAGAAACTGATAATAACACTGTTGACATGAAGGGGGGGTGTAGAGGAGCTAGGGTACAGGAACGGGAGGCCAACTTTTCACTGTGTAATTTCTGAGCTTCTCACCATGTGAGAATGTGTTATTTATCTGAAACATCATTAAATGAAACAAATCAAAATGCAAATCCCCGAGATCCTGGCTCAGACAAATCCCGTAACATCCACCTCTGGGATCATGAGGAGAACCACTGCAGTCACACCCACCCATTACGGATAGTGTGAGGGTCTGTCACATTCTTTCATAAGCCGATAAGCATGGGTTTCATTTTTTTATGTTAGGAGACTTAAAAAGGAGCATTTGCTTACAGAGGAAATTTAAATTATTATGCACGATAAGAGCTTTCATTCTGGACCTTAACGTGGAGAATGGAGAGAAGAACAGCTCCTAAAGCCTGCATTTAGAGAATCAGCGCAAGATGCTTTCTGTACCTGCATTTTCTAGAAGGGGTTGGGGATATCATCAAAGACAAAGAGAGACAGAAAAAACTGTATAATTGGGTCAGTTGTCTAAGATGTCCCCAGACGTGTCATGGTGATTTCTACACAGTCGCGTGAGCTGGAAGTGAGGACGAGCTATTAGTATGAGAAACAGTTGTAGATCTGGCAGAGAAAACCGAAACCCCTGACGTTTGCTCGTTATTGGGATTTATTGTTTTGGATTCTGGAGAAGTGTTAGCTCAGCAAAAATAAGGTCACTCAAACCAATCCGCAAGGTAGGTGCTGCTTTAATGGAAAAAAATAAAACGGAGAAGAGAAAGAAAAAGAACCCCCTATAATTTTCCTATGGTTGTAAAATATTATGAGATGAATTAGGAGTCAGATAGGAGTTTTCTTGGAGAATTTCTGATAAAAATATGTTGTTTAGACTCAAACAACACCAGTGCAATCCACCAAACCACAGAGAGTTGGGATGATGATAGCTTTCTATTTTTAAATTCAGTATTTCCAGTTTACAGAACACTAAAGAATAGAGCATAACAAACCCCATGAACCTGTCATTCGGTTCGTCAAATCCTAATACTTTTGTCAAATGTCCTGTAGTTTAAAAGAAAGAAAACACGACAGATAAAATTGAAGCCTTAACATACCAATTCTGGCTGCATTTTCTTATCTCCCTCCCAGGAGGTAGCTATTCTTCCAAACTTGGTCATTCTGAGGAATGTGTGTGTGTGTATATATATATATATATATATATATATATATATATAGAATGCTGTATTTATAAATAGAAAGCTATCATCCCAACTCTCTATGGTTTGGGGGTAATAGTATTGATATTATACTATTATACTGTGATGATCCATTTGCAATTGGCTTTCTCTTTAAAATTCTTATGTTTTATGTGTGTGCATGTGTACAAACACATTATATATATGTGTACGCACAGATACATATACGTGTATCTGTATGTGTACACACATATGTACAGCCACATACATACAGTCAGGAGTAGGAGTTCTGATTTGCAGGACAAGCGCGGCTTCAACTTCACTACATATCCCTAAATTGTACCCCCAAAGGGTGATGCCGATTTACCCTCCCATCAGCAATGTGTGAGCGTTCCTCTTCTCTACATCGTCTCCAAAAATGCCTGACATTTTCATCCTGGCACATGTTCACAGCTGAATCCTCTTTCGTGAGCATTTTTCTAGGTTTTGGCAGACGTGTTACACACATTAAGTTCCTGGGAGAGGGGCTGGCAGGGCTGGCAGGGCTGAGTACGTCAGAGCTCTTCAGCATCAGGCTTTTGGAGAGATTATTCCTGTTCCAGGGAGAAGACTATCCTGATAAAATTTCTGGCACAGAGGATCAAACCATTTTTGCTAGTAATGGCGTCCTCTCTTGTGATGCGTCCTGAACGCTCGACTTACAGAACACGGGCGCCCATTTGCTGGGTCAGTCCTCATGGTGTGGAAGCTGATTGAAGAGAGGCAAGAGGACACAACTGGGAAGGAAGGAGCCTATGAAACTTTGGGAGAAGGAATGAAGCAGACCTTGAGTCCTCTGTTTTATAGAGGGACAGGGTAAGTTGGGAGGGGCTGTTCTAAACAAAAAGTCCATTGGAGGAAACTGGGAGATTGATGTATAGTGGCTTTTCATTGGCTGAGTTGTGATGGTCTCTCATTGGCTGAGCTGTTGCTAGGCATAGAGAAAATTTTTCTTCCTTCTGCTGCAGGTGGTAACGTAGTGTCATTTCCTGATGGAGATGCAGAATTTGTCTCTTCCTCTTGGGATCTGTATTGACGTTTAGTGGTATGTGCATGAGAGCTCCCCTTTCTGGTCTTCCGACTCCATCTCAGTGAGGTTTCCCTTTATTAATTTGCACAGTAGGAAATATGATGGTTTTCTCGGAATTGCAGAAGTGTGAATGCATTTCTTCTTTTTGACTTTTCTGTGCTCTCTAACTGTTATACAACTAACACTAATTATGCAACATAATTAAAAACTTATGCTTTAAAGTGGCTATATCTCTTTACCAACTAGAGTTTGGTGAGCTTTTAGGTACCTCTTAGTTTATACTTGCACTATGAAAATTGAGAGAGTCATGATCTTTTCTTAATGATTTTTTAAACCGTAATGAAGTAACATTGAAGTGAACTAACAAGCACAATGTGTGCAGTTTGCTGTTCTGACATGTAAACACCCAAAGCTACATCATCGCAATGAAGATAAGAAGTATCTCTATTGCCCCCAGAAGTTCCTCATACCTATTTTTACTCATCCAGCCTCATCCCCAGGCAGCTACTGATAGATTGGTATCAGTAGCTAGATACCAAGCTAGATTGGTTTGCTTCTCCCAGAATTTTATACCAGTGGGCATTATGAAATCTAATTTGCATGGCTTCTTTCACTCAGTATAATGATTTTGAGACTCACTGATGTTTTCTCCTTTTTCTTGCCAATTATACTCCATTAGATGGACATACCAAAATGTGTTTTTCCATTCATCTGTCAATAGACATTTGAGTTGTCTCTAGTTTTTGGTTTCAAAAATAAAGCTGCTATGAACATTCGTAAACAAGTCTTTGTGGGCATGTGCATTTTTTTTTTCATGTGCATTTTTTTGCTCTTAGGTAAACAAGAGGAACATGTCAGTCATATGCTATATATTTACTTAACATTAAAAAACGCTAAACTGTTTTCCAAAGTTGTTGGTCATTTAATAGTTCCACCAGCAGTATGTCAGAGTTCCACTTGTATGGCATCTTTGCCAACATTTGGCAAGGTCAGTTTGTTTTAAAATTTAGCCATGAGAATAGGTTTGCTGTGTTATCTCGTTTTGATACTAATGTGCATTTGTCTATTGTCTAATGATTTTGAACATCTGTGCTTACTGACAACTCATGTTTCTTTTTTATAAAGTGTCTTTTCACATTCATTGTCCACGTTCTTATTGGGTTGTTTCTTTTGTTGATTTTGTTGTTGATTTTAAGAGCTCTTTTTTTTTTTTTTTTTTGCGGTACGCTGGCCTCTCACTGTTGTGGCCTCTCCCGTTGCGGAGCACAGGCTCCGGACGCGCAGGCTCAGCAGCCATGGCTTACGGGCCCAGCCGCTCCGTGGCATGTGGGATCTTCCCAGACCGGGGCACGAACCCACGTCCCCTGCATCGTCAGGCGGACTCTCAACCACCGCGCCACCAGGGAAGCCCTTAAGAGCTCTTTATAGATTGTCTTCATCTGATACAAGTGTTGTGAATATTTTCTCTAAGTTGGTTGCTTGCTTTTTTGATTTCTTAATGGTATTTTAAAAAGATCAAAACTTTAACATTTTTATGAAGTCTAATACATTTTTTTGTGACTCATACATTTAGTGTTTTATCTAAGAAATATTTCCATAGCCAAATTTGCCCCCAAAATGCCATATATTTTCTTCTAGAAATTTTATACCTTTACAAGATTGTATTTAGTTATATGATACATTTATGTTTTATCTGTGGTATGAAATAAGGGTTTTTTTTTTTCTAATATGAATAGCTAGTTGATCCATCACCATTTGTTGAGAAAACTTTCTTCTCTCTATTGAATTCTCTTGGCACCTTTGTCAAAAATCAGGACCATTCATAGATGGATCTATTTCTGAGTACTATCCTGTGATGTTGATGATTATATGTATTTTTTTAATGTATCTGCCCTGAGTATTGTAACTTCAGAGTAAGTCTTGAAATCAAGTAAGTCCTCCAACTTTTCTCTGGTTTGGGTTGTTTTGTTTTGTGGTTGTTTGAATTTCCATGAGAATTGTAGAATCAGTTGGTGAATTTCTACCAACAGCCTGCTGGAATTTGTATGTGGATTACTTGAATTTATAGATCAGTATGGGGAGAATTAACATCTTAATCATACTGAAGTTTTCCACTTCAATGAACATGGTATACATTTCTATATATGTAGGTCTTTTTTTTTTTTTTAACATTTTTTTAAAATTTATTTTCACCTGCATTGGGTCTTCATTGCTGGGCCCAGGCTTTCTCTCTAGTTGCGGCAAGCAGGCGCTACTCTTCATTGAGGTTCACGGACTTCTCATTGCAGTAGCTTCTCTTGTTGCGGAGCATGAGCTCTAGGTGCGAGGGCTTCAGTAGTTGTGGCACATGGCCCCTAGAGCATGCGGGTTTCAGTAGTTGCGGCGCGTGGGCTCAGTAGTTGTGGCTCATGAGCTCTAGAGCTCAGGCTCAGTAGTTGTGGCTTAGTTGCTCCGTGGCATGTGGGATCTTCCCGGACCAGGGATCGAACCCATGTCCCCTGCAATGGCAGGCAGATTCTTAACCACTGTGCCACCAGGGAAATCCCTATGTAGGTCTTCTTTAATTTCTCTCAGCGGTGTTTTGTAGCATCCAAGTCCCAAATGTATCTGTTAGACTCATTCCTAGGTATTTTATATTTTGGGTCTTCTATGACTTTTAAAAAATTTCATTTTCCAATTGGCTGCTGCAAGTAAATCCAACTGATTATTTTTTAACCTTGTATAACCTTGTATGCATAACCTTGTATGCGTAACCTTGTATGCGTAACCTTGTATGCGTAACCTTGTATGCGTAACCTTGTATGCATAACCTTGTATGCATAACCTTGCAAAAATCTTTTTAAAAATTAGTAACCATTTTGTAGATTCCCTGGGATTTTCTATCACCTGTAAATAAGGACAATTTCATGTCTTTTGTTTTTAAATAAATTTATTTATTTATTTATTTATTTATTTTTGGCTGTGTTGGGTCTTCGTTTCTGTGCGAGGGCTCTCTCTAGTTGCGGCGAACGGGGGCCACTCTTCATCGCGGTGCGCGGGTCTCTCACTGTCGCGGCCTCTCTTGTTGCGGAGCACAGGCTCCAGACACGCAGGCTCAGTAGTTGTGGCTCACGGGCCTAGTTGCTCCACGGCATGTGGGATCTTCCCAGACCAGGGCTCGGACCCGTGTCCCCTGCATTGGCAGGCAGATTCTCAACCACTGTGCCACCAGGGAAGCCCAACAATTTCATGTCTTGCTGACCACCAGACCGATTTTCCTTATGTTATGATATTTTATGCTATTTTGTATTTTAAAATTATGTTATTCTATTCTACTCTATTTTAGAATTAAGAGAATAATTCTTTTTTTTTTTTTTTTGTAGTGGCTAAAATCTTCAGAACAATGTTGAATAAAAAGTACTGTAGTGAGAGCAAGTATCCTTGCCTTGGTTCTGATCTCAGGGTGGGGGGGGGGAACAACTCAGTCTTTCATCGTTGAGTCTGATGTTTATTAAGATGTAACATAACTGTCCATTTCCATTCCTTTGGGTGGGGTATCCTATCCTATTCCTATTTTCTTAGAGCTTTTATTATGGATAGTACTAGGAGTAGGGCCATTTCTAAGAAATCTGCTTGGAAACGCTGGTGTGGAATCCCAGGCCGACTTGTCAACCTTCCCAGTTTCCCATGAACCATCTCTGGCTCTGGAACATTTCCACCCTTGGCTGATAAGCCAAATCGTTCTAAGTGATGATTATAAGGTCCTGCTCTGTCTCCAAGGGGGAGAGGAGAGCTTGCAGATGGAAGCAGTACATTAGCACACTAATCTGCCTTTTTGGCAGAGGGAACCTACTGGGACAGAACACAGTCTAATCTCCTAGGATGGAAGGGGCCTCCACACTGTGATTTTATGTCCACATCAGAGTTTGCCTGTGACTCTCCCTTACGAGCCTAGTCAGTATTTACATTGCAGATGTAGCCATGCAAAACAGTCAGATTCTTTTTGAGTCGTGGGTTGGGACAGGGTATGAGAAGGCTGTCCTTGGTGCTGAATTTCAAGCTGGCTCTCACCTTTCTATTCCTTTGACCTGCCAAGTTTTGAGGAAATGGTCCCAGAGCTCTGGCCTCTCCGGGTGTGGCCGCATCAGCTGTCATCTCTAGGAGGGTGTGCTGACCGACCCTGCTCGGCGTAGTGATGAGTCTATGGTAGGAGGAAACTGCGATTAACTTAGAAGAGAGAGGATCTCCATGGAGGACTCACCATTCTGAATCCCCACACTGTAAAGGGCAGTGAAACCCAACTAGAGAGGAACACTGATCTATAGATTTCTAAGGCACTACTGGGTCTCCTGTACCATCAGCTCCCGAGGGCGCAACCGTGGTCAAATGTTCATAAAATTCTCATGGTGCTCAGCACAGGGCTTCACACACCGTCAGTGCAAGAATCTTACAATAAAATTTCCTGAGAATCAGGCGTGTAAGGTGGATGAGTGAATGGGGTGGGGTGTAAGCAAAATTTTAAGGAATAACAGAGACAGATGACCTAGAGAACACTTTTCCATTTAAATAAAAGAGGCACCAGGACTGATTCCAACTGATGGTTTATATGTGGGGATGGGAGTGCAGGATGGCCAGACCCTCCAATTTCTTTTTTAAGACAAGCAAAAACCAACTGGCCATTTATAAAACGTCCAACAAGCAAACAAACAAAAAGTACATTTGCAACCTTTGGAGGTGGTTATTTGTCAATCCTAGCCCTCTTAGAGAGCACAGGCTATGCATTTTTCTTTGTTTTTTCCATCTCTGAAGCCTCCAGAGCTGCTACAACGATGCTAAGTGTAGGACCGCGAGGACTGGGTTTGGGGGTCCCCAGGGAGTGGTTGGCAGGGTCCTTGCAGCATCTGTAAACGTGTCTCAGGGTCCTGCCATATTGTTTTAAAATCTTGTACAGTTGGGACCTGGTCTGGCTAAGACTTGAGGGTCCGTTACCCTCACTGACCAAGACATTGAAACAGGGCACGTGAGCCACCGCACAGCTGAAAGGAGGGTGTGAAATAGTCTCTGGGCCCAAGGAACCACGTGCTGGCCCCAGGGCGTCACTGCAGGCGATGCTGGTGGGTGGCTACCCACAGCGTCCTCCCAACGTTGAGGATGGTTGTAGGAAGTTCATGAGAGGAACCCAAAATGCTGAGATTGAAGCCAAATCCAGCCTCTGCACCCCAGACTGAATTAAATCTCAGAGACAGGGTTTTGGGTAAAGTAGACAAGAATAGCTTCATTGCTTTTCCAGGCAAAGGGGGCCACAGCGGGCTAACGCCCTCAAGACCGTGGGTCCCAACCTGGAGGAGGCAGGGAGCAGTTTTATAGCAATGGTTCAAACAGGAGGGCGTGGTCAACTCGTGGACCTTCTTCTGATTGGTTGGTGGGGACGTAATCGGGAGTCGGCATCACCAACCTTCTGTGCATAAGTGAAAAGAAACGTCTAAAAGGATAGACATTAAACTGACAACACTGCTTACCCAGAAGTGACAGTGACTGAAGGAGAAAGGTCAGGAGAGACTGACTTCATCTGTAATGGTTGCGTTTTATAGCACAAATGTAGTCATGCAATACTTTTGTAAAGAAAAATATTTAAAGATTAATACATTATAAAGAAAAAACCAAATATTTTTCAGTTTAATACAGATTTTTAAGAGTTCAGATTAATATTCCTTCAAACATTTCTCCCACAACAGTACCATTAATTATAAGCCCTTTCTCATGGCCTAGAACAGATGAATCTAAATACTTATTATTTGCCAGTGAACATTGTGAAGTATTATCGTGACTACATTAATTATAAAACAAATTGAAATTATTACAAAGGAGAAAACATTTATATATGCTCTGTTGTGGGCCAGGAGCTGAGCTGGGTGCATTACAAACCGGTCTGGGGTCTACGTGCTTGTGGGCAGCCAACAGTTAACTTCTCCCACCTGATGGGGGTTTCAGTATCTGCAAAACGGCTCAAAGATATTGTTCTGTGTATCCCTTGAGGGGGAGCCAGGACCCTGCCCCAAGGCTGCACTCTTGTCTCCTGACTGCTCCTCCCTTGTCTCTGCATCCCATCTCTTCCTTTACTAACAACTGCTTGAACCTGCCGGTTGGAACTCAGGGAAGGTCATGGAGGCTGAATGAAGCCTATTTCCTGTAATCAAGAAACGGGGGACACAGAAAGGCTTTTGTGCCCAGGAGCCCCACAGGGTCCTGCTCAGTATCAAGATGGGTTCACAGATTGTAGAGACTGGACCTCCCTGATACTGGACCTCATGGATTCTTCTGATTGTAAAGCCCTCTGTGAATGTGGCTTTATCAGAATGATAAACCCCTGTATCGAAGTTCTCAACTGGGGTGATTCTGCCACCAGATCAGGCTTGGCGATGTCTGCAGACGTCTTTGGCATTCTCCCCGAGGGTGAGGAGATTGCTATTGGCACTCATTGGGTAGAGGCCACGCCAGCACCCAACCCTGCAGAGGACAGCCCTTCATGACAGGGAATCGCATCTGGCCCCAGAGGTCAGCGGCACACAGGTGAAGAGAGCCTGCCCCAATCATCCCAGGACCATGTTATGTTGTGGTCACTCTGGTTAATTTGCATACAGGGACCTCGTGTAAGTGTTTATTCAGGTTTGTAAGTAGAACTCGGTGAAGACAGTGAATTCAGCCCTTTGGTGAGGGGGCTATAGAAACTCTCTGGATCATTCTGTATCTGCACCGGCTGGAATCGGTCTGTGGACCTCCAGCTTGCACGAGCTGCTTTCTGCATTGTTCCTTCCACAAAGGGCTGAGCTAATTTCTCTTTAGTGTCAAGAGGTTTCCATTGAGCTCCAACATGGATCCTGTTCTCTAGGAGTGTGAACATCGATGGCCTGGTTTGGGTCTCAGTAGCGGTTCCAGTTTCCATCCGGCCAACACTGTACTGACTCTTCCTTCAGCCACTCCAGCTGAGCCTGGACCACTTTTCTAGCCTAGAGGTTCAGTGCACAGACAACTGGCTACCACTTACTAGGCTTCTCCCATTGGCGAAGCTGTGAAATGCCTGTGTATTCATTTTCACATCTGCAAAATGGGATCGGTATTAATATTCAGTTCACATGTTGGTTGCAAAGATGACATTAGTTAATTCAGTGCCTAGAACAGTGCTGGAAAATGCTAAGTATATGCTCTTTATTCATCGTCGCCATTATCTTCTAAAGGCAAGTTCTTTATCGGGGAATTGCTGGCGAATAATCAAAATAACAACACGATAAAATCTTACTATTTTGTGGCATTTCTCAACATCATTGGGCAGATCCTCAGGCATCTTCCAGCGTGAAGGACCCGAGGAGCGGGGTGGCGGGGTGAAGTACTCTCTTACTTTAGCTCAGATAAGGACCGACTTTGTAGAGTCCTGTAAGGAAGGCCATGTCCCTCTGGACACAAGCTAGGTTTCGGGGGAGAAAGCGGATATTTCTTCCTTTTTCTATCAATTCTACCACCTTCTGAAAAGTATGGACTTGGGACATAATTTTAAGAAAATAATTCTTTGAAAAAAATAGTTCTGAAAAGCCAGCTAATTTTAATCCTCTAATGAAGTTTTCTAGACCTAAAGGAGGGCTGTAATATGTGCCTGGAGGGAAATTATAAAAAAGGAGACAGGGCAGTCTCTGCCTGCGGCCTGCTGAGCCACCAGGACGTCCATGCAAATACCAATCAGGGAATCATTAGAAGCTGGGGCTGAGAGAAGGAGAAATCTGTTAGCGTTCTTTCCTCTTTGGGACTGAACCCTGCTGTGGTGATGAACAATTGTCCTGCTAAGAATGAGTCTTGGACAGGCTCCTTGTCTCTCCAGAGATGTTTCAGATGGCAGCCCTGAGCCCACTGCTTTAAGGAGAAGGCTCCAGTCTCTTTTTAATACTTGTCGACTAAAAAAAAGAAAGTACAACCTAAAAGTTGAGACTCATGTCTTCTTTGGCAGACAACACTGAGGACTTAAGCCCGGGACACCGCATCTCAGAGAGCTCTGAGGGACTGCTCTGAAGAGGCCAGGGGGAAGAGTCAGGATGTGCAGGAGTTTTTGCAATAAAGACCAGGTCATCGGAACATCGGAAGATTACTGTTCATGGAAGAAAATCGGATATCTCACGTTAAGGAATTTAGCACTTTTCTTTGTATGGGGAGATGCAAGAGTCTAGGCTCACGGACACCCTTCCTTTGATGTGCACCTCAGCTCTCTGGGGCCAGCATCCTGTGCTTTCTTATCCGGAGTCTCCTCGGGGTGCATGTCGAGGGGAGACTGCAGTGGCTGAGGGCTTGTTGGGGGGGCATCCTGTTTGTTTCTTTTTTTTTTTTTGGGCTGTGCCTTGTGACTTGTGGGATTTCAGTTCCCCAACCAGGGATCGAACCCGGGCCATGCCAGTGAAAGCCTGGAATCCTAACCATGAGGCCACCAGGGAACTCCCCAGGGCATCCTGTTTCTATGCTGACTTCCCTCAGGGCTCACCACTGGGGCAGCTGTAATGTGATGGCTTGATGCCTGCAGCATGGTGTGTTTACCAATACGGCAGGCAGTATTTTTCATTCACATACTCTCTACAGGTGTCTCTGAAAACGGAGAAATAACATTTTCAGTTGGCAGGCAATTCCCATTCATGACCACTGACCCTTATAAGCGAAGCCCAAAGAGAGTGTGTTTGTCTTTTTCAAGGAGCATGGAAAAGCCAGAACTCAAAATAAGTGATGAGGTTTGTTGAGTGAATACAAAAGCCAGTGATACCTCTGCCGCTTTCGATTCTTTCTGTTAAGGAAGAAGGGATGAAGAACAGAGAGAAGGAGAGAGAAAGCCCTTGCATCAGGTCCTGACAGCATCATCAGACAGGGTGAGTAGGATCTGCCCCAGCCAGCACCTTCCTGGGACGTTCCAGCAGGAAAGCAGGTGAGGATGGGGAATGGTACCTTGCAGTCATTCCGTGGGCTCTGAGCCAGCTCACTGTGTTTAATTAAACATGGATGTAGCACATGATGTACACAGATCCAAACAGAGATGTCTGCAGGGGAAACAACAGCTTTCACTTAATACTTAGCAGGCACATGGCCAGCACAGGCTGCTGAAAGCTCGGTCATTCCATTACAGGCTGTTTCTCTGTGCTAAAGGCAGAGGCAGGCAGGTTAGGAAGCAGATACTCCTGCCTGGGGCTGCTTAAGGCCCGATGGAGACATGGGCCCGGTTGTCACTTCGGCTGTTGTCTGTCTCTGGGCAGGGCAGGTTGAAGAGCAGATAGGCTGGACGAGAAGCAGGAGAGAAGCCCTCCTTAAGTGGATGGTTTTGGGATTCGGGAAAACCTAGCTTCAAGTGCCTGCTTTGCCCCTTACAGGCTACAGGCACTGGGCGAGTCTCTCCATCTCCCTGAGCCTCAACATTCCCACCCGGTTCCGGGGGTGATACTGCCCTGCTCAGAGGGCACGTCAGAGCCCCTGGTGATTAGTGGACAGGATAAATTGTAGAAGGAGCCGCGTCGTTGCCAGGCTTTCGCTAAGCGCGCGCGCCTGCCTCACCGCAGGCGATGTGCGTTTTGGGTTCTGTGCTCTGGGGAGACCCTGTGTATCTCTAGTTTTATCATCCACCACTGCGATAGGAAGGGGTTAAAGCAGGGAGGTCTGATCGTAGGTGCATCCAGACTGTAGTTTTCAAACACACGTGCTTATTCATACAGAACAGCTGCTGTGTCTGCGTGCAATTCTGTGAGAGCTCTAGTTTGATGAAAGGGGGACCCACCGTGGTCCCTGACAGGCAGAATTCAGGCTGGGAGAGCGTGCGCCGTGGGACGAGCCAGGCAGGCATTTGCATCCTGGTTCTTCTACATCCCAGCTGTGGTGTCCTTGTGAAGTTACCCAAATCCTTCAAGCACCAGTTTCTTCATTGACAGAATTCATTAAGTACGTTATTCGGTGAATGCTTTCTGGGTCCTTATGACATCCAAGCACTGTCCTAGGCACAGTGGGTAGAGCAGTAAACAAAACAAATGTGGTCCTTGACCTCACAGAACTAATAGCTTAGTGCCGTAGTATCTTTTCTTTTCTTTAAACATGTTTATTGGAATATAATTCTTTACAGTGGTGTGTTAGTTTCTGCTTTATAACAAAGTGAATCAGCTATACGTACACATATATCCCCATATCTCCTCCCTCTTGCATCTCCCTCCCACCCTCCCTTTTTGTTCTGCAGATCCTTTTGGTGTCTGATGGAAGTTGTAGACTCATCTCACATTAACACTTTCTTTTTTTTTTTTTTGCGGTACTCGGGCCTCTCACTGTTGTGGCCTCTCCCGCTGCGGAGCACAGGCTCCGGACGTGCAGGCTCAGCGGCCACGGCTCACGGGCCCAGCCGCTCCGCGGCATGTGGGATCTTCCCGGACTGGGGCACGAACCCGTGTCCCCTGCATCGTCAGGCGGACTCTCAACCACTGCGCCACCAGGGAAGCCCCACATTAATGCTTTTAAATGCATAAAATAAAGCACATAGCATTACAAAGGGAACGAATTTTACTAGGATGTAGCATCAAAATCTGTGAAATAGTAAAACATGCACTTCTTTATCACTATGTTATAATAGTAACAAGCTCAAGTGGCAGGTCTAATAGCTACTATAATTTTGAAGTAGTGGTGAGCATAACTGACATTTTGAAACATCTGTTATAACTGTAATATGATATGAAAATAGCTTTAATTTCTCCTGGTGACAAAGTCACAGACACTGCTAATACAACAACGTTTTGTTGCCTATATTTATAATAGAATATTTGAGGGGAATGTTACATTTACAGTAGAAGTCCACGGACATAAAATTATCATTTTTATTGCACCCAAGATTATGAAATCTATCCCTGGGCTCCCAAGTGTCTTCAGGTTAATAACCCTTAGGATGTGAAGAGGTACACAATAGATAGATAAAAAAATATGCAATAGCAGGGTTTTAAAGTATTATAAATACAAATAAAGCAGGGAGGGGGGTACAGTGATGGGGGTGACGGTGGCACTTTACGAAAGTGGTCCTGGAAAGCTTCTCGGATAAGGTGGTACCTGAGCAGAGAGCTGAAGGAAGTGAAGGAGTGAGCAATGTTTTCATCTGGAAGGGAGCCTTTCCCAGGGGGGGAGCAGGAAGTGCAAAGGCCCTGAGGTGCGGGTCATGTTTGGTGTGTTGGGAGAACGGCAAAGGTGTCGGTGTTCAGGGCGGGTTGAGCTAAGGGGAGAAGGGGGCGTGATCAGACCGTCCACATGGGCGTAGGCATACAGCGTGGGTTTACCAAATGGGGATGCTCGTACCCCCATCAAAGTGCTGTTGGGGAACCAAATATGCTGAGTGACCGTGGACTTTGGGGTTTCCACGGTTGCTGACATCCCCGGGACAGGGTGCCGCGTGGCGTTCCAAGTGGGACCACGCAGACTACAGTGCTTTAAGCTGTGTCAAGGACTCTGTAAGAGGAGTTAAGTGCCCTTTCAGTTCCCTCTTTCTCTCTAACAGATTTTAACTGTTAGAGCAGTTTTAGGGTCATGGCAACATTGAATGGAAAGTCCAGAGAGTCCCTGAGTACACCCCTGACACACACACACACACACACACACACACACACACAGTCTCCCCGACCTTCGACATCTACAGCAGAGTGACGCTTTTGCTACCGTCTGTGAGCCTACCTTATTTAGCCACCACTGTCAACTCTGCTCCCTGTCATTTCTGGCTGTTAGCTCAAGGAGTCACAGCTGCTTACTTAAGTGTCTTGGATAAGCGACAGGACCCACTTTCCACTGAATAGCCCTGTTTTTCTTTCGTGAAATTCAAGTTTCTTTTATCGATGACAAGTGGTACTGACATTTTCCATTGATGCAAAGGGAGACTTTATTTAAGAATACGTTTATTTAAGTGCAAATAAAGAAAGAAGGCAACTGAGAGGAAAATACGATGCGAGTGATAGTAGCTACACAGTGATGGCAGAGCTGTGAACGGTACGTGGATGCCTGGGGTGAGGGAAGTGTTGCTGTGGGTGTACAGAGCCAATGAAGCTGGCTGAGCGTAGGTGTGGCTGCTTCTCTGAGGTGGTGTCTGCTTAGAAAATCCAGCCTCTTCCCAGAACTGCTTCCCCAGATGCCACCTCAAGGATGGCCTGGCCCTAATCTAGGCGGTGGTTCAGGAGCTTTCTTTCCAGGCTTCCTGCTCTGGTGAAGAAGCCCATGCAGGGGGCACTGCTGCTCTTAGCACTGGCATCCTCCCACGGGGTTGATCCCAGCCGGAGGTGAGCCATCCAGGCCTGGGGTGGGGGGTCGGGGGTCACAGAAGATAAACATTCACCTGCTCAGGTACAGTGGTAGACGGTGGGTGGGGGTGAGAGGTCTTGTCTTGGAAGGGAACACACTGCTTAACACAGGAATTCGGGGGGTGTGAGGACACCAGGCTGGGGACTGAGGGAGGCTGTGCCCTATTCACTCTGAGGGTGTTTTTCTCTTCCACCAGCACTTCTGTTAGGTCTGCACTCCTGTCTACCTTGCTGTGTGACCTTGGGTGAAATACTCCCTGTCTCTGGGCCTCAATTTCCTTTTCTGGGAAAAGACAGATTGAATCAGATGGTTTGTTTCTTTCATTTATTGTTGTTTTTGTTCTCCCAGTTTTTCTAATCCCCCACATATGCAATGTATCCCACCCTGTGTGTATCCTTCTGTAATTTTCTTCATGTCTATAGAAATGTATTCAGAGAGATTAGTTCAAGATGGCGGAGAAGAAGGACGTGCTCTCACTTCCTCTTGTGAGAGCACTGGAATCACAACTAACTGCTGAACAATCATCAACAGGAAGACACTGGAACTCACCAAAAAAGATAGCCCACATCCAAAGACAAAGGAAAAGCCACAATGAGACAGTAGGAGGGGCGCAATCACAATAAAATCAAATCCCATAACTGCTGGGTGGGTGACTCACAAACTGGAGAGACTTATACCACAGAAGTCCACCCACCGGAGTGAAGGTTGTGAGTGCTACGTCAGGCTTCCCAACCTGGGGGTCCGGCAATGGGAGGAGGAATTCCTAGAGAATCAGACTTTGAAGGCTAGTGGGATTTGACTGCAGGACTTTGACAGGACTGGGGGAAACAGAGACTCCACTCTTGGAGGGCACACACAAACTACTGTGGGCATCGGGACCCAGGGGAGGAGCAGTGACCCCATAGGGGACTGAACCAGACCTACCTGCTAGTGTTGGAGGGTCTCCTGCTGAGGCGGGGGATGGCTGTGGCTCACTGTGGGGACAAGGTCACTGGCAGCAGAAGTTCTGGGAAGTACTCCTTGGCATGAGCCCTCCCAGAGTCCACCATTAGCCCCACCAGAGGGCCCAGGTAGGTTCCAGTGTTGGGTTGCCTCAGGCCAAACAACCAACAGGGAGGGAACTCAGCCCCACCCATCAGCAGACAAGTGGATTAAAGTTTTACTGAGCTCTGCCCACCAGAGCAACACCCAGCTCTACCCACCACCAGTCCCTTCCATCAGGAAGCTTGCACAAGCCTCTTAGATAGCCTCATCCACCAGAGGGCAGACAGCAGAAGCAAGAACTACAATCCTGCAGCCTGTGGAACAAAAACCACATTCACAGAAAGATAGAAAGATGAAAAGGCAGAGGACTCTGTACCAGATGATGGAACAAGATAAAACAACTGAATGAAGTGGAGATAGGCAACCTTCCAGAAAAAGAATTCAGAATAATGATAGTGAAGATGATCCAGGGCCTTGGAAAAAGAATGGAGGCAAAGATCAAGAAGATGCAAGAAATGTTTAACAAAGACCTAGAAGAATTAAAGAACAAACAAACAGAGATGAACAATACAATAACTGAAATGAAAAATACACTAGAAGGAATCAATAGCAGAATAACTGAGGCAGAAGAATGGATATGTGACCTGGAAGACAGAATGGTGGAATTCACTGCCATGTAACAGAATAAAGTAAAAAGAATGAAAAGAAATAAAGACAGCCTAAGAGACCTCTGGGACAACATTAAATGCACCAACATTCACATTATAGGGGTCCCAGAAGGAAAAGAGAGAGAGAAAGGACACGAGAAAATATTTGAAGAGATAATAGTCGAAAACTTCCCTAACATGGGAAAGGAAATAGCCACCCAAGTCCAGGAAGCACAGAGTCCCAGTCAGGATAAACCCAAGGAGAAACATGCTGAGATGCATAGTAATCAAATTGACAAAAATTAAAGACAAAGAAAAATTATTAAAAGCAACAAGGGAAAAACAACAAATAACATACAAGGGAACTCCCATAAGGTTAACAGCTGATTTCTCAGCAGAAGCTCTACAAGCCAGAAAGGAGTGGCACGATATATTTAAAGTGATGAAAGGGAAGAACCTACAATCAAGATTATTCTACCCGGCAAGGATCTCATTCAGATTCAACTGAGAAATCAAAAGCTTTACAGACAAAGCAAAAATAAGAGAATTCAGCACCACCAAACCAGCTCTACAACAAATGCTAAAGGAACTTCTCTAAGTGGGCAACACAAGAGAAGAAAAGAAACTACAAAAACAAACCCATAACAATTAAGAAAATGGTCATAGGAACATACATATTGATAATTACCTTATACATGAATGGATTAAATGCTCCAACCAAAAGACACAGGCTCACTGAATGGATACAAAAACAAGACCCATATATATGCTGTCTACAAGAAACCCACTTCAGATCTAGGGACACATACAGACTGAAAGTGAGGGGATAGAAAAAGATATTCCATGCAAATGGAAATCAAAGGAAAGCTGCTATAGCAATAGTCGTATCAGATAAAATAGACTTTAAAATAATGTTACAAGAGACAAGGAAGGACACCACATAATGGTCAAGGGATCAATCCAAGAAGAAAATATAACAATTATAAACATATATGCACCCAACATAGGAGCACCTCAATACATAAGGCAAATGCTAACAGCTATAAAAGAGGAAATTGACAGTAACACAATAATAGTGGGGGACTTTAACACCTCACTTACACCAATGGACAGATCATCCAGACAGAAAATGAATAAAGAAACACAAACTTCAAATGACACAATAGACCAGATAGATTTAATTGATATTTACAGGAATTTCCATCCAAAAGCAGCAGAATACACTTTCTTCTCAAGTGCACATGGAACATTCTCCAGGATAGATCACATCTTGGGTCACAAATCAAGCCTAAGTAAATTTAAGAAAATTGAAATCATATCAGGCATCATTTCTGACCAAAACGCTATGAGATTAGAAATCAATTACAGGGAAAAAAACGTAAAAAGCACACACTTATGGAGGCTAAACAATACATTGCTAAATAACTGAGAAATCACTGAAGAAATCAGAGGAAATCAAAAAATACCTGGAGACAAATGACAATGAAAACACGACGATCCAAAACCTATGGGATGCAGGAAAAGCAGTTCTAAGGGAAGTTTATAGCTATACAAGTCTACCTAAGAAACAAGAAAAATCTCAAATAAACAGTCTAACCTTATACCTAAAGGAACTAGAGAAAGAAGAACAAACAAAACCCAAAGTGAGTAGAAGGAAAGAAATCATAAAGATCAGAGCAGAAATAAGTGAAACTGAAACGAAGAAAACAATAGCAAAGATCAATAAAACTAAAAGCTGGTTCTTTGAGAAGATAAACAAAATTTATAAACCTTAAGCCAAACTCGTCAAGAAAGAGAGGGAGAGGACTCAAATCAATAAAATTAGAAATGAAAAAGGAGAAGTTACAACGGACACCGCAGAAATACAAAGCATCATAAGAAACTACTACAAGCAACTCTATACCAATAAAAATGGAAGAAATGGACAAATTCTTAGAAAGATATAACCTTCCAAGGCTATACCTTCCAAGGTTATAACCTTGAAGAAGTGGACAAATTCTTAGAAAGGTATAATTTTCCAAGACTGAACCAGGAAGAAAGAGAAAATATGAACAGACCAATTACAAGCAATGAAATTGAAACCGTGATTAAAAATCTTCCAACAGAGGCTTCCCTGGTGGCACAGTGGTTGAGAGTCTGCCTGCTGAGGCAGGGGACATGGGTTCATGCCCCGGTCCAGGAAGATCCCACATGCCGCGGAGCGGCTGGGCCCGTGAGCCATGGCTGCTGAGCCTGCACGTCTGGAGCCTGTGCTCTGCAACGGGAGAGGCCACAACAGTGTGAGGCCCACGTACCTCAAAAAAAAGAAAAAACAAATCTTCCAAAAAACAAAAGTCCAGGACCAGATGGCTTCACAGGTGAATTCTATCAAACATTTAGAGAAGAGCTGACACCCATCTTTCTCAAACTCTTCCAAAAAATTGCAGAGGAAGGAACACTCCCAAACGCATTCTAGGAGGCCACCATCACCCTGACACTGAAACCAGACAAAGATACTACAAAAAAAGACCAATATCAGACCAATGTCACTGATGAATATAGATGCAAAAATTCCCAACAAAATACTAGCAAACAGAATCCAACAACACATTAAAAGGATCATATACCATGATCAAGTAGGGTTTATCTGAGGGATGCAAGGATTCTTCAATATATGCAAATTAATCAATGTGATACACCATATTAACAAATTGAAGAATAAAAACCATATGGTCATCTCAATAGATACAGAAAAGCTTTTGATAAAATTCAACACCCATTTATGATAAAAAAAATCTTGAGAAAGTGGGCATAGAGGGAATCTACATCAACATGATAAAGGCCATATACAACAAACCCACAGCAATCATCATTCTCAATGGTGAAAAACTGAAGGCATTTCCTTTAAGATCAGGAATAAGACAAGGATGTCCACTCTCACCACTGTTATTCAACATAGTTTTGGAAGTCCTAGCCACAGCAATCAGAGAAGAAAAAGAAATAAAAGGAATCCAAATTGGAAAAGAAGAAGTAAAACTGTCACTGTTTGCAGATGACATGATACTATACATAGAGAATCCTAAAGATTCTACCAGAAAACTACTAGAGCTAATCAATGAATTTGGCAAAGTTGCAGGATACAAAATTAATGCACAGAAATCTCTTGCATTTCTATACACTAACAACGAAAGATCAGAAGGAGAAGTTAAGGAAACAATCCCATTCACCATTGCAGCAAAAAGAATAAAATACCTAGGAGTTAACCTACCAAAGGAGGTAAAAGACCTGTACTCAGAAAACTATAAGACACTGATGAAAGAAATCAAAGATGACACAAACAGGTGGAGAGATATACCATGTTCTTGGATTGGAAGAATCAATATTGTGAAAATGACTCTACTACCCAAATCTACAGATTCAATGCAAACCTTATCAAATTACCAATGACATTTTTTACAGAACTAGAACAAAAAATCTTAAAATTTGTATGGAGACCCAAAAGACTCCGAATAACTAAAGCAATCTCGAGGGAAAAAAAAAGAGCTGGAGGAATCAGACTCCCTGACTTCAGACTATACTACAAAGCTACAGTAATCAAGACAATATAGTACTGGCACAGAAACAGAAACATAGATCAATGGAACAAGATAGAAAGCCCAGAGATAAACCCACGCATCTATGGTCAACTAATCTATGCCAAAGGAGGCAAGGATATACAGTGGAGAAAAGACTGTCCCTTCAATAAGTGGTGCTGGGAAAACTGGACACCTACAGGTAAAAGAATGAAATTAGAACACTCCTCAACACCATGCACAAAAATAAACTCAAAATGGATTAAAGACCTAAATGTAAGACTGGACACTATAAAACTCTTAGAGGAAAACACAGAAAGAACACTCTTTGACATAACTCACAGCAAGATCTTTTTTGATCCACCTCTTAGAGTAATGGAAATAAAAACGAAAATAAACAAATGGGACCTAATGAAACTTGAAAGCTTTTGTGCAGCAAAGGAAACTATAAACAAGATGAAAATACAACCCTCAGAATGGGAGAAAATAATTGCAAATGAATCAACAGACAAAGGATTAATCTCCAAAATATATAAACAGCTCATACAGCTCAATATTAAAAAAAAAAAAACGACCCAACCCAAAAATGGGCAGAAGACCTAAATAGACATTTCTCCAAAGAAGACATGCAGATGGCCAAGAAGCACATGAAAAGCTGCTCAACATCACTCATTATTAGAGAAATGCAAATCAAAACTACAATGAGGTATCACCTCACACCAGTTAGAATGGGCATCATCAGAAAATCTGCAAACGACAAATGCTGGAGACGGTGTGGAGAAAAGGGAACCCTCTTGCACTGTTGGTAGGAATGTAAATTGATACAGACACTATGGAGAACAGTATGGAGGTTCCTTAAAAAACTAAAAATAGGAGGGCTTCCCTGGTGGCGCAGTGGTTGAGAGTCCGCCTGCCGATGCAGGGGACACGGGTTCGTGCCCTGGTCTGGGAAGATCCCACATGCCGCGGAGCGGCTGGGCCCGTGAGCCGTGGCCGCTGAGCCTGCGCGTCCGGAGCCTGTGCTCCGCAAATGGGAGAGGCCACAACAGTGAGAGGCCCGCATACTGCAAAAAAACACCTAAAAATAGGCTTACCATATGACCCAGCAATCCCAATACTGGGCATATACCCAGAGAAAACCATAATTCAAAAAGACACATGCACCCCAAAGTTCATTGCAGCACTATTGCATTAGCCAGGACATAGAAGCAACCTAAATGCCCATTGACAGACGAATGGATAAAGAAGATGTGGTACATATATACAATGGAATATTACTCAGCCATAAAAAGGAACGAAATTGAGTCATTTGTAGAGACGTGGATAGATCTAGAGACTGTCATGCCGAGTGAGGCAAGTCAGAAAGAGAAAAACAAATATTGTATATTAACTCATATATGTGCAACCTAGAAAAATGGTACAGATGAACTGGTCTGCAGGGCAGAAATAGAGACACAGATGTAGAGAATGAACATATGGACACCAAGGTGGGAAAGTGGCGGGGGGGTGGTGGTGGGATGAACTGGGAGATTGGAATTGACATATATACATGAATATGTATTAAATAGATAACTAATAGGAACCTGCAGTATAAAAAAATAAAGTTCAAAAAACAGAAATATATGCAGACACACACATACACATTTACAGGGTTTCATTGTTTCTGATATTGATTTTTTATTTATTTTTGTACCAAAATGGTGCAGAGAAGAAGCAGCTGGTCCCCTGAGGGGCAGATCAGACTTGGGCTCCGGGGGTGGTGAGGGAGTGGGGCACAGAGCAGTGACAGCTCAGGTCCCACAGGTGGCAGTGCGCCATGGCATCCCAATCGTGGGGAGGGGGGCACAGCAGCCTCTGGGGCTCTGTGGGCAGGTCCCAGCGCAGCCCCAGCTCCAGCCCCAGAGAGAAGATGCAGAGGCAGGGACTCACCTGCTCTGTCATCTGGGCTCAGCGTTGGTGAGGACTGGGGCCTTGGTGGGTCCTCGGTAGCAAAGGCCACAAATGTCCATGGTGCTGAGACTGGTAGGGTTCCCCTTCCCCCTTTTCCCTGTGGGCGAAATCCCTCCAAGGGGATCCCTCTTGGCATTGAGTGGCACTGGGCTGGGGTTGGGGTGACACAGGTAAAATGCTTCCTTGGCTTTTCTACACAGCCATTCTGGGTTTTGAATTCTGCAGCATTTCTACTGCTTCTTTGTTGTAACCCAGAGCTTTCCCAGAGCTATTTTTTGTTGGTTATGGTTCTCTACCATTTTTATTGTTTTTGTGAGGGAAATGAGCACAGGGACCTCCTGGCCTCCATCTTTCTGAGGTCATCTTTGTCCCCTATATTTTCTTCAAGGAGTTTCAGGTCTTATGTTTAGGTGTTTATTTCATTTTGAATTGATTTTTGTGTATAGTGGAAGATGGGGGTTGCATTTCCTTCTTTTGCATGTGGATATCATTTTCCCAACACCATTTGTTGTAGAGACTATCCTTTCCCTGTTGTGTGTTCTCAGCTCCCCTGTCAAAGATCAGTTGACTGACGCATGGGTTTATTTCTGAGCACTCTATCCTGTTCCATTGTTCCATGTGTCTGCCCTTAGGTCAGCACCATGCTGATTTGATTACTATAGTTTTGTAATATATTTTGAAGTCAGGAAGTGTGAATTCTTCAGCTTTGTTCTTCTTTCTAAGGATAGGGTTTTTATTTGTTTGGTTTTTGAAGGCAGATTCTGTGTGAATGTCGGCAGTTTGAACACAAGGTGAGCATGCATTATACACCCTAATCACTAGGTTTGGTAATTTTGCTTCTATCCTTCAGTCATGCATCCACTGCCTCCCAATGTCTGACACAAGTCTTTAAATTGAAGTATCAGGACTTTCTTGGTGGTCCAGTGGGTAAGACTCCACGCTCCCAAAGCAGGGGATCCCTGGTCGGGGAACTAGATCTCACATGCATGTCACAACTAAGAAGCCTGCATGCTGTAGTGAAGATCCTGCATGCCACAACTAAGACCTGGCACAGCCTAAATAAATAAATAAATAAATAAATAAATTGAAGTATCAAGTGAGAGCATGGATTTTTTTGCCCTGTCCAGTAGCAGGATCAACTCAAATAAAGTAACTAAAATTGCTGGCCTGAGGTCCCCCCTTCAAATGGAATTTATGAGTTCGTGTCCATGAGCCACACACCTGACAGAAATTACCAAACTGCTTTTGGTACCTTGCCCCCGTTTAATTACTATTTCTTCTCATTTCCGTCTCTAGCAGAGACTAGCACAGCTGGCACACACCCCAAAACAAAGGTATTTAAAGCCTTCAATTCCTGTTGACCCCTGCATGCCCGCTGGTGGCCCCTTTTAGATAAGAGCATGTGATTATTAGTATCGAAGAGGAAAGAATTACTTCTTGGACAGTGCTAAATTAATGGTCCATTCTTCTTATAAAAGTAGACAGGCATCCTATCCCAGCATAAATTCTTTGAAAGCAATAGTAGAACCTTCCAGATTACTAAGCGTTTGTAAATTGCTGAACACCATGATTTGCATTTAAGAAAAAGAGACACCTGCATTGGACAATCCATCCTTCTGCATTTTAAGACTCCTTTGTGAAATAAGAAAAGCAAGCAACCAAACAAAACAATGGTTTCCTTCTCTTTTGTTAAAGAATTAGAAAGAGTGGGCATTTCCCCCCCCCGCCCCCGTACTATCCAGGACAGTATCCACTGATCACATGTGGCAATTTACATTAAAATCATTTAAAAATTTTGTTTCTCAGTCCTTCTAGCCACGTGTCAGGTGTTCAGTAGCCACAACTCTGCTTTGATAAACGGAGTCTAGAACATTTTCATCATTGCAGAAAGTCCTATTGGGCAGCACTGCTCTAAGACTTAAGAAATGATAGGGTTGGATTTGATGTGATGTGGGAACATGAAAACAGCTTTGCAGCAAAAGCCAATTTCATTAATATGTATCTGTGTCCTGAAATATTATGTGTAAATGTATGAAGAGCACGTCAGAATTTCTTTGAATTATAATAATTTGGCAAAGCCTGTGATTTATATGTTAAGCTGGCTAACCTGATTAATAGTGCTTTACTTTTCTATCTGAAGGAAAAGGTAGTGAATAATTTATCACACAGAAAAGATGCTTGTCATCATTGTCATCATAATTTTTATTTTTAGATGAAGCATTAGAAGAATTCTCTCATAGTATCTCTGATCTGTCCGGCTCCTCCTAACTTCACATGTTTCCTTTTGGTGAGTTCAATGAGGAAGAAATAGTTATATAATTTATAGTATAGAATTATATATAATTTATTGAGAGTATAATTTTCAAAGAATCCTGTTCCTTATTATTTTCTTTCTTCTTTTTACAGCTTTATTAAAAAGTGTAAGTGGCCTGGTTATTCTACATCATGTAAACTCCTTATCCTATTCAAATATTCGCCCATCCCCCAAAATCCAATTTTGTGTCTATTTATTGCAGAAGTATGTGCAGTCTTTTAAGATTTGAGCGTGACATTTGACCCACCCATTCTTTTATTACATGTACTTTGACTTTCTCTGTTGGACATAGTTTATCTGTTTTCCATTGAATTTGATAATTGCCTGAGTCCATGTTAGGAGAAAATGTACACACTTCATTTCCCAAAGCCTAACACTTACATTTATTTATCTGTCTGTTTGTTTGTTTATTACCTTTTGAACCCCTTCACGCATTTCTCCCACCCCTGACCACCCCATCACTGGCAACCAGCGATCTGTTCTCTGTATCTATGATCTTGAGGTTTTAGAGGCTTTTTGTTTCTACATATAAGTGAGATCATACAGTATTTGTCTATCTGTCTGACTTATTTCGCTTATTTCATAACGCCCTCAAGTTCCATCCATGTTGTCGCAAATGGCAAGATTTTATTATTTTTATAGCTGAGTAATAGTCCATCGTGTGTGTGTGTGTGTGTGTGTGTGTGTGTGTGTGTGTGTGTGTACACATCTTCTTTATCCTTTCAGCCATCCATGGACACTTAGGTTGTTTTCATATATTGGCTATTATAAATAATGCTGGTATGTACATGAAGGTGCATATATCTTTATGAGTTAGTGTGTTTGTTTCCTTTGGGTATATTTCCAGAAGTGGAATTGCTGTATCCTCTGGTAATTCTATGTTAAATTTTCTGAGGAACCTGCATCCTGTTTTCCATAGTGGCTGCACCAATCTACGTTCCTACATTCCAGTGCACGAGGGTTCCCTTGTCTCCACAACCTGGCCAGCACTTGATATTTGTTACAGTCTGATGATAGCCCTTCTGGTATCTCAGTGTGGTTTTTTTTCTTTTCTTTTTTTTTTTTTTTTTTGTTACGCGGGCCTCTCACCGTCGTGGCCTCTCCCGTTGCGGAGCACAGGCTCCGGACGCGCAGGCTCAGCGGCCATGGCTCACGGGCCCAGCTGCTCCGCGGCATGTGGGATCCTCCCGGACCGGGGCACGAACCCGCGTCCCCTGCATCGGCAAGCGGACTCTCAACCACTGCGCCACCAGGGAAGCCCTCAGTGTGGTTTTGATTTGCATTTCCCTGATGATTAGTGATGTTGAGCACATTTTCATGTACCTGTTGGCCGGCCATCTGTATGTCTTTGCCATTTTCTTATTTAAAAGAAAGAAATTAAATTGTTTTGGGGGAATGAGAGGGATCAGAGTTCTCTCTCAAATTTTCCCTAAAGGACGTTGTTTTGTTTTGTCTTCTTTGCTCTGCTTTGCTTTTCTGCAGTAGTTTATTCCGCAAATGGTTTTTCATTATTCATGATCTAAGATGCATCTTAGATGTCGGGTTTTGGGTCACCGTGGCAGGTCCAGGTTTAAAGGAGGAGACAGCAGGGTTTGTCCTTCCTCCAAGTTACTCCCACTTAGTACCTCAATCTCAGACAGTTGAATCTGTGAGAAATGAGAGGTTGCTGTGATACTTTGTGTTTTGTTTTGAAGCTCCCTCTCACTTTGAAGCCCTTTACTACGCTCCGACTTACAAAATTAATTTATACCCATTCTTTACCTTGAAGGGGCTCCCAGTACAGCCAAGAGGCAGACAGAGATGGGGCCTGTGTGAGCGACAGAGGTCTCAGCCCAAGACTAGCCGTTGGAACCCCCATGGCACCGACCAATTTACAGCTTCTACTACTTATTTAAATAAAGTCTTTATTTCAAGGATTGATTTTTCACAGTTTTATGCTTTCCCTTTGGAGTGTGTCTCTCTGTAGAGCCAACTAATCAAGTTTAAATTTTAATTAAACAGCTGTCATGTGCTTGTTAGTCCTATGACAACCTGATGTTTTATGAAATTTTAATTCAGCCCAAACTGGGTAAGAAGATTTCTTCTGACAACAAAAGAATGCTATTAATAGGGTACAGTGGAGATGAAGCAGAGTTTGCTCAAGTGCTAAGAGATGCAGGTACAGGGAAGGAATGAAAAGTAAGCACTTGTGTAATTATTGTTAAGGGTTGGAGCCGGGGTGTGTGAAGCCCAGACTGAACTGTTGGAAGCACAGGTCAGAGAAACACCGGTGAACTAGATCCAAGTTTACACTAGAATGTTCTCTGCCTTCCTTTGTCTTTATTTCCTTCTACTTCAAGTCTCTGTCTTTCTCTCTGTCTCTGCCTCTGAGCATCTTTTAGCCTCTCTTTCTCTCTCTGTCAGTCTGTAGCTGTTTGTCTCTGTTTATCTACAGATCTAATGGTTTACTTGTTTTCTCCACCCCCTCGCCTTCTTCTGTCCAGGGTCTTGATCTGAGCATCCCAGGCTCCAAAGGGCTGGAGGCCAAGCTGGCCCCGATTAGGAGTGAGTGATGACAGGGACTCGCCCGGGATCGGGAGGGAGCTGCAGCTGGTGACACTGCTTCCCTCCCCCTGGAATAGACAGCTTGCACATTAGCAGAAAAAACCCTCTCGGGGGATAATGCCTTCTCACACCACCGTCACAGTTTTTGCCAACTGGACTGTACATAACATTGTGCCTTTGTATACTTATTATTTTTTTAAATTAATTCCCCTTTTATTTTTTAATTGAAGTATAGTTGATGTACAATATTATATAAGTTTCGGGGGTACAACATAGTGCTGCACAATTTTTAAAGGTTATGCTCCATTTATGGTTATTATAACTATTGGCTATATTCTGTGTGCTGTATAATATACCCTTGTAGCTCATTTATTTTATACATAGTAGTTTGTACCTCTTAGTCCCCTTCCCCTAGATTGCCACTACCCCCTTCCCTCTCCCCACTGGTAACCACTAGTTTGTCCTCTATATCTGTAAGTTCTTTTTTGTTATACTCACTAGTTTGTTTTATTTTTTAGATTCTACATATAAGTGATAACATACAGTATTTGTCTTTCTCTGTCTAACTTATTTCACTAAGCGTAATACCCTCCAAGTCTGTCTGTGCTGTTGTACATGGTGAATTAATTCACCTTTTAGACTTTAAAAACACCCTATGTTTAGCCACGCTCCAAATCTATAATCCATGAAGACGTGAGTTTTGTGTGTTATATTTCTTAATACACATTAAAATGTTAAAAGTTAAAAAAAAAGAAACCAAAGACAAATTCATCTATGCATCACCTAAAATAATGTTAAGTATTACCAGCGTTAAAAATCCCATTGTTTGGGGACTTCCCTGGTGGCTCAGTGGTTAAGAATCCACCTGCCAATGCAGGGGACACGGGTTCGAGCCCTGGTCTGGGAAGATCCCACATGCTGTGGAGCAGCTAAGCCCGTGTACCACAACTACTGAGCCTGTGCTCTAGAGCCCACAAGCCACAACTACTGAGCCCACGTGCCACAACTACTGAAGCCTGTGTGCCTAGAGCCCGTGCTCTACAACAAGAGAAGCCACTGCGATGAGAAGCCCACGCACCGCAACAAAAAGTAGCCCCCCGCTCGCCGCAACTAGAGAAAGCCCGCGTGCAGCAGCTAAGACCCAACACAGCCAAAAGTAAATAAATTACATACGTTTTTTAAAAAATTCCATAGTTTGGCAAACTTCTTATAAAGCACGTTCTGCTTTTTGTTAGTTGGCTAGTTAAAATCTTAATTTTTCCTCTAATTCTATTTGTCTATGTCTACAAATATGCCAGCATCCCGTCCCTGGCTCTGTCATGCTATTTGCAGAAGTCTGCTTGAACTCCAAACATTTCTGAGTGTTTTGAACACACTGGTTGGAGTTTTCCTTTTGCCCTTAAAAGATCTGGGGAAAATGTTGAGGTTTCAGTATCACCTGTCCTCCTTTAAGTTGTTAAAAGAATCTCTTAAGTTCCAATCTATTAATTCATTTTAGGAAAATCAGAACAATTCTGAGTTCTGTTACCATACATGATCCCCCCGCTCTTAATACAGCACTTGAGTTTAGATTTAGCTCAGGCATAGCCAAATCAATCTTTAAGATAGAAATAAAAGCCTGATTTCAGCTCCCTTTCTATAGTAGATCTGGGGAGGAGATGTTTTCTTCCTGTTTCAGCCTACTCTTCAGGGTGAAGCATCTGAAGGAGGCTGCACCTTGAACCAGAGACAACTTCGATAGCAGACCTATACGAATGGGCCATTTCAAACAGAAGACTCGATTTCTGCTTTTCTCAAGAAGCTTGAGGTAGGCTTGCATTCCTGCTTGGTGACGTCACCGGGGATTGAATAGCCACTGAGCCTGTTACACAGCACCCAGTTGACCTCAGTCCCCACCAGGCCCTCTAGTCTCTCCCGCATGAAGGCTGGGGGACACACGTCATTTCTCGTCCCACTTGTACTGCTTGTTTTCTAAGAATAGAGTTCACGGAAGAATGGAAACTCAGCGCACACTGGTCTCTATATAAAACGGGCAAATAATGAATAGCCCTCCCTCCGCCACTGTGTCCTAGAATTCTGTTTCATTCCAGGTTATAAAAGTCACACTGGGAAATTGCAATGTGCTCGTTCAGAGAGTGTCCAGGGGTCTGAGGGTCCTTGAAATCAGATTACAGAAGAAACAAGTGCTCAGCTGAGTGAGGGGAAAGCAAAAGGGCCCAGGGGTGAGTGATGGGGGAGGCGTGGGAGCTTTCTGTAAGCACTGAAAGGGCCATTGTGTAGATGATGGAGGAGAATTATTCTTTCTTTCTGGGTCTCTAAAGTAGAAACTCAAAGGAAACCAACTTTAGCTCGTTATAAAGAAATAGACATTTCAGAAGCAGGGTTTTATGATGGCTAAATTTTTTAGACATTGGTTCGAATGTGACGTCATCACTTTCTAGCTATTTAACCTTTTGCCAAGTTATGTTAACTCCTGAGATCTTAATTTCTTATGTGTAACATGGAGATGTTAAAGGTCTAGTGGTTTGTACCTAATGCAGAGGTTAGTTCTAAATCAGAGTGCTTGCGGCCTAAACTACCATTAATCATAAAGAACCTTCAAAATTCCTTCAGTTAAACTTAAAATACGAGGACTTGAGCACTTTGAATCTCAAAACCAAAGCACTAATTTTCCTTTCTGTCCTTGCATTTCACTGTTGCTTATTCCGTAGGTCCTTATAGGTCAAAGTCTTGTTTAAAAGGGGGTGTAGGGGGCTTCCCTGGTGGCGCAGTGGTTGAGAGTCTGTCTGCCGATGCAGGGGTCACGGGTTCGTGCCCCGGTCCGGGAAGATCCCACATGCCGCGGAGCGGCTGGGCCCGTGAGCCATGGCCGCTGAGCCTGCGCGTCTGGAGCCTGTGCTCCGCAACGGGAGATGCCACAACAGTGAGAGGCCTGCGTACAGCAAAAAAATAAAATAAAGTAAAAGGGGGTGTAGGAAGAATCACACATAGGTTTTCTATTTTTCTCACTTTCTGTTATTCTCAGTGTATATAATTGAATTGTCACATGCACACACATTTAATGCCATTGGGGGAGAATAAAGTAAGATTGTGTTTGTAAAAGGACAAAAGGTCAAAAATGTTTGACCTTCAGTATGTGGGTATTTGTATGTATATCGTACGTTGTAACATCAGCTTGATTGGAAGCGTCATGGACTCTTGGACTGTGTTACATTAAGTAGTGGACTGTCCACGGCTTAGCAGAGTGCCTGGAACACTGTAGGGATTCAGTGAAAATAGTTGGAAGAAAGAGAAGGAGGAAGGGAGGAAGGATCCAATGATGGAAGGAGTGGCTTGCATGCTGTGTGTTTTCTGGAACAGCTCCTGTGAATTCCTTTCCACTGGAGGTAAGCGAAGGAATATGGAACCTGTCTAGTCCAATGGGTTTTCACTGGAGGTAAGAAAAGGAATATGGAAGCTGTCTAGTCCAATGGGTTTTCACTGGGTGCAGACTTAGATCTAAGTAGTTACCTCAGTTTTCTTTGGTTCTCATGGAATGCGTTTATTCCACAAATATTCACTGAACATCTGTGTGCGGGGTAATGCTCGTAAAATTTAGAGAGCTACAAAAGTGGAATCCTCTGGCTTCTGCCCTTAGTAGCTTGCAGTGTAGATAATGGATATCAGTAGCTAAATTTTATTATTGGCCAAACACTATTATAAGCACGTTATCAGTATTGACTTATGTATGCCTCAAACAAGACTTTAAGAGAGGTGATTACTATTTACATTTGGGTGGGCGAGTAGGGGTGCAAGCTATTGGGTGTAAGACAGGCTACAAGTATCTATTGTATGACACAGGGAATACGGTCAGTATTCTGTAATAACTGTCATTGGAGTGTAACCTTTAAAAATTGTATAAAAAAATAAATACATTTAAAACAATTTACGGATGAGGAATCAGAGGGTAAGAGGGTAAATAAGTTCCCCAAGGTCACCCAGCTGGTGGGTGGTGGAGACACAGGGTTCCCAGCTATGAACCAGCTCTGAGCCTGACCTCCTAACCCCTGTGCATTGTCGCTTTGTCAACCTTTGAGGCTGTGAACAACATGGCGAGAGGGGTGTCTTAGGAGCTGTAGCAAAGTACTAGTCCTACTGCTTCTCCATCTGAAGGGTTGGCTGGTGGATAATGAGCTTTTCTGAATTTTATACACACTGCTGTTTTCAACCACTTCACCTGAGAAGCGTGTTTTCTTCTCATTGCCAAGTTTCTTTGAAGGTCTTCACAGGAAGCGTGAAACATATATTTCTGGGGTGGTCATCGTTTCACGTTTCTCCTTCTGGCAAAATGATGGGTTTATGCTTTTATGGGCTGGTGATTACAATGTTTGTCCATAAATTGTGGCTTCCAGGACCCCAGAAGCCTGTCCCACATCATTAGCAGGTGCTTAGCTATTTCATTCTTGGAAAAGAAATGGAAATAAATCCATGCTGGCACAGAAATAGTGCCCACCAACTTATCTCTGCAATCATTGTGCCCAGGGTTCTGGTTTCAGCTGGACTAGACAATAGTGAGCTGCTAATGACCTAATAAAAAGACGTTAATATGTTTAAGTCTCCCCTGCCTCAGGGAAGCACTTTGTGAATCTGGCTTAAGGCAGTGTCTTCTGATGGATGGGCTGTCATATTGGAAAATTAAAATTGTCCTGCTCCTTGCTTAGAAATGTGTAACAAGCTGGCTCCTAAATAGAAAACAAAACAAAACAAAACAAAAAAACTCTGGCTTTGAAATAGCATCTGCATTGCCTGGATGAAGGCACAGCATCTAGAAAAAGCTCGCTGACCAAGGTTTCCGGAAGGGTTGGGTTTACAGAGAGGGGAAGATGGCAGGTGCATGGTTTCTGAATGGGAGCCTCTAGAGGCGACACTTGGAACTGCAACAATGGAGTCCAAGGCATCATTGAAGGTTTAGGAGAACGTGGGCAGGTGTGGCGGACAGCAGGATCTGGTAGGTCTCACACACATCCCTACATTCATTGGACTTCTTTGGTCACAAATTATGAAAACTCAAGTCAAAATTTGTTAATAAGGCAATTAGCTGGATCATGCACCTGAAAAGGGCCATTATGGTATACTGCAAAGCTGGACTGAGGGCTTTCTTAGGACTTTGTTTCTTTCCATTTCTCAGTACAGATTTCCTCTGTGTTGTGTTCAGACCCAGTCAGGCTCTTACTGTGGGGTGGCCCCCAACAGTTTCAGGGTTTATATCTTTCTAATTTCAAATCTAGCGGATGGAAAGATTTTTATTTCCAGACATTTCACCGAGAATTCCACCCACCCCGCCATTTTTCTTTGGAGCAGTGAAAGGTTGATTGCAGGGCGAGCAAGGAGAATGGGTGGCTCGTCCTCAAAAATTCTGAGCTCCCAAGAATCCCTTGTTGAACAGACTTGGTTCTTGTGTTCATCCCTGAACGAGTAGCACCCTGGACGTATTGTGAATATTTAAGTCGTGTATCCAAATGTACAGCCAGGAGTGAGAGTTCAAACTCTTCATCCTCAGGGCAAAATTGAGAAAACAACAAATGAGAGATACGGACCGGACAGGCAAAGAATGACCATTATTCATTAAGTTTCCCATGAAGACTCCCTATGAATATCACCTACATTCTTTTAGGAAGAATGTAGTCAAGAGTGTTGATACAAAGTCTGCCATGTGGCAGGCACCATGGCAAGTCTTCAGAGACATCTGCAAACTGTTGGAGAAGCACTTTAGCCACTAAATACTTACTGAGTGTCTAATTGTGCTCATTATATATTGCTGCCTCCCAAGTCACCCGCAATTTAGCAACTTAGAAAAATAAGCCTGTGTTTAAACAAACCTTCTGTGAGTCAGGAATCTGGGAGTGGCTCCACTGCGTGCCTCTGGCCCAGGGTCTCCAGTGGGCTCGCAGTTAAGATGTGATGGGGGCTGCAGTCAACTCAAGTCTTGTCTGGGGCTGGAGGATCCCCTTCCGGAATGGGTCCCTCACGGAGCTGTCAGGTTCACGCTGGGTGTTATCAGAGCCTCTGTTCCTTACCCCGTGGCCTCTTCGTGGAGCCACTTAACTGTTCTCATGACACGGCAGCTGGATTTCCCCAACGTGAGGGATTTAAGAGAGAAGGGAAGGTGGGATTCCCAGTGATTTTCATGTCCTAATTTCAGAGACACAGACTGTCCCTTCTCACATGTTGCATTCACGACAAGTGAGTCATTAACTCAGCCCACGCTCAATGCCAGGGGAATTAGTCTCCACCTATTAGAGGGGAGGAGAGTTGAAGAATTTGTGAACATATTTTAAAAGAACCACAGTCTACCCTCTGGCCGTAGATTATTCCTATTCTTCCTCTGTGCAAAATACTCACCTCCCAAGATCTCCTGAAAAGCTCACCCTTTCAGAGCATCAACTCAAAATCCAAGACATTGGGATCAACACGAGGTCCAGGTACAGATGAGGTCCTCGATCCTAAGCGGTTCAGTGTGATCCATTAAGGAAGCATATTATCCCAGAAAACTATACCCCTAATTATGGGAAAAAGACAAAGATTTGGAGGTAATCTGATCTTTGCTCTGTCATCACCCTCTGAGGAGTATTATGTGATCCACTGTACACAGTGAGCTGCAGAGACCACCTTTGTATATAACAATATCCATGATGGTTTGCACTGATTGGGCACTAAATGTATGCCAGTGTACCAGGCACTATTCTCACTGCTTCCTATGTTTTAACTCGCTTAATCCTCACCACAACACCGTGGGGGTAATACTATTATGAATCCCATTTTATAGATGGGAAAACTGATGCACAGAAAAGTGATGTCATTTATCACAGGTAACCCAATTGGCCAGGCGCAGAGTAGGGGTTTGAATTCCAGAGCGTGTGATCTTACCCGTCACGTGAAGAGAGCACTCCAATTTTCCACAAAACACAGCCCAAGGTGAAGAGAGATGTTGCTCATTTCAAGGACACTTCTATTTCTTTTATTTTCTTGCTTTTGGATTGTCTACAAAAGGACTTGTTTTAAGTAAAATGTGAGAGTTGAAAGTTACTGTCTGTCAGAGATGAACATGTGTTCTTCTTCCCCTAAACCATTGCAGATGAATGAATATATACTGGCTTATACTAGGAATTAAGGAACACACAAAGAAATACCACAAAGAAGAACCTGAAATTCTTTTCTAGTCAGAAAGTATTTGCACCAATAGAGGCAGAGATGAGAGAATTCTTTTGATTAAATCATATTGCTCCCCAGATCTGCAGGGACTTTAGCGACTGGATGACTCTTTACTGATGTATCTCACTTGGATAATACGGGTGCTCGAAAGGAGTTCCTGGCTTTAGGAGCTCGAGGAAACAGAAATCATGGCTGAGCTGAGAACCCCATGAGATCATAAAGCAAGGGGAGGATTCAGATTTACACAACTCATCCATTAAACAAGGAGGAGATTCTCTTTCAGTTTTATTGGCAAGTGGGAGTAGCAGCAAATGATCGTTTCTGTTCATATCCTTTATTCATTCTTTTCTAATCACATCTTCTACACTGCTGTTTAGATTTCATTTACCGATGAAGTCGCATTACCACGTATGGGCTAAGCCACACGGACAAGAAACTCACACAGATTCCAATGTGCTGCCTTATTTTTAACTTCTCTTCTTCCCTGTAGGATCAGGTTAACTTTCATAAGGATTCACCTCTCCCAGAAAAATTAAAAGGTCGGCTGGTAACGTGTCTTTATGTTATTGGTCTCTTCTAGAAGCAAGTTTTCCAAGCCCTGCATGATTTTATTTTTTCCTAATTAAAGCAGGGACCCCAAGCACTGCCCAATAAAGACAACTTTCTATGGTCTTTCCTGCCAAGAGCGATTCCTATTAACTAAGGGTTTCTATCTTACAATTTCCCAGGAACTACGTTACCAAACTCAGTATAACAAATAAATCAAATACTACCCAACATCCTTTGAGTGCATCATTCAATGAATATTTGGGCTACTATCTTCACTTTTTTTTGAGTACAGTTGTGCAAAAACACACTAGTCATCCATTTTCCGAGTTTTCCCTGTATCTGAAAACCACTTTGGGGGACTGTGCATTTCCCATACTCCTTATAGACAACCCTGTGGGGTGGTGATAATAGTGCTAAGAAGAACTGCAGATTTGCCAGTTATAGTTACCCTTCCTTTCTCCATAGCTACAACTGGGGCAGAAGGAACTGTGGTCTAGCATATTGGGTCTGTACCAGAAACGTTTGGCAGTATAAACAAGATGGATAAAATAAGCAATTGTATTAGGGTTCTCCGGAGAAACAGAACCAATAGGATACATGTTCGGTAGCTATATAGAAAGAGGTTTATTATGAGAGATTGACTTAGGCGATTATGGAGGCTAAGAAGCTCCATGATCTTGCGTCTGCAAGCTGGAGTCCCAGGAAAGCTGGTGGCGTAATTCCAGTCCAAACCCAAAGGCCTGAGGATTAGGGGAGCCAGTGGTGTAAGGTCCTGTCCAGTCTGAACACCCACAAACCGGGCGTGCTGATGTCTGAGGGCAAAGGGAGATAGATGTCCCAGCTCAAGCAGAGAGAGAAAATTCACCCTTCCTCTGCCTTTTGGTCCTATTCAGGTCCTCAACAGATTGGGTGATGCCCACCCCTGTTGGTGAGGGAGATCTTTATTCAGTTCACCGGTTCAAATGTTAATCTCATCCAGAAACACCCACACAAACACACCAAGAAAGAATGTTTACCAGCTCTCTGGGCACCCCTTAGCCCAGTCCAGTCAACGCATAAAATGAACCATCACAAAAGTATATTAAAAAGACCTATTACAGGGTCTGACATGTGGTAAACCATTAATATTTGTTCCCCCTCATCATTATCGTTCCACATTGTTTCCATATGGATGTGTTTATAAACAGATGGTGGAAAAGGCAAGAGATCAGGCTGTCAGGAGATGATGCTTCACCTCCTTTGCCACCTGGATGCTGTCCGCCATCAGCAAGACACTTAGCATTTCTGGCTTCAGTCTACTCTTCGGCCAAAAAGTAGTGGTAGTATCTGGTATCCTACGGCCCCTAACCATCTCCAGAACTTCGAGGAGGCTTTATCTCCCCACACAAAATGTGTGCTGTCATGTAACTGCAAGAAAAAGACCATTACAGTTGTACATCGTCATCATACCATTATCCTATGATCAGAGAGCAGGGGCCATGACCAACACTTTTTTTATTGTCTGTAGTAAAGTACTAGGTTCATATAATATATTAAATCCAAATTTGTCAATTTCCTTATTAGCAATTATTTGTTGAAAAAGCCCCACTTTCTGCCTTTTCGTATCGCTCTTCCTCAACCTCCTTCATTCAGAACAGGAGAGAATGGAGGCCCAAATTTGTTGAATACCTTCCAGGTGCTTGACACTTCTAGCATGTCCTCTGGGTAGGCTGTTTCATGGGAAAGTCCTTATAATGAGTAATAGCATCTCTGTCTTGCGGACAAGGAGCTGAAGGCTTAGAGGAGTTTAATGTCTCATGGAAATGGGTCTTGACTTTGGGTTTACCTTATCCCAGGATATGTGTTCTGTTGGGTGTGTGATGCTGGTTTTAATATGTTCTAAAAAAAACTTTTGAAAGAGTAAAAACTTATGAAAGAGTTGATGGAGCTCAAGGGATTTTCACTGGGGTTCGGGGGTGCTCTTTGAGGTGTGGAGATGATGGGAGGGACCCAGTAAGTTTAGCTGAACGACAGCTTTACAATGAAGGCTAGATTGTGGTACCCACGTGTGCTGTGACTATTCACGGCTCTAGAATGAGAATCTGATTCCCTCAAAAAGACTGGGGAAGAACAAACATATATATGGGACCACACCCAAGACAGAGTTATTCTCTTCATAGAGCAATTGCATTTTACTGTTTTGCTGAAATTAATTACACAGAAAACTAAACAGAGATGTTTCCTTGTTAAAGGAGACGTGCCTTTTATTTGAACTAATGGGAATCTGTGTGTTCTGCACTGCTCACTGGTTCACTAGAAAATCAAGTAATTGGTGATTCACACCAATCTATAGAACTTTAGTGACCGATGCCTCTTAGACAGCACAGACCCTGCAGATTGTAGAAAAGTAAACATCCACTCTAAATGAAGAATGTGATATTTAAAGTTAAATCAATAGGCCCACATTTCTAAGCTGAATAAAACGTTAATCCTTAATAGAGTTATTTCAGAAAGTCGATTCTAACGGTCCCTGTAGTTCAAAGATTTAACTCTAAAGATAGGGCTGTAATGACTACAAGAATAGGAACGAAATAAGGGGATGAAAGAAAGGCATTTGACATTTGCTCCAGTGTAAGCAATGTGCAAATGAAAACCAATTTACGTGAAGCAAAATATTCCCCCTTTGTAGTACAGATAACGTGAGGTGACACCATTTATTCCTGACAATGTTTATTCTCCCCACCAGGGAGAGCAGAGTATTCAGACGCAGGGCATGACCTTCAGAATTAGAAGTAGAAGCGAATTAATACAGTGTCCTAGTAATAAGTGGAGGTCATTGTAACTCACCTCCCAGAACAAATGGGCAAGGAGGAGCTTATCCATTCTCAAAGTAAGTAGAAGATCAAATGGCCTTCACAATGAGAGTTACAGGAAAATGATACAACCTAAGTGTCCATCAACAGATGAATGGATAAAGAAGATGTGGTACATATATACAATGGAATATTCCTCAGCCATAAAAAGAAACGAAATTGAATTATTTGTTGTGAGGTGGATGGACCTAGAGTCTGTCATACAGAGTGAAGTAAGTCAGAAAGAGAAAAACAAATACCGTATGCTAACACATATATATGGAATCTAAAAAAAATGGTACCGATGAACCTAGTGACAGGGCAGGAATAAAGACGCAGACATAGAGAATGGACTTGAGGACACGGGGAGGGGGGAAGGGGAAGATAGGGCAAAGTGAGAGTATCCACTCCCAAATGTAAAATAGATAGCTAGTGGGAAGCAGCCGCATAGCACAGGGAGATCAGCTGGGTGCTTTGCAAGGACTTAGAGAGTGGGATAGGGAGGATGGCAGGGAGGCTTAAGAGGGAGGAGATGTGGGGATATATGTGTGCAAATGGTTGATTCACTTTGTTGTACAACAGACACTAACACAGCATTGTGAAGCAGCTGTACTCCAATAAAGATGTGTGAAAACTAAATAAGCTACAATATGGTACCATATAGTACAGCACAAAGGATGTAACCAGTACTTTACAATAACCATAAATGGAGTATAATCTCTAAAAATTTTGAATCACCATGTTGTACACCTGAAACGAATATGTTGCAAATCAACTATACTTCAATTAAAAAATGAATGCTATAAAAAAAAAAAAAAGAAAATGAGCCATGTCCAGATACTTCCTGGGTTCTTCTTTGTTGTTTTGTTGCTGTCATTTTTGTGCCTGGTCTTCATTTCCCCAGAGAAACTTTTCCACAAGGAAGGGATTGAGGCCAAATACAGACCTAGCCTCATATTTGTACAACCTTGTAACCAAAAACAAATTTTTTTCTTACCAGTTTCAGTTCAAAGCCTCCTAAAGAAGCGCTCTCACCTGCTTGGGTTACCAACCCAGCCCCTTGGCCAGTTGCCGTGGTGGGGGAAGGGTGAGCGTACTGAGGGGCTGGTGACGGGTTGGTCCTTCTTGGGTCATGTGTCCATTCCCGTGTACAGCGGTTTATGGCTGGAAGGAAGTGGAAGAATTGCCATGCAGTCACAAAAGATAAGATCCCTTCTGAGGTTTTTTGGTTCAGAGAAGCAAGATGAAGACTTTAAGCTGTTTCCAAATTTAGCCCTTGATTTGGGAAATCGGCACATACGGACATTACACTAAATGACCTGGACTCCCTCTGGAAATTTAGACGGGGAAGAAAAATAAACAGAGAACAGAGTTTACTGAACTTTATTTTGATGACTTGGGGAGAAGTGGAACTTGGTCTTGATGGTTCTAGAAGAGTTAACTAGTAGTTAGTGGAAAAAAAAATTCCTCCTGCAGGAGGACCAGCTTTGATAGAATCATACCTCCCTGGCAGAGATGCATAGGTGATAGGGGATTGATCAGGAGGTAAGATTGGAAGGACATATAGGGCTAAACTGTGATGGTCACTTCAGCCAAGGCAAGGACTTTGCTGTATTTTGTCACCACTGGAATATTTAATCAGAAGAGACTTTTGAGAAAGTCTTGAAAGCAGATGAAATTTTGGCAGGATGTGGATTGGAGAAGAGAAAGAATCCTTGAAAAGTTTCTTCTTCTATCTTAGGAAAGAAAACTCCACTGGACCACTTAAATGGGGAACTAAAAAAATATTGATGAGATAATTAGGTTGCAAGGTTAAAGAACCAGCAGAAAGAGAACCACATGGTCATTACAAGTTCACGTTTTCCTTCATGTGCAGCATGGCCAACGAGGACCTGCAAGACCCACCTCTGAGAACAGCCCCTGGTCAGTCTCTCTCCATCCCACTGTCAAGAATCATGAAGAGTCTGAGATTCTGCTCTACCGACAGCATACCAGTTACTCTTCCACAGTCTCAGGAATGCCAGCAGAAGACACGAGACTCCAGGGTCAGAGACAAAAGACTCTACTACTCACAGCGTACTTCATCTTTACCACAGTTTCCTTTGCCCCCCACAGATTTCCACAGGGGTGGTCCAGAGGGGCATCTGTTTATATGGAGAAGCAAAACTCATTCCTCTTGCAATGTTTCTCTCAGTCGCTCTAGACAAAGCTTAATGTTGTACCGGCTAGCAATGGAGAAATATTCAAAGGGCCCACGTCCACTTTTGCAATGCAGGTGATAAAGGGTGAATTTGGCAATGAAGGAAAATAAATTAATAACCAACACACTGCTCCAAAGACTCTCTGGTAGTCAAATGACATAGTTCAGTGTTCTCAAAAGTGAGGTGAAACGATTTTAGAGGATGCCGAGACCAACTTTTTAAAAATAATAGTTGGGTAATTGTTTCATTATATACAGTCACTGATGAGTGCTTTAGCCTTTGGTTAAAAATAAAGTCAACTTAGGGCTTCCCTGGTGGCGCAGTGGTTGAGAGTCCACCTGCTGATGCAGGGGACACGGGTTCGTGCCCTGGTCTGGGAGGATCCCACATGCCACGGAGCGGCTGGGCCCGTGAGCCATGGCCACTGAGCCTGCGCATCCGGAGCCTGTGCTCCGCAACGGGAGAGGCCACAGCAGTGAGGGGCCCGCGTACCGCAAAAAAAATAAAGTCAACTTAAAGGAAATTCTTATGAAGTATTGAGTGAGTAACATTCAAAGTGGTATAAGGGCATGGAAAATTCTTGAATACAGTATGGAATCACCACAGTGATTACATGAACTCATCTTAAAATGTGATTAATTATTATTAAGATACGGGAGCGAGAAAAAGAAACAAAGCAGCAGAGATTTTAGTACCCAGCGGCACATTTGGGATTTTTGTGTGATGTGAGTTTCCTTCCTCTCCTTTTGGAACAACTAACTGTACTCTTGCTGGACAAAGGGAGTGGGACTCAGACTGGAGCGCAGAATCTCTGTGAACAAAATCCAGGCAAAGAACCAGAACCCATTTGCCTGAGAAGCTCTATCATGTGTGTTCTGCAGGTTCTTCTGGGCCCTGAAGACGCCCAGCCTCTCTGCCTGCTGTGGCATCTAACTGGGCAACTGGCCTCATTATGGCAGGCAGTACTGGTGATTTATTCTGACAAGGATACCTAGAAGCTATTAGGCATGGGTGTCCATGTATTAAAAATGACTACTGTGATTTCAAATTGTGCTTCTCTGTGATAAAGGGGAGAATCAATAACTAGTTCCATTTGTATAGGAATAAAAGGGGATCATGCAGGCTGCAATCTTGTTAAAATAAAACTGCTCTGCACAGGGCACTAGCAGCTGGTATTTAGGGTATAAGAACTGTGTGTCACACCATCTGTTTGAGCTACCTTCATGACGCTCACTGAGGAAATGCTGTATACCCGGGGCTTCAGTTTAATCATCCATGAAATAGATGTCCTCAAGTCAATGGCATCTTCTCAGTGATTGTTGGGTCATCCGTGTGATGTGTCAAACGGTGTGCTTTCAAGAACAAATCACTTAAATCATTATTTCCTCAAGCATGGTGCATGTGCCCTGATGGTTTATAACATGGCTTTCAATGATAAAGGGACAAACTTTAAAAAAAATTATTTAATACTCATATTTATTTGAATATGTATTGAAAATTAATGTAAGTTTAACATGAAAACAATGGCCAATGGATGGTATTGCTTGAATTATAGGTGTATAGTCAGGTGTGCACAGGGATGTAAAACTTTGGCAAGTTGCTTTCTGCCTCAGAAGGATGGAGAGATCTGATCCCACAAATCACAATAGAGCTTCTCACTTTCTAAATTTAAAGCACCACGCTATGCTGTGTTCTTTTCAGTGACACTTAAAAATTGTAAGTCACTTTTGGAATGCTGGTACAGCAGAACTTGTGAAAGTACCACATGAATAACTGAAGTCTGGGGAAGTTTGACCTAAGAGATGCCATTGAATCAAATTTGTATGTCATCCAAGGTAACTGCTTCATTCATCTGCTCATTCATTCAACAAACACAGAATCTGGTTCTGTCTAGATGCTAGGTATACACAGGTAATGAAGACATAAATTATGCCCTTGAAAGGCTCATGATGTATTATGGGAAGCATAATACAATTTGAAAAAGTTTCCTGTAAACGTGGACACAAAATTTAGCGGGAGCATAGAGAAATTGAGATCAGATGTCTAGGACAGATATACAAAGTATATATATATATAGGGGTAGGGTGGGAGGAGGGACAGCTAAGGAGTTTGGGATTGACATGTCCACACGGCTATATGTAAAATGGATAACCAACAGGGACCCTCTGTAGAGCACAGGGAACTCTGCTCAATATTCTGTAACAACATAATTGGGAAAAGAATTTGGAAACGAATAGATACATGTATATGTATAACTGAATCACTTTGTTGTAAACCTGCAACTAACACAACATTGTTAATCAACTATACTCCAATATAAAATAATAAGTTAAAAAATGAGAGAGATATATATATGCATATATAGAAAGGATATACAAATATCACCATATTTGAGCTGAATGTTGAATACCTGGCAAACAGCAGAAAGAACGGATTGCATGTTAGACAGTGGTACTCATTATCAAAAACTTGGAAGAATGTGGGAACGTGGTGAGTGAGAAACCTCTTCTTATACACGTGTGTGGGGAAGGAGAGGTTGTGTAAGATACATATTGGAAGAAAGGGATCGGCAGTGTAGTACGCTATAAATGTAAGTAGGGTCTTCCGAAGCTTTGAAATATATGTTGGAATTTGGATTTTATTTGTGAGCCCAGATGGTAGAGATAAGACTTGCATGTCACCACTACCTAGCATGTGCTCATGGTAGACATAACTAATCGATCCCAGCACTGCTTCCTGCTAGAGCCCACTCCATCTCAAGACAGAACTCTCTCCAGCTGCCACTACTACTTGATTTGAAATGGCAAGTGAGATGAAACCTACTTCCTATTTCTGGCAGAGTCTGTGGAGCTGGAAAGAGCTTTTAATGTTGCAAAAGAGGCCAACCAATATCTGTACCCTAAAGTTTTATATATTTAAAACAAACTAACAGATGAAAAACAACATATCCACCTCAGAGCCTTTCCAGTGGAATCAGGATCACACAATCAGGGTAACCTTAGGCCAAAGGTTAAAATGCAGTGACTGTTGAGGCAAATACGGGTCAAGATTTGCATTGTTTGCTTTAAAAAAACATTTAATTACCTACTGATAATTTAAAAAAATAGATTATCAATCTCTTGTTTTTCTTGAAAAATTTGAAAATTCAGAAACACTGTGTCGGCATTCCCGCCTGGCAGCAATCCAGTTCATCCGATCAGTGGCTGTCCCTTTGGCAGTATGTTCACTCCTGTTTGCCACAGTTGATGGCATTCCCTGTTATTATCTTTTATGCTGTGGTTCTTGCTTCTTTATCTCAATAGTATCTCATGAAATATTCCTGGATACGGGCTCTGAGAAAATTATGGATAAACGGCAATTTGTAAGTGAATTCTGTTACAGATACTTAGATAAAATTGTGATGTTTGGGTTTTTGTTTTGGTTTGGTTTTGCCTTTTTTTTTCTTCTCATGCAAATTCAGTTTTCCCATATCAGAACTTTTCAAATTAAGGAACTCTTACATTTGGTTATGGGAGGTTAATTTCTCCAGCTTTGTTGAACAAGAACGTTTACAGGTAGAGGTTTTAACCAGTCTTTCTAATGATAAATGCCACTGAACGTGGTATCTTCTAACAAGGCCTTCATTTCCTTTGTATAAAATGAGCCTTAAGATTTCCAAAGCTTAATCTAAAAAATGGTACAAATGAACCTATTTACAAGACAGAAATAGAGTCACATGTAGAAAAAAAACTTAGAGTTACCAAGGGGGAAAGAGGGGAAGGAGGAATAAATCGGGAGATTGGGATTGACATATACACACTACTGTATATAAAATAGATAACTAATAAGGACCTACTGTATTGCACCGGGAACTCTACTCAATACTCTGTAATGACCTCTACGGGAAAAGGATCTAAAAAGAGTGGATATAGGTATATGTATAACTGATTCACTTTGTTGTATTGAAGAAACTAACATAACATTGTAAATCAACTATACTCCAATAAAAATTAATTTAAAAAAAGATTTTCAAAGCTGGCTCTGATCCTATAGTTATGGGATGGAATGAAAATGCCTTGAGATACTGGTCAAAAGGTACAAACTTCCAGTTATAAGATGCATAAGTTCTGGTGATCTAGTTTACAGCAGGTTAATAATACTGTCTTGGGCATTTGAAATTTGCTAAGATCATAAGTGTTCTCACCACACACACATTAGCTATGAGATGATGGATGTATCACATAGCTTGATTGTGGTAACCATTTCACAATGCATACATATATCAACTCATCACACTGCACACCGTACACATACACGCTTTTACTTGTCAATTATACCCCAATAAAGCTGGAAGACATGTCTTGAATCAGGAATTTGTGGGGGGAAGTAAACAGACATGGAACATATAGGGGCAAATAAGAATGAGAAATCCTTCAAATGAAGTAATATAGACAGTATTCCTAGGAAGGGGAAAGTTCTAGAAATAGATGATGAAACCTGAAAAGGAGGGGAAGGTGAGGGGCAGAACTCCTGTGATAACATTTTATTTCATCAACACAAAGCCTGTCTCACTGTTAGGTGAGGACAGAAGATGATGGTAAGATGGAACCCTGAGTCCTGGCATCTGAAGCAGGTGTCATCACCTCAGCTGCTCCCAGCCCAGGCTCCAGAGAGGGAGAGGGGTGCCCTAATGGGGTGTCCTCAGTCTCCCTGTTACCAAATGCAAGTTCATGTGACTGATGCACAGTGAGGCTAAACAAACTAAAACGTTGGAGTTTGGGGTAGAGAAAGGTTTATTGCAGGGCCCAGCAAGGAGAACGGGTGGTTCATGCCCCCAAAACTCCAAACTCCCCAAAGAGTTTCAGGAAAGTATTTTGAAAGGCCAGATGAGGGAGGGACTTTCCAGGATATGTGATCAGCTCATGCAAAATTCTCTGATTGGTTGATGGTGAGGTAACAGGGCAGTGTCACAGGGGTTAACACTATCAATCCTTAGGCGCCAGTGGGTCTTGGAGGGGCTACGCACTCATGGTCATCAAGTAGTTAATTTCTTCCATTTGGTGGTGGTTTTAGCATCTGAAAAATTCAGGAAATATGCATGAGAGGCTATTATAAAGGTACTTCAGAAAGGAGCAAAAGCAGAGGATATGGGAGACGGGTCTGTCTGGGGAAGGCCCCCTAGGGTTCTGCTTGGGTACATCCGCACAGTACCTGAAGCAATGGCACCTGGGCTCCTCGTTGTGTCAGCAACATGTGCTGTTAACGTAACAAGAAAATAGTCAGCTCTTCTGCCTTGAATTCTTATTGAAAACCCTGTTAACATTTCCTCTTTACAATCCTGGACACAATAATGAGGTTTTAAATCCTTCAAACACACTCTAAAAGGCAGCTACAGGCTTTGTTAGCGTGACATTTTCAGCGCTATGTGACTTACATGGTTGGTCCTTTGTCTTCTTTCTTTTTAAATAATGGTCATCAAAGGGAGGGATGGGAGAGTCGGGAGAGGTGTTCAGTGGGGACAGGAAAGGTTCATGAATGCCTCACTCCCCATCACAGCCTTTGGTGTTTAAACGACCTGACCAGGTTTTATTTGACAGTAAGTTGTTTCTAGGAAACCTGTGTAACTGCAAATCTAGGAAAACATCCACACCCACACTCCTATGCTGCATCATTGGCCTTGGTGTTTGACAGACACCATTTATTCTTTTTTTTTTTTTTCTAGGAGGGAACTGAATTCTTTCTCAGATAGCCTCTGATAATATTCTTTCAAAAAATTGTTATTTCATTGAAATATAGTTGATTTACAATGTGTTAATTTCTACTGTACAGCAAAGTGATTCCGTTTTATATATATATATATATATATAGATGTATATATATACACATTCTTTTTCATATTATTTTCCATTATGGTTTATCACAGGATATTGATTCTAGTTCCCTGTGCTGTACGGTAGGACCTTGTGGTTTATCCGTCAAGATGGATATATGGATATATGGATAGGATTGTATACTATCCATATAATAGTTTGTATCTGCTAATCCCACGTCTGTTCTCTATGTCTGTGAGTCTGTTTCTGTATCATAGATAAGTTCATTTGTGTCAGGTTTTAGATTCCACATATAACTGATATCATATGGTATTTGTCTTTCTCTTTCTGACTTACTTCACTTAGTATAATCACCTCTAGGTCCATCCATGTTGCTGCAAATGGCATTATTTCATTCTTTTTTATGGCTGGGTAGTATTCTACTGGATATATATGTACCACATCTTCTTTACTCTGATAAATAGCTTTAGGAGACGCTGAATCTTCAAGTAATTGATTAAAAAAAAAATCCCGGGCTTCCCTGGTGGCGCAGTGGTTGAGAGTCCGCCTGCCGATGCAGGGGACACGGGTTCGTGCCCCGGTCCGGGAAGATCCCACATGCCGTGGAGCGGCTGGGCCCGTGAGCCATGGCCGCTGAGCTTGCGTGTCCGGAGCCTGTGCTCCGCAACGGGAGAGGCCACAACAGTGAGAGGCCCGAGTACCGCAAAAAAAAAAAAAAAAAAAAAAATCTCTCAAATACTTTTGAACTGCTCAGTATAAACAAAACAAACTGTTGGGCAAGATACATCCGTGAACCCAGCACATTGACAACTCCTGGTGCAGACAAATGCCTGAAACTAGCATCATGAAATATCTGTGCATGTGTGCTCATGGAAAGTCTGTGCACAGAATTTCATTTTGAACCGATTTCCAGCTACTTTTGTTAGCTTACAATGTATCTGTATTTATCTGACATATAGAAGTCATATATCAAAGACTACATATTCAAGTAGATGTTAGAGGCATACACGTGCATATTTGTATATGTAATACATGTGATCATATATTGTTTTGACATAGAATTGAGGTCCTATTTGGTTCTCAAGAATACATGCTGATTGCGCAGTTCAATTAGGTTTGGTGAGAACCTAAAATGAAAAGCACGACCTATTATTCAAAATAGATTTTATACCCTTGGTTGACATTTTTTCACTAGCTCTTATCACTGCCTCATTTATTTAACTTTTTTTTTTGCCTGTCTCAGATCGTTGGAGTGTCTTTAAGCCATAATTTTTTTCTGAAGGGATAGGAAGTCAAAAGCAAACCTGTGCAGCCCAAAGAAATAACAGCTGTTTCCCCTGAGGTGAGGTGTGTCAGTGTGTGTTACAGGCAAAAAAACACTTCAGGGTCTGGGGAAAAAAAGATAAAACACAAATGACAGGATGATCTGTTTTCACAGCACTCGGAGATATTCAGCAACTTGGCCTCAGAAGCATATTACTAACACAGCTCAGAAAATATTTTTGTTACTTGAACTGAGGAGATTTTTTTCCATGAAGAGAATCCTTTCACAATGGTATTCGACGAATACAGTCCACCTGCAGCAGAAGAGAATCATCTTAATTTGGTTTGATCCGGAAGAGTCTAGGCAGGTATATTTTCTCTGTGCCCTGACACTGCAGTGTTTAAGAATGTGATCTATGGGGGAGAAAAATGTGATCTACAGCCTGAAAAGGGGAAGGATTTAAGAAAATATGCTTCTTGATGTTTTTGAGACTCCATTTAAAATTTTTGACTCAAAATAAGAATATATGCATTGAGAAATATTATTTTATCCCATTTATCCCCACCCTATGGTCTCCCATCTGAAAGGAAATACATCTATTAATTCATATATAGTCTCTTTGTTTTATTATGCAAATAAAAGCAAATAGGCATGTACTTATCCTTATATCCCCAGCCCCTGGTTCTTATACAAGATGTAGCATCCTGTACCTGTTTCTGTACTTTGTTTCGCTTCATAATACATCCTGGCAAAGAGGAAATGGGACAGGGGAGGGATAAATTAAGAGTTTGGGATTAACATATACACACTACTGTATATAAAATAGATGAAGAAGCACCTACTGTATAGCACAGGGAACTATATTCAATACCTATCTATCTATCCTGAAGATCTTTCCTCAGCTATAGATAGTGACTGGTTCCCTTGTTACAGCGCCTGGTGTCGCAGCGTGGGATGCCCCAGACCTGGCTCTCGATTTGTCAATCCCCTTGTGTCAATCAAGCTTGTTCTGCTTTCACCGCTCCAAGCAGGGCGTGGCCTGATATTTATTTAGGAAGTCACCATTTCCAAACTCCCCTGAGTTCCAAGAGCTTTGTAAAGCTAGGCATCAATACCCACTTTCACAGGTGTCACTGAGACTGCACAGCTGCTAAGTGATATCGTCACGGGTCCCGCCCCGCCATCCTGCATCCTCTGTCCTCCGGTCTCTGCGCCCTGCGCCCCTCTTGCGGGGGCCGCGTCTTAGCCCTCACTCCACGCTCTTGGACCTTGATTTGTTACTTGCCTTTGAGATCTCCAACTCTCATGAACTCAATTTTAGTCTTTTGAGCCCAAAATGTCCATTGTAACGGAGTGGGCTTGAAGCCCCCCCACTAGTTCACGAGGCCCCCTGACATTCAAGTATTCTTCAAGGACAAGGGAGAGCAGTCAGCTGATGAACAACTAGAAGCCAGAGGACCAGGTGGTGGGTCGGGGGACGGGCGCCCTGGTGGGGTTTGGGGGGCTCCACCGGACACCCCAGGCCGCCCCTCTTCCCGCCGCCAAAGCATGCGTTGTGATCCCCGGGTGACTCCCGGCTGCCTAAGGAGGGGCCGGGGCAGGTGGGCACAGCGGAAACGCTGCCCTTAGGGGTGCGAGGGTACATTATGGGGAACTTTCCAGAAGGAGCCTAGAGTCAGTCGAACCTCTTCAGCTAGAAGTCAAGGAGAAAGGTGGAAGTGACAGAGTTGAAGGAACAGATGGAAATGGGGCTGCAGAGAGGATGCAGAAATGCCAACGGAATGCGTTCGTCTGGATTGAACCGGAAATGACCGTTTACTGGCAAGAGCCATGCAATTAAAGGGGCTGATTGAAATCAAACAATTAAACAAATGCTTGCCTGAATGGAGTCACCCCTTGCATATTGGTTTTCTTCTCCTTTCACTTTCTCTGGTCCCCTCCTTCCGAGAGCACAAAGATGGGTCCCTGGCCCCAGATGAAGAAGGATTGAGCTAACTCTTAGTTTTGAGTACAAAGGATTACCCACCTCCCCACCCCAAGTCATAATCACAGCAGTGACCTTCTGCACGTCTCTGCAGTTCATAAAAAGACGACACGTTGACTTCTTTGATGCTAAGGACAGGCACGAGATGGGCAAGGGATGGTTGTTGTTATCTTTTCCTTTACAAGGTATAGAAATGGAATCGTTTCAGAGAGGTGCAGTATCTTGCCGTGGTCACACAGCTAGTTAGCGATAGAAGCAAGTATCCGAACAAGTCTTCTGTCTTAGAATCTTACGTCCCACCAACTAGACCAGGGTTTCTGCGTTGCAACCACCTGAAAAGGCTTTTTTGTTTTAATGGAAATTCCATGACCTCATCCCTTAGAGAGTCTAATTTAGTTGGTATGAGTTGGGGCTCTGGAAATGAGAGATTTTTCAGAAAGTTCTCCCTGGTAATGATAAGATTTGGAAATCACTGGATCCTCCACAATTTGTCCCAGAGCTGAGCTTCCCATGGAGAAAATGTTTCCCCACTCAACCCCAGGATGACGCTCTTACGGCAAACATTCTCCTTCCCAGCATTTAGAAAAGAAATGAGTAATATTTTTGTGATTTCCTACTGTGCCCTTTCTCGTGTGATTGTCATTCTTGTGCTCTGAGTCGCACAGTCTTTGTTTTTATTTTCCTTTTTGTTTTATAACATTCACTGACTTACTCATTCAGAAATAAATATTTTAGCTGTTTCTAAGAGCAAACCACTGTGGGATGCCCCAATAGGAATAAACCAATGAATAAATCATGGTTCCTTCACTCAAAGCCTACATGCATCATGTCTATACCTTCTAGCAAAGAAATATACCATTAATAATGTCCTTGCCAGTATCAGAAAATAGTGACTTATTTTCCAATACACCTTTAACTCTGGGAGTGAACTTGCTGAGGGCTCTGCCCATCCTTGCATTTGAGGAGGTGCTGAAGAGTTTATCCAAAGGAGTTAGGGTGACCAGACTGGGAGAATGTGAGCCAGGAAAGGATGTGGAACCAGGGGGAAGTAGACATGGCCACAGAGAGGACACCCAAGCCGAGTGAAACACTGCAGCTGTCTGTACATTCCCTGTCAATTGCAGTGGGTTAGCGGTAACAGATGGTTTTATCTGGGGAAAAAAAGAATGAGCTGGAAATAAAGATGCAGCAAAGAGATATAGAAAACCTAAACATCCTTTCTTTTTTAATTTGTAGAAAGTTTTAAAAGGTTTAAAAAAATGTTTAAGGTTAAAAATATTGGGGCTTCCCTGGTGGCGCAGTGGTTGAGAGTCCGCCTGCCGATGCAGGGGACACGGGTTCGTGCACCTGTCCGGGAAGATCCCGCATGCCGCGGAGCAGCTGGGCCCGTGAGCCATGGCCGCTGAGCCTGCGCGTCGGGAGCCTGTGCTCCGCAACGGGAGAGGCCACAACAGTGAGAGGCCCGCGTACCGCCAAAAAAAAAAAAAAAAAAAAAAATTTAAAGCAAATGTGCTCATGAAAGTGCCCAATGCAGGGATGATTGCCTCAATTGGGAATACACACGCATGCATATGAGTGTGTGTTGGTTTCGTTGGGGGAGGGGACGGAACAGGTAAGAGAACGCTGTTGGGAGACACAGAAGTGTCCTCCAGACCACCAGCCAGTGGTGGATGCTACAGACCTCCAAGCATCCCCTTCAGGGAGTAGCAGCCACTGGCTGGTGGACTCTATGGGGCTCTGTGCGGGGGAGGGAAGATGGACTCTGTGCTTGAGGTGGGAGATTGGGGTCTCAGGATGAAGATGCCTTCCTGCAGGCCCAGCATCCTATGAAATGTCATCCTTCTCTAGGATCCAAACCTCTCAGTGAGTGGAGAAGCGGGTCGAGCAGGACTTACCTAGAAAATAATTACTTCATTTTTGTCATGTGTATGGATGTTAAGAGAGAACGTTTTCGGTGTCGATTTCTGTTGTTTTGCCTTTTAAAGCAGCAGGGATAGAGTCCTGATGGGCACACTCAGGACTCCTTCTTCCAACCTTGGCCTCTTGCTGGGTGACCACATCTCATCCACCCTGCACTTCTGCTGCATTTGCATACCCAGGACCCCAGCGGAGTTCTTAGGATGAGGCAGGGGATGCACTTGGGATAAAACCCAGGGTATGTGCCCTTCCTCTTCTCTGTGATTAATAAATGCTGCACATCTGGAGGGCCTATGGGATGGATGTGAGTCCAGAGTCACAGTCCCACTTTGCAGAAGGTGAATGTTGTGCCCCAAAGCAGGAAAGTGACCAGTTTAGACCTGGTTGCGTTGGCAGTGGAAGGCGGGGCACAGTTATATACAGCAATATATATATATATGTCCCTGGTTAACAAATGGAGAGTCCACGTACTGGGAGCCCTGGTCCCAGAGAACAGCAGAGCCCAGAAAGGCTGCAGAGCCGGGCGATGGAGGAATAAGGTGTGGGTAGAACACAGGATTCAGGCCAGTGTCCCAGGCTGTCCCACTCAGATTATCGTACTCGTGCCTCCCCTTCACCCAGAGAACTGATCACCTTGGCTACAACCTACCTTTCACTGCAGGGCGTCACCTCAGGGTTGGAGCTCGAAGCTGGGGCGGGGGGTGACTCAGACGGGGTAGTATGGTTTCAATTCTAATTTTGCCATAAAACAATTTAAAGCCACCGCAATTCGCTTTTATAGCACCAGTTCCCCAACCAATGTGTCAGAGAGCCTGTGAAAGAGAGATGCATTGTAAACACACTAGGAATAAAATAAAAAAAAATTCCCCAAGCACCATCCGATGTAAGTGTTTTCTTTTACTTAGTTTTGGAAATCGTTATCTGCTCAAGAAATCAAATGTTTTGAGGCAGCGAAGTCCCCAGCACGGGGGCGTAATGAGAGAAGATGCCCGCCTTGGGAGCAATAGCTGATTTTCAAGGCAGGAAGAAAAACGGGGATGGAGTGCAGAGTCTGCTCTCCCATTGGGCAGCAGCAGAGTGAATTAAATGAGAGACGCTCTGTGCTGAATAACGTCTTCGAGTTCCTTATGCGGATGGTGCCGTCTCTGAGAAGACGAGGTCTGCTGCCAATGTTTGCTCTGCGCATCCCTCAGCCCTGGCAGCTGCTCAGGTTATAAAAGGAAAGAGAGAAGGGTCGTGCTTTCTGACCAGGCCCTTCCTGAGGCTGTGAGTGATGGGCTACCTGCCTCTGTACTGCAGGATTCTGCTGCCTCTTGCAGGTGGTGTGTGACCGGAACAAGGAAGTAAGGGCAGTTATGATAAAGGCTAAGATTTTCCCAAGAGCTGACCGTGTGGGTCTTTCTACATCCTCTATTTGTGTTCACTTATTGAATGTGTCATGATAACCGCAGGCAGTTAATATTTTATTAGCCCCATTTTACAGATGGGGGTCTGGAGCAGATAGCTGAAATATTCTACCCCAAACCCTCTGTGGAGCTGTGTAAAGATGGGATGTGAAGTCAAGCTGTTGGGCATCGAATCGTCCTGTCTCTTGGTAACAGACCTTTCCAGGGAGATCAGAGGCTTATTCGTGAGCTCCCGATTCTCTGTGGGTTTTTGTCTCCCCTCCTATTTCTTGTTTGAATTTTCTCTGCCCACAGATTTGCCTCTGGCCTTGGTTATAGAAGATACCTCTGGGGTTTCCTTCAGCCTTTTCTGAAGTTGTCTTTTACTCGGGATATTCACAGGGGAGCAGTCACGGGGCACGCAGCCGCTCTCTGAAGATGATGCGCTCACACCTTGAGACTTCTTTCATGTTTAACCTATGCCTGGGAACACTTGGTTTCCCCAAGAGGCTCCATTCGCATTCAGCCTAACAGAGTTTGGGAAAACTCATCTGAAGTAGTTAAGACTCTGATTGCAACTCAAGGAAATCCAGCGCAAACCAGCATAAGGAAAAGGCGTGTTTTATGTTGGTATTATCCGTAGACTGTTGTACGGGCAGAGGTTGAGTAGAGACTCCTATCTGCAGCAGGGAAGAAATGGCAACTATGAACTGGGGTGTGTTTATGCCTCTCCAATCAGGAAATCACCCGCCTGAGAAGGAGAATCTGAGAACCGAGGCTGCAGTACATAAAGGTGTCAGTTGAGTCTGGCGGCTGGTAACATGGGACCTCTAATACGTGGACCACATTAAAGGTTAGCTTGTTGTCATTTATTTAAAACCATCCAGCAGCTTACGTAAGGAAAGGCAATTTTGAGGAACACATCCATGTTGAAGCAGCATAATGATGCAGAGTTTGAGATTTGGACTGAAAACCCGTGTTCAAGTTTATCCAAAGCCATTGTTAATTGGATGACTTTGATTTAAGTCAGGGACTCGCTCACCTCTGAGCCTCACCGTCAGTTCTCCCCGGGCTGTTCTCACTGCCCGACTCCCCTCACCGGGACTCTCACATCGCCATGGCTTTTCCAGCCAGGCCTTCCTTCACCCGCTCCCATAACCCATCACTCCCATAACCACTCAGCCCATTACTGTCATCCTCCTTCATGGGTTTGTTTATGTATGTATCTCCCCCAGCAGGATGTTAGCTTCCTGAGGGTGGGACCTAGCTTGTCCATCCTTGTATTTCCAGTGACTAGAACAATGAGTAGATGTAAAAAAAGAAAAAAAGGAATGTTTTAATTTTACCAATAAGAAATTTGAGTTCCAGAGATGTTAAATCTTTCTGCAAATCTAAAAAGTGGCGGAAATTGGATTAAAACCTACCTAGTCTTTCCATTTCGTAGCTCTGTGCTCTTTTCACTTTACAGTATTTCCATTATATAGTATTTTTTCAACTTTTCTGGCCATGGCCTAGAACGAAATATGGAGTGAAGTAAGCAGAAAGAGAAAAACAAATACCATATGCTAACACATATATGTGGAATCTAAAAAAAAAAAAAAAAAAGGTTCTTAAGAACCTAGGGCCAGGACAGGAATAAAGACGCAGACATAGAGAATGGACTTGAGGACACGGGGAGGGGGAGGGGTAAGCTGGGACGAAGTGAGAGAGCGGCATGGACATATATACACTACCAAACGTAAAATAGATAGCTAGTGGGAAGCAGCCGCATAGCACAGGGAGATCAGCTCGGTGCTTTGTGACCACCTATTGGGGTGGGATAGGGAGGGAGGCACAAGAGGGAGGGGATATGGGGATATATGTATACATATAGTTGATTCACTTTGTTATAAAGCAGAAACTAACACAACATTGTAAAGCAATTATACTCCAATAAAGATGTTTAAAAAATTTCGTATATCACACAAAACACACAGACACAATTTTTTAAAAATCTTACAGAAAATAATTCCACTTACTAATTAGACTAAAATAAAATGATTTAACTTTAATATCAAATATGGTTTTATTACTATTGAACTGTAACATGCTATTCTATGTTATCTTTTTGATAGTTCAATCAAGTTCACGACCCATGAATGGTTTGTGATTGCTAGTTTGAGAAACACTGCATTGCTTCGTCTTCAGGAAGGTCTATGAATTGGACGGTAATCGAGGATATGTCTTATTTCTCTTCATGTGGACATTAGCTAGTTGAGGACCTTACTCAAGTCACCATATGCAGTTGGTCTGCAAATTCTGTTATTCCATCTCCTAAACATCACTTGAATCCATCTTGTCTTCTCTTCCTCTGCCTGTTTTTGTAAATAAAATTTTGGAGATAAACTTCTGCTGGAACAGACACGCTCCTTTGTGCTGCCGCAGCAGAGTTGAATAGCTGTGTCTGAGTCCACACGGCTCATAAAGGCTAGTGCGTTTACTCTTAGGCCTTCTTCAGAAGAAGGTTTGCCGGGATGATTCCAAGCACGTGGCCACAGACCTCAGCACTGGAGCCTCTGACTGCTTGTCAGGAGTCACATCATTCAGATGCAGGGGCCAAACCTGGTCACAGGCCCACTGGTCTAAGACTCAAGGGAGACCCTGTCTTATCATTCACTGCCGACGTTCAGCCCTTTAGATCTGGCACGTGGTAGGAATGGAGTAACCATGGTGACAGCGGGCATGGATGCTGGGCTGGCCAGAAGCCGAGTGCTCTGCTAAGCACTTTGCGTGAACACAATGAGGTTGGGCAGTAGATGCCCTGATTATCCGTTATCTCCGTTTACACATGAGGACGCTAAAGCTGAGCTGGGACCGGCTTACCCAAGGTCACTCAGCTGGCAACTGACGGAACCTGGTGGCGTGGCCCCCTCTCCGCCTCTTCAGCCAGCCTGACTGTCTTTGTGTCCCCAGATGGACCACAGTTTCTCTCTTTTCCAGAGTCCTTTCACGTGTCGTTGCCCTTCCTGGAATATCCTCCCACCTCTCTGCCTGGTAGGTTCTCTTATCTTTTAGAAAGATAGTCTAGAATAGAGTTTAAGATCATGAGTGCGGGGACCAGACTGCCTCTGTGTAAACCTAACCCTGCGTCTTCGGCTAAGATGCATCATCTCTCTGAGCCTCAGTTTCCTCATCTGCAGAATGGAGTTAATAGGAATATCCACCTCATAGGGACACCACTGTATCACTATCATGGACCTGGGCGTGCAGCTGGTGGCCGATTTGTCTCTTTCCCTGGAGCCTCACAGGGTGGACTAAAGAGCTAATTTCAACAGGGGGTTGTCCAGGACGTTCCACAAGCCCCACACAGCTGGGATTCCCAGAGGGCCTCTGTCCCCCGTCAGATGAGACCTCTTCTCTCTCTTGGTTATCACATCCTGCAAAGGAGATCTACAGCCCTCATAGCTATGACTGGTGATTCTCGAAGCTTCTGCCTGCTTCTTCCTGCTTCTTATCCTGTCTGTCCTGTCTCTGAAAGACATACGCAGTGGGCACGGATCACTTTTACTCTTACGTGCTTTTATCTGCCAACCACAGGTCCACGTGCCGTGTGCTTTCCAGTGGGCTTATCTGTGCGAGGCCCCGTCTGCTGCTAGAGTGTGGCTGGAGGATTACGGTTCTCTACTTTTTTGTCTGCCACTTTGATAGTGGGGAGTTCAGTTTCACCTCCTTGAACAAGCATAACTAATGGGCTCCGAATTTCTGTAATAATTGTCAACACTCCAATGTCCCGCCATCTTTAAGATTTAAGCAAATAGTTATAAAAAAAATACTTGGGTCACTGGGTCTTTCAAGCATCCCAACCTCCCACCAGTATCTTTCCCAGGCACTTCGGGTCAGCACATATGTTGTTTGTTCAGGTACCAACATCTGGTTCTCCTGGCCTTTGACATTCTTTTTTATTTATTTATTTACTTTTATTCTCTTTTTTTCTCTTGTAAATATATAGGGGGAAATGTTCAGGCTTTTCTTAGAGATCTGTTTGCTTTACATAAGCGGTTTGTTTGGTGGAACTTACCATATAAGGTGTCCTTTTTATTTAGTTTGCTCCATTTTTTTATACGTTGGAGTTTAGAGACAGTATCCAAAAAGCTTGCTTTCAATCTGACCTGCCTTCTTTTCTTCTTTAAAGCCTCTGTATCATTGGACAATGGGATTTTTTATGTCATCCTTATGTTGTATGATAAACACAATTGGTGGTCACATCAGGACAGAATTACTTCAGTAATAATCAATGTTCTGAGAAAGCAGGACATAGTTGCCCATGGCCAGATACACAGATTTCACAATGTACAGGCAGATTCTGTCTGAAATCTGTCCCTGTGTCAAACTCAGAAGCACATGCAATTCTTTCAACACTTTTATGCAAATTTAAGTTCAAGAGGGGTGCAATTTTAAACACTTCTTGTAGAAATTCTAAAATTAACATAAAACAGATTTACTAAGAAACCTCAGAATCATGTACAAACTCTTGGAAACAGTCACTGCTTGTCAACTCTTATTATCTTTACTTATCATTAAACCAAACCATCATGGTATGGTTTTCATGCCACCCCGAGAGTAATCACGAGATAAGCCCATCTGGTTGAACTCCCATATATAAACAGAAGACTGCTTGCTAGGGGTTCTGGTTCTAACATCTCAATGGGGATTTTTAAAACCACTAATTAATCTAACCACTAATTGTTAATGAGGATTGCCTTTTAGCAACTTTTTTTGCACGTAGTTTGGGAAGATTAGGAGAAGCTTGTGAACCACGAGCAGGCTTATTTTTGTCCTCTGACAGTTGGAAAATGATGGGGAAATAGTGGAACACATCTCTAGGAGGAGAATAAAGCTTCAATTAAGTTGACTGAATTTATGAAATCACTTTATAGTTAATATATGGTATTACCCGAAGCAAACAAAAGTTACCACTGATGAGCATGAAAGAGAAATGGTCTAGGAAATAACTTCAGATCAAAGCTGTCAATACACCAGAAAGAAAAGAATGATGATTGTCTTTCCCTGCACTTACAAACCCATCTGTGAAATGAGTGCAATTGTGCCTCTGAGAAGATACAACTTTACAGGTTGTGCAATAAGGGGGAAAAGCAATGGGTATTTTCAAAAGTTGTAAAACACAAATGGCTTCCAAAGTTTAAGAAGCAGCCATTGTGAAAAATACAGAGGATAGCAAATCAAAGCGCAAGGGAAAAAGAAATATAAAGGGCTGTGCGAAATTTTTAAATAGAAACTATCCGTGCAAGAATAACATCAATGGCCTTAAGCAAAATAAGGATTCCAGATTAGGAATATGGTACAAGATGTCCATTGTTCACGATGGGCTAGCTGCTAAAACAAGCATTGGCCTCCAGTGGCTTACTGTGGCCTCTGCTGGGCCATTGGCATCTCTGAGAAGTAGAATATTAAGGACTCAGAGTGGCTTCCAGCATCAGGATGTCATGGGAGTAGGCTCCGCGACTCCAAAGGACTGATTACTGAGCTATTCAGAGGAGCTCAGCCTTCCTCTTGTAATAGGTTTTCATGGGTGGCAGCCCTGCAAACCGGCCTTTTCCCAAGTCTCGTGACACTGACACACCAGAAGATCTTTTTTCTCCTGTTGATGGCGTTACCTTGTGTTTGTGAACCAGGTACAAATCCCAGTCGTCATATAATTTTACTGTGGCTTGTTTTTCCCTTGCTGGTTGTTCTTTTGATGAACAAAAGTTCTTAATTTTAATGTAGTTGAATTTATTAACTATTTTTCTCCACAAATTATGTGCTATATTTCTTGTTTAAGAAATCCTGTGTAAACTGAGATCATGAAGATATTCTCCTGTCTTCTAAATATTTTAAAGCTTTCTTTCTCTTTTTTTTTTAAGTTCTTTACAAATCCTTTCGGTAAGAGTTTATTCCATTCTTAATATATCCAAATTAACTATTGAGGAAAATAGATAAACAACTTTTAAATCATAAAGCAATACTCCTGGAAGCAGGACTAAGAAATTGTCCCTATCTTTGAACAAGATAATACTTTTATCTATTTTAATGGGAATATATATATATATATATACAGATTGGAGTATAATTGCTTTACAATGGTGTGTTAGTTTCTGCTGTATAACAAAGTGAATCAGCTATACATATACATATATCCCCATATCCCCTCCCTCTTGCGTTCCCTCCCACCCTCCCTATCCCACCCCTCTAGGTGGTCACAAAGCACCAAGCTGATCTCCCTGTGCTATGCAGTTGTTTCCCACTAGCTATCTATACATTTCGTAGTGTATATATGTCAATGCTACTCTCTCACTTTGTCTCAGCTTACCCTTCCCCCTCCCCGTGTCCTCAAGTCCATTCTCTACGTCTGCGACTTTATTCCTGTCCTGCCCCTAGGTTCTTCAGAACCATTTTCTTTTTTTCTTACATTCCATATATATGTGTTAGCATACGGTATTTGTTTTTCTCTTTCTGACTTGCTTCACTCTGTATGACAGACTCTAGGTCCATCCACCTCACTACGAATAACTCAGTTTCATTCTTTGTATGGCTGAGTAACACACTGTATATATGTGCCACATCTTCTTTATCCATTCATCCAATGATGGACACTTAGGTTGCTTCCATGTCCTGGCTGTCGTAAATAGAGCTGCAGTGAACATTGTGGTACATGACTCTTTTTGAATTATGGTTTTCTCAGGGCATATGCCCAGTAGTGGGATTGCTGGGTCATATGGTAGTTCTCTTTTTAGTTTTTTAAGGAAACTCCATACTGTTCTCCGTAGCGGCTGTATCAGTTTACATTCCCACCAACAGTGCAAGGGGTTCCCTTTTCTCCACACCCTCTCCAGCATTTATTGTTTGTAGACTTTTTTGGGGCATCTGACTGTTGTGGCCTCTCCCTTTGCGGAGCACAGGCTCTGGACTGCAGGCTCAACAGCCATGGCTCACGGGCCCAGCCACTCCGTGGCATGTAGGATCTTCCCGGACCGGGGCACGAACCCGTGTCCCCTGCATCGGTAGGCGGACTCTGAACCACTGTGCCACCTGGGAAGCCTTGTTTGTAGACTTTTTGATGATGGCCATTCTGACCAGTGTGAGGTGATACCTTATTGTAGTTTTGATTTGCATTTCTCTAATGATTAGTGATGTTGAGCATCCTTTCATGTGTTTGTTGGTAATCTGTATATCTTCTTTGGAGAAATGTCTATTTAGGTCTTCTGCCCATTATTGGATTGGGTTGCTTGTTTGTTTTGATTTTGAGCTGCATGAGCTGCTTGTAAATTTTGGAGATTAATCCTTTGTCCGTTGTTTCATTTACAAATATTTTCTCCCTTTCTGAAGGTTGTCTTTTCATCTTGTTTATGTTTTCCTTTGCTGTGCAAAAGCTGTTAAGTTTCATTAGGTCTCATTTGTTTATTTTTGTTTTTATTTCCATTACTCTAGGAGATGGGTCAAAAAGGATCTTGCTGTGATTTCTGTCATAGAGTGTTCTGCCTATGTCTTCCTCTAAGAGTTTGATAGCGTCTGGCCTTACATTTAGGTCTTTAATCCATTTTGAGTTTATTTTTGTGTATGGTGTTAGGGAGTGTTCTAATTTCATACTTTTACATGTAGCTGTCCAGTTTTCCCAGAACCACTTATTGAAGAGGTTGTCTTTTCTCCATTGTATATTCTTGCCTCCTTTATCAAAAATAAGGTGACCATATGTGCATGGGTTTATCTCTGGGCTTTCTATCCTGTTCCATTGATCTATATTTCTGTTTTTGTGCCAGTACATTACTGTCTTGATTACTGTAGCTTTGTAGTATAGTCTGAAGTCCGGGAGCCGGTTTCCTCCAGCTCCATTTTTCTTTCTCAAGATTGCTTTGGCTATTCGGCTATTCTTTTGTGTTTCCATACAAATTGTGAAATTTTGTGTTCTAGTTCTGTGAAAAATGCCATTGGTAGTTTGATAGGGATTGCATTGAATCTGTAGATTGCTTTGGGTAGTATAGTCATTTTCACAATGTTGATTCTTCCAATCCAAGAACATGGTATATCTCTCCATCTGTTTGTATCATCTTTAATTTCTTTCATCAGTGTCTTATAGTTTTCTGCATACAGGTCTTTTGTCTCCTTAGGTAGGTTTATTCTTAGGTATTTTATTCTTTTTATTGCAATGGTATATGGCAGTGTTTCCTTAATTTCTCTTTCATACTTTCATCATTAGTGTATAGGAATGCAAGAGATTTCTGTGCATTAATTTTGTATCCTGCTACGTTACCAAATTCATTGATTAGCTCTTAAAGCTTTCTTTTTTTTCACATTAAGTTCTTATTCCATTTGAAATTAATTTTTATGTATGGTGTGAGATGTAGATCCAATTTTCTTTGTTCGCTTCTTTTGTTTTGAAATAAGAATACCTCTTCTTCCTGAGCCCTGGATGAGTTGTTTCCAAAATATTATAAGTGCGGTTGGAAACTGAGACAGATAAAGCCAAAGTACTTTCAAATTGATTAGAGCATTTCTTAACCTCATGGTGATTTTGTTCCCCAGGGGACAGTTGGTAATATCTAGAAACGTCTTTGATGGCCAGGATTGGGGTGGAGGGGAGCTGGAATGGATGCCACCAGCATCTAGTCAGCAAAGACCAGGAATACTGCTAACCATCCTACAGCATACGGCGCCCCTTGCCACCTCTTAAAAACTAAAAACATAAAAAAAATAATTTGCTGGCCCCAAATGCTAATCGCGTGAGGCTGAAAAACCATGGTCTAGAGAATGAATCCAGGAGATCTGTGTACTTTTCCAAAACGGAGAGGAGGCCCTCAGCCCACTGGGATGGACCACAAAGATGAGATTCTACTGGCTCTTTTTTTAAAAAAATTATTTTTTTAAGTTTTTTTTTTTTTTTTTTTTTTTTTTTCTGTACACGGGTCTCTCACTGCTGTGGCCTCTCCCGCTGCGGAGCACAGGCTCCGGATGCACAGGCTCAGTGGCCATGGCTCACGGGCCCAGCTGCTCCACGGCATGTGGGATCTTCCCGGACCGGGGCACGAACCGGTGTCCCCTGCATTGGCAGGCGGACTCTCAACACTGCGCCACCAGGGAAGCCCCTATTTTTTTAAGTATTTTTGTTAAGTCTTTATTGAATTTGTTACAATATTGCTTCTGTTTTCTGTTTTGGTGTTTTGGCCGAGAGGCATGTGGGATCTTAACTCCCTCACCAAGGATGGAACCCGCACCCCCTGCATTGGAAGGGGAAGTCTTAACCACTGCACCACCAGGGAAGTCCCTCCACTTGCTCTTTTCAAAAGATGTTTTCAATTTTTCTCTATTCGGATCCTCAAGAATGGAAAAGCCATTATAGGACTCCATTTCTGTAGCCAAATCGCCTAAGCATAATAAGGGCTGAGTGGCCCAGCCGGCCATCTCTGCTTGGAGAGTGGACTTTGTTGGGGGCGGGGCACATCGTAGATGGAGCGCACCAATGGGAATTAGATAGCGATGGGGGCTGTGATTAAAACCACGTGCAAAATACAGCAGTTCCCACGGATGACGTATTGTAGGAAGCCAACTCGGGGCACTGAAAGATGGCAACGATTCTCAACAGGGCTGGGGATGCATCGCCTGGGAAGACCGCTGTGTGGAGATGGATAAGAGAGGGTTACCAAGAGCAACGCGGGTATCAGCGCAGTCACCATTTTTACTCTTAAAACTTGATCTGTTCAAAGTGAAGAAACAAACAGCAGGTCTGAGGATCAAACAAAAAAATCAGTGGGAGATGAGGGTAACTTTTAACTCGTCTCCGTATCAGCACAGATAATAGTCCGACAGAAAGTCATTAAATGTTGATCGGCTCTAATTGTTTCCGGCTAATTTAATTAGGCGTCCGAGTTGTAGCTGTCCCTGAATTGATCTGGGTTTTTAGTGTAAGAGATGTCAAATTATTTTTGGAAAAATCGATTTGATTCTCCCTAGAACGTATCCTGTCTTTTCTACCGGTTGGAGTGGCTTAGACTAACGCTGAGGCAGGTACTAATATTCCTCTTGACGGGACAAACCAGTTAACTTCCTGAGGTCACAAGATGGGCGGTACAGATTCTAGAAGAAGACCACACCCAAAACCTGGGAATAGGTGAGGCCAGATTCCCTGCCCCAGAGATGCTGCTTTAGAAATCTATCCAAACATATATGGATGGAGAAGCGGTGGTCCCAGAAAGGTACCAGAGTTTAAACTCAGAGCTGCGTGAAATTGGAGAAAAGGCAAATTTTGACATTTTTCTTTTCTAGGAATGAACAGCTTCTTTAGCAAGCCACAGAACTGTGAAAGATGTCTTTATGTTTTACGTGAAGAAAGTGGGGGGTCACAGTGATGACTGTGTCTTTGGGAGAACGGCTCGTTCCAAGAGCAGCAAATACTCGTGGATTGCCCCACCTGGAATTTACATGTAATTGAGACAGGTTTTTTCTCCACTCAGATAATAAATCTACTTTTCATTCTTTCTGTGGAGACAGCACAAATATCTCTTAAACCAAGCGGACCTTCTTCTATAAAATCAGCCCTGTATAATGTAACGCATATCATCTTTTCCACAAAAGAGTGCTATTTAAATGGATGGCGGAAAGTTACACACAAATATAAATGATAGAGCTTTGTGTATGCGTTGTAGGGAATATACTGAACCACTAAAAGGGGCATTGGAATAGGAGTGTCTCTAAATAAAAGCCTGCATTGGAAGGACAGCCTTCAGGCTGACTCTGTAACTTAAGACATTTATAGTGTCTGAAATATAGTAACTGTGACCTGCAAGGCAATGACCCTGCAGCAAGACAAAAGTCTCACCTAATATTGTTGCCATCTTACTATGTTTTAGCTACATGGACCTTTTTCCAGTTTCTGTCTTTGTGCTTTAAAACACACCCCAATCGCTCCCAACTAAGAGTCTTTTTATTTGCTGTTCCGTTTGCCTAGTGCAAGCTTCCTGATCTTTGCCTAGTTGAGCCTACATTGTATTTATTTCTCAACTCAAATGCCATGAGTTTGGGAAGTTTCATCATAAGGGCTTCCCAGGTACCATCATCCACCACCACTGGTCACATTATTCTAGGTCCTGCCTTTATTTTCTTCACATCATGTGACACTTGCTGACATAAACGTGTTACATTTAATTTTAAAATAAAATATAACAGTATAGTTATATAATGTAGATCATATATCAACATATTCAAGAGCATATGCCGTTTATATAACCTATAGTATATTTACAAACATATAAATATGTTCTTATAATATATTTATTATTATATATTAATACACACGTATTGCATTTACATCTCATAACTCCCGAGGAGTGAATAAGTTTGGATAGTAAACATCATTGGTTGCTAAGATTAAATAACAGATTAAAGCTGCACTTTGTAAAACACTATAATTTTTCCAAATACCTTAAAACTGAGTCTTACCCAGTCTCTGGATTCAGCTGCCCGTATTCAGGGAACATAAAAGAAAGAGAAACCTGGGATCTTGGAAATCTTACAGGCCAAGGGGTTCAGAGTCTTCATTAGATAAATTTAAAGGAGTTAAAGGGAAGGGATGGAGGATAAGTCTTATGTGAAAAGAGATTTAAAGGATATCCAGTTTTTGAAAAAGTAGGCAAGACTCAACTGCTTGGAATAGAGATGCAAAGTGAGTGATAAACTGTGAAAAGAAAAGGGGCTGCTCTTTAAGGCTGTAGGTGGGGACTCGATTACCCATCTGCCCCTTGGCAAGAAACCGAGTCAGTGACAGGTCTTCAAGTGTCCTTCCGTCTCATACTCGCCCTTCTGAGGGGCCCAGGAATCTGAAGAAATAAACAGTGACAAGAGTTCTGAGCCTTTTCTGTTACTGTAGCAAGTAGACCAGGGTCACTGCCCTTCTGGTTCTTTTCTGTCAGGAGCTTCTCCATGTGTCCTGAAGGACGCGGATGCATTCGAGCCACCCCGAGCCCAGAATGTTTCAAGAGGTGCAGAACTTGGGAGAGCGCACATAGTCAGACTTGGGGGCTTCTGCTCATGTGGGTATGGTACTTATGGCAAGCTTTGGTGAAGAAACAAATATTCTTTATTAATAAGCTGTTCTTCTTTATGGTATCATCTAACCAAATCAAATGCTGTTGAAAGAGTGACCTAATCATAATCCAGTAATAGCTATATCTACATCTACATGTGTATATCATCTATATCTGTATCTATATATCTCTCTCTATATCATCTGTATCTATATCAGTATCTGTATATCTGTATCTATAGATCTATTTACTGATGGGTAGAGACTATATATATATATATATATATATATATATATATACACACACACACATACACACACACACACACACACACATTTGTTCCTCTTCTAAAATACTGATTTCTATCCAAAACGCAGAAGAAATAAAATAAAATAAAATAGCAAAATATATTTAAGGTGGTTTTATTCATAACCCCAATCTGTTCACAACTGGGCAAGATCACTACCACAGTATGTCACTGTGTCCACCCAAAAGGCAGCCATGGGCACGTCTCACAGACAACTTGCTTTGTCTGAGCATCAGAGCAAAAGCCCCTGAACTGACATCCACGAGGACAGTATTTATGTGAATATTGTGGGTCAAGGCGCTACACGCTGATAAAAGATGGAAGGCAAACTAGAAACTTCTCTTTGGAAATTGCTTTAGGGGCTCAAGTACTATGGCAATTCCACACTTCTAGCTTCTCACGGAGGCTGCAATCACTTCAGTTTCATCCAGCTTTTAGGGAAAGTGCTCTTAGGAAAGGTTACAGATATTCAAAGGAAAGTAGAAAATGCTGTATTCATGTCTTCTCTGGAAGCAGCACAGGGAGAAAAAGAGAGGGCGGGGCATTCATTGGAATGTGAGTTGAGTTTGTATATTAGCTGTTGATTAATTTTTCTTCTTTCTTACAACAAATATGGACTGAGTACCTACCACGTGGCAGTCATTTTTCCAGGAATTAGGACATGATGTTAAACAATTAAAGATACTTCTCTCATGGCGTTTGTATAGCTATGGGTGTGCATATGTGTCAGAGGCAGGAAAACAATAAAAACGTAACAAGTGAATGCATTAGGTCAGGTGGGGTAAAGGTCTATGAAGAAATATAAAGGAGGGAAAGGTGCATTGAAAGCACCCAGTGGTGGAGACAATAATTGAAAAGGGAATGATTAGAAAAGACTCACTGAGGGACTTCCCTGGCGGTCCAGTGGTTAAGACGCTGAGCTTCCACTGCAGGGGGCACGGGTTCGATCCCTGGCCTGCGAACCAAGATCTCGCATGCTGCGCGGGGCGGCCAAAAAATAGGAAAAAAAAAAAAAGTGTCGCTGATAAGCTGACAGTTGGGCACGGACCTCCAGCAAATGAGTTGATAAGCCAAGTGATAGCTGGAGGAAAGGCTTGCTCCGAAGAGAGGGAAGAAAATTTCAAAGGTCTTTTGTTGTTGTTGTTGTTGCGGTACGCGGGCCTCTCACTGTTGTGGCCTCTCCCGTTGCGGAGCACAGGCTCCGGACGCGCAGGCTCAGCGGCCATGGCTCACCGGCCCAACTGCTCCGCGGCATGTGGGACCTTCCCGGATCGGGGCGCGAACCCATGTCCCCTGCATTGGCAGTCGGACTCTCAACCACTGCACCACCAGGGTTACGCGGTGAGCATGGCTGCTGTGTTCAAGGAACAATAAAAGATCCAGTGCTGTACCCAAGGGGAAAGGGTATGAGAGGAAGTTGGATGAACTGAGGAAATGGTTCAGAGCGTGTAGGGTTTTCCAACCCACCGTAGACGGGATAATGATGGTAGTGATGTCGGTGATATAAACCATTGTAAATTACATCTCTCCACCACATACTCCACCCCTACCTTACAGCATACATAACATCTGCTTGCATGAATAGGGCAGGAGTAACACCACGTTGACACGTAAACACAGGGTGCCCGCAATTATAATCTTATCATCATGATACTTGTCAGGAAAGGGTGGACTCGACTAATACTCATCATAACAATGATATTAGGAATTCTACACAGACTTTGTTTTTTGCTTAGATAGTGGGCAATCAAAAATCTTTGGAGACTACTACCAAGAGAAATAATATAGCATTTGAGCAAAACATAATTATTATTACCAACCAAGTAATACCTGGCCTTCTGATGTGACTGGAGCAGACTTAGGGCTTTCTGAAGTGATTTTGGATAAATTGATGTCAAGTAACACCATGATTAAAAATGCATCGTAAGAATTTCCTGTCTAGTCCCAAAACAGGATAATGTAACCTAAATTTAATCTTTATTGGAGTATAATTGCTTTACAATGTTGTGTTAGTTTATGCTGTATAACAAAGTGAATCAGCTATACGTATACATATATCCCCATATCTCCTCCCTCTTGCGTCTCCCTCCCACCCTCCCTATCCCACCCCTCTAGGTGGTCACAAAGCACCGAGCTGATTTCCCTGTGCTATGCGGCTGCTTCCCACTAGCTATCTATTTTACGTTTGGTAGTGTATATATGTCAATGCTACTCTCTCACCTCGTCCCAGCTTACCCTTTCATGTATCTTTTTAAAAATCACATTTTAGGGACAAAAACAACAATATCTGAGATGAAAAATACATCAGGCAGGATGAATGGTAGATATTGAGGGCGAATAAAAGATTAATGAAGTTGAAGACATATCAATAGAAACTATTCAAAAATGGAACACTAAGAATAAAAAGCTTGGAAAAATATAAGCAGAGCATTAATAAACAGTACAAAATTTTCAAGTGGCCAAATGTACATGTATTTGGATTTCCTGAAACAAAGGAGAGAGAAAAATAAATAAAAGTTTGAAGAACTTATAGCAGGTCATTTTCCAAATCTGATTTTATAAAAGCAAAAAACCAAAGAACAAAACCACCTATAAACCTAGAGAATCAAAAAGGTCAATGGACACCTACCAAGACACATCATAATCAAATTGCTTGAAAGCAATGAGCTCTCTGATAAACAGAAATCCTGAAAACAGACAGAATAAAAAGGTACAGTTCCTACAGAGGAACAGAGAGAGATGACGGGAGATTTTTTTTATTGGAAACAATGCAAACTAGAAATGAGAACAACATCTTCACAGCACGGAAAAAAACAAAAACCGAAAGCAATTGTCAACCTAGAAATTTTGCCCAATGAAAATGTCTTTCAGAACAAAGGTGAACATTTTCTTCACCAGAATTACACTACAAAAAAAAAAAAAAATTAAAGTTCTTCAAGTAGATGAAACCTGGAGTTACCAAAAAGAAATTAAGAGCACTGGAAATCATACTTTATCAGTAAATATAAAGACATTTTGTCTTATGACCTAAATAACTTCAAAATGTGATCAATTGTTTAAAGCAAATATAGCAAACATATATCATCACACAAAACCACTGCTGATGCATTCATCTTACATGCAAACATATTTTGAATGATACATCGGATTTACAACTATACCAAAAGATGATGTATTTAATATTGTAAATAACTATATTTAAATGACAAACTTTTCCTTTGTTCCGGGAATCAGTACACTCTTTCATTTTGTTGGGCTAATACTCATCGTGTGATGACACACTGTAATTACTGAGGATTTGATAGAAAGTAACATTTCCTTTGTTACCTGTAGCTCTAGCACGTAGAATGTCTTAGGCCAGCTCAGAAGCCTTCCAGCTCTGTCAGCTTTCTGGATACAGCCAGGTAGAATGTCAGAGTGATACCGACCAGGGCTCTTGGCCTCCCCCCAATCAATGGAAACTGATTAGCGTCCAGACAAGAAGCTCAGCAAGGCTTTATTGGGACCCCTGCTGCAGCAGGCGGGGAGCGAAAACAAGTGACAGTTTCCCTTGCTCACTGGCTCGGGGTGGGGCAGGGGCGTGGCGAGCTGTTTCCTTATATCAGATGAGGGTAGGGGTGGGTTCAGGGGTCAGGCCAGAGAGATGGCTTAGGTGTTTTGCCCACCGCTTTGGTGGCGTGGTATGCAGGGGGCATGCACAGTACCCTGCTTTTCTCCTGACACCCTGTATTTGCTCGTGGCTCTTCAGAAGTGGCAGCTGGGTTTTTTTTGTTTGTTTGGTTGGTTGGTTTGGTTGGGTCTTTTTGTATCTTGTCCATAATTTGCCCCAACTGTGCATGCATGCAGTTATTTTTAGTCCCTTATAATTTCTTTGTATTTTGTTGCTGGAGGAGACATTCATCCAGGTGTAAGCCCTGCAGCAGAGGGTCCCAGGTCCCAGGTCCCAGCCCGTCTCAAAAGCACGTTGAGAATGGCTTTCCATAGCTCCCTGTGACATTCTAGACCTGGGTCATGGGATCAACAGCCAGGTATAATTATGAACTGATAATAGGATAATATTCAGGTTGATTAGCTGTGAAAACCATTATTTGCTCTGATGGAAAGTTTACATTTCTCTTCTTGAGCACAATTTGAGTCGTGGAGAGGTCTATGGATGTGCGTGTGTGTGTGTGTGTGTGTGTGCGTGTGCGTTTATCCTACAAACTTCAGCTCAGCCAGAGCACTGTGTGTTAGGGGGTGTGGGGGGGGGCAAACACAGCCTGAATCAGGGTGAGGTGAGTGGCGCAGAATGGTGCAAGTGCGGGTTCAGAGTCTGCTCTTGTTTAACATGTTGACACTTTGTCCATCGTGGATATTTTAGATGAATTTTGACTTAAAAAATATTTCATTAAAATGCTCTTTATCTAGATGACTGAGTTCTTTGGTGCCCCCTTAAAATTTGCACCTGAGACTAGCCTCACTCTCGTCACCCTGGTCCTGGCCTGAGCACCAAGGGCTGTGTGTGTGAGCTACATGCCCAATCCGATTTCCTTTTTTTCTGGCCGTGCCTCACAGCACATGGGATCTTAGTTCCCCGACCAGGGATTGAACCCACGCCTCCTGCAGTGGAAGCGCAGAGTCCCAACCACTGGACTGCCAGGGAAGTCCCTAATCCTATATCATAATAACCACAACAGCAGTGAGAGGCGCACGGGCTGCTCGGCTGTGCTCCATTCAATGCACAGGACTCCCTGGAGGGGCTGCCAGGAGAAAACAAGCCACGAGTGTTTTCCTCCGGACAAGTTCTGCTCCATCAGGACTGAACTGCCTTGTACCTCTGGTTTCACCACCTACCCCTAGCAGCCCCATCTCACTGCAGGGAGGTGCTCCGGGGAGGAGACAGGAGAGCCTAGGAACTACAGGTGTTCCTCAGATGTCCAGGAGAAGGCTCAGGACGCCCAGGACAAATGGCTGGTGGAGCTCTGGCCGTGACAGAATAAACTGAGAGGATATTAGTCACCCTCCAGAGTTCTCTGGTTATTTTTTTTTGAGGTTGCTTTGCTTTTGTTTCTGTTTTGTGTGTGTATTTTGTCCAGGTTTTACTTGTCATCTATGGGGAAAATAAGCTGTGAGGGACTTACTCCATCTTCCCCTGAAGTGTTAGTTATGAATGGAAACAATGGTCAGGACCCCAATTAAGCAAAGTTTGGTCTATTACCTAACAGTAAGCATAGACGTCATGAGGTCTGCTGGACTTGTCATGCAGGGACAGGGGAAGATTATCCCTTAATACATTTGAAAGGTCCAGGGGAGGAAACGTTGTGTTTTGTCACATGATATCTATTTATGTTCAGTGTGTCATATACTCATGGAATTGGGAGGAAATATGAAGAGCTATGGTGTTACAAATAGCATCGTGATGTCACAATCGTGATCAGCCTCCCCTTCTCTGGTCCATCCTGTCCTTGGGAGTCCCCATCCCGACGAGGGTACGGCATGGCTGAGACTGGCTGCGGCTTTGGGGCCACAAGAGTAGGACCTGATGGGGGCCAAATCTTAGAGCTACTCAGCACTTTGAAAAGCGCTTCGCGCACTCATCTCATGCGACTTTTGCAAGGCCCTTGGGAAGGTCAGATTGGAGTTACCATTTACTTTATGAGTGGAGAGACCAAGCAGGTGTAGCTTGCCTAAATTTCCCATGAGTTGATGCAAGATCCCTGGTCAGAACTCAAGTCCTCAGACTCTCGGGTTGTTGATCGTTCCGCTAATCCCCGAGTGGTACTCAATAGAGAATGAGGCTCTCAAGCTGTGGAGATAAGGACAGGGGTCACTCTTGTGCCATGCATGAAATGCTTTGGTTGGGGGAAGGACTGGGGTTGTCTTCAAGGATGCAAATGAAAGAAAACCTCAAGCTCCCTTGAGTTGAGACACTTCCCATGCAGCTCAGAAAGTGTAGGCAAAACCCATCCATGTCACCCCCACCCCCGACAAAGAGGCAGGGAGATACTGAAGTTGGAAGAGGGGAATTAAGATATTTCAACAGATCTCCTAAACCACAGTCCAGCAGTAAGACATTTTCCTCCCGTCAGTATTGTCAGATGCAGTCTATTTAGCATGACAGGACAAGCTGGAAGAAGAGCTCAGAGAATCCATGATCACGAGTGGTCTCAGGAAGTTTGGGAACTCGTTCTGAATTGATTAAAATTTTATTGGAATAACATGCACATGTTATATATTTTATTCCCAAGCCTTTCTATAATATCCGACGAGGTTTTCTCCTGTGGATTGCCTGGTGGCAGTTGGCTGGCTGATCATACCCAGAGGAAGAAGTGAGAGTGTTATTTTTAATTCCTCATTATGGGAGGAAACACACACATTTGGAACATCGTGTGGGTGACTGTCAGCTGTTCAGCTGAGAAATGGCCTGGGGTCGGCCCTGCATCACTCCCCAGCTATTCTGATACCGCTCACTGACGTAGACACTTACAGGCATCTAAAACCCAGACTATTTAATCTCCCTAAATTATATCCTCTCAATCTGTCATGCAGCAATTTTTAAATGAAATCTCTACTTTCATCAGGCGGTGAAACTAAGACGGATGACATTCTGACAGGTGTATAAGCCCACGGTGGATGCAGTAGGAGACTCAGCTGGAGGGGAGGGCATCCAATCACACGAAATGTCTAGACAGGATTGATGTCAGCCCGGGATCTGAGAAAGGATGGATATTTCTGAACTGTAAGAAAAAAATATTTTTTGTATTTATAGTTACGGGGGATTGGATTTTTTACAAGTCTATTTACCAGGCAGACGAAAGGAAGCTTCATGTGTATATTTTCTTCCCCCTCCACCCGCCCGCTCCCCCGTCCAGCTTTATTGAGATACGATTCTCAGATAACATTGTGTAAGTTTAAGGTGTACAATGGATGATCTGCTACACATGTATATTGTGAAATGATTGCCACAATCAAGGTAGCACGTCTTCTATGTCACCTAATTACCATTTTGTTATTGTTGTTACTGTGATAACATTTAAAAGTTACTCTCGCAGCAACTTGCAAGTATACAATACAGTACTGTTAATTATAATCACCTTGCTGTATATTTGATTCCCATCACTTTAACTAGAAGTTTGTGATTAACGTCACCTCATCCCTCCCCACCCACCGGGCCTCAGCTCCTGGCAACAACCAATCTACTCTGTTTCTATGAGTTCAACATTTTTAGATTCCACCTATAAGTCAGATCATGCAGCATTGGGTTTTCTCTATCTCTCTTATTTCACTTAGCGTAATACCCTCTAGGTCCATCCGTGTTGTCCCATTCCATGTACATACCACATCTTCTTTATCCATTCAGCTACTGATGGACACTCAGGCTGTTTCCATGCCTTGGTTGTTATGATTAATGCTGTAATGAATATGGAGGTGCAAATATCTCTACAAGATAGTGATTTTATTTCCTCTGGGTGAATACCCGGAAGTGGGATCACTGGATCCTCTGGTAGCTCTGTTTTTAGTTTCTGAAGAAACTCCATACTATTTTCCATGGTGGCTGCATCAGTCTACATTCCCAGCAGCAGCGCAAGAGGGTTCCCTTTTCTCCACACCCTCGCCAGCATTTATCTCTTGTCTTTTTGATGATAACCGTTTTAACAGATATGAGGTGATATGTCATTGTGGTTTTGACTTGTATTTCCCTGATGATTAGTGATTTTGAGCTCCTTTTCTTGTAATTTTTGGCCATTTGCATGTCATCTTTGGAAAAATGTCTGTTCGGGTCCTTACCCGTTTTTCAATCAGATTTTTTGGCTATATTGAGTTCTAAGATTTCCTTATATATTTTGGATATTAACCTCTTATCAGATATATGATTTGCGAATATTTTCTCCCATTCCTTACATTGTCATTTTGTTGATTCTTTTCCGTGCAGAATCTTTTTAGTCTGATGTAGTCCCACTATTTATTTTTACCTTTGTTTCTTTTAGTGTCAGACTCAAAAAAATCCTTCCCAAGACTATTGCCAAGGAGGTTTTTCCATATGTTGTCTTTTAGGAGTTTTACACTTTCAGATCTTATAGTTAAGTCCTTAATGTATTTTGAGTTAATTTTTGTGAGTGGTGTAAGAGAGGGGTCTAATTTCATCCTTTTGCGTGTGAATGTCTAGTTTTCCCAATACCATTTATTGAAGAGACTATCCTTTCCCCACTGAGTATTCTTGGCTCCCTTGTCAAATATTAGTTGACCTTATATGTATGGGTTTCTTTCTGGGCTCTCAGTTCTGTTCCATTGATCTATACGTCTGCTTTTATGCCAGTACCATATTGTTTTGAGTATTGTAGCTTGGTGATAGAGCTTGAAGTAAGGAAGTGTGGTGCCTCTGGCTGTATTTTTTTCTCAATATTGATTTGGCTATTTGGGGTCTTTTGTGGTTCCATACAAATTGTAGGAATGTTTTTTTACAATTTTGTGAAAAATGCCCTTGGAATTTGGGTAGGGATTGCATGGAATCTATAAATGATTTTGGGTAGTATGGACATTTTAACAATGTTAACACATAAAACCTGAACATGGATATCTTCCTATTTATTTGTGTTCATGTGTATATTTTCTATGTGAACTTCTGACAGTTGATGGTATAGCATGATTACACCTAACACATGGGATTGAAAGAAGTCAGGCAGATTCCTTTACCCATTCAGCTCCACACACCCATGGTTTTGTCTGCACCTGGCAGTCTTCATTGAGACTCTCCACCCTATGCATCCACGTCAGAATAAGAGCATCTGAGGTATCTGTCCACGGTCAAGTGTTTCATGAAGACACACAGCAGTGTTCACGCTCACACAGGCAGGGGATAGCATTTTGAAATTGCTCTAAGAAAGACAGGACTATTGTGTCAGGGTCAATTTCATGCTTAACACGCATAGGCAGTGTTTTACCTTTTGCATTTTTAGGGTCTCAGGAAAGGTCACATCCAACCCTTGACTATCTTCTTCATTCACCTCAAAGATTTTGGAATTTCACACTGGAAGCTCAGCTCCTTTGTGTATCCTCTGATGCTACCCTGTGACAATAACAGAATATTCAACCAGAATGTTTCAAACAAAAAGTTATTATTAACACACCAAAAAGCCTGGCAGTTTCAGATTAGGTCCAGCAGTTCTCCCAGGTCTCCAAGAACTCAGGTTCCTTCTGTCTTTCTACTGAACCCACTGCATATTTGTTGATCCTTAGTCTTGTCTCCTTGTGGTCACAACATGGCTGCCAGAGATCCTCACATCAATCACATCCTCACTTGTTTGCATTCAAAGACGGGAAGATGGCAAACTTTTGTTTCCTTTTTTTTTTTTTCTTTAAGTAAGGAAAAGCTTTACTGAAGCCCCCATCGATGCCCTCTAGTATTTCCGGCCACATTATTGATGTGATGACCAAAGGTCTTGGCATAACGCTTGGGGCATTGTTGGAGCTTAGTAATGGCAGCCTGCAAGCTGGCTACATTTTTCTTAAAATACAGTCACCTATTTGTTGCTCAGGATGCCATCAGCCTATCCATTAAGGTATCTCTGATATAAAACACATGGTAATGAACAGGGTCATGTTATAAGTTTATTAACAAAACATTTGGTGAGCAAATCCAAATTAGTTGTACAAACAAGGGTAAAGAGTGGGAATATTACAACATCCAAAGGAAAATAATCATGGAAAGAAAGATGAAAACGGGCTATTGACCCAAAAGAATAATGAGAATTCATTATCATTATTCATTATCATCATTCATTATGCATTGTTTCCTAATGTTGAACAGTCTTATTTGAATTATCTTAGCTACTGTATTTGACAGCAAAGCCATATCTCTTTTCTAAATTTCATAATTCAAACTTTAACACGATCTTAAATTCCCCTCAATTAACACTGAAGAGGTTTAGCTGAACTTCTGAATCCATAATGGAGTTTTCTTTGAAAAAGAGACCTGAGACTCCAGAAAGAGAGAACCCTGCATTCAGTCACACTCAAACCTGCCTGGCCCCGTCAGTTCTTCCAGAAAAATGTCTTCTCCTCTTTCATCTTAGGCTCAAGATCAGTAAAGGGGTAACAGGAAGTTGTCCATTCTAGAGTCGTAACCTGTGCTCCAGCCTGTCTTGATACAGGGAATGAGCCCGTGTTTTGTCTTGGGGAAGTTGGCTGCGAGTTTCATACTAAAGACACAGCCTCAGATCCAGTGTGGCGCCCAGGAGGCCTCTGAGGATGGAAGAGGTTCTCTGCTCTCGGAGGGATGGATTCAGAGTACTCCTGCCTGAGACAGGACGGTGGGCTGTGAGATAAACACCGAGCAAACTTCGTACGGGCCTGGGTCCTGCTGGAATGGGGTCTTGCCCCTCCCCTGATCCGCGGGGCGGATCGTGGTTGCCCTAAGCCGCGGTGACCCCACCCGCTTTGTTCCGTGCCTGGACCATGGTTGGGCATGTGATGCAGTCCTAGCCCAAGACAGACAGGGGCTCAGAGGTGGGAGGAAAGCTCCTAGATAAACCAGTCTTTTCAGGAGAAAGCCTTTCCGGGCGTGAGGGAAGGGGTGACCTTACCCATCACATTTCATGTTTGGGAGGCTAATGCCTGCGGGTTTGATGTTTGAAGTCACCCATTTCCAGGCCTTCTGGACAGACTAACAGAAATGCAGAGACAGGGCCCGAGATCTCTGATACCTTCCAGGAGCTGAAAAACCTTGGAGACCCCCTCTCCCCCGCCTCCCCCCACAGGCTGCTGCTCATGGGAAGAATTTTTTAAAATCTCTGTTATTACGGCACTGTCCCTTGGGACTCTGATCACCTCAGTGACACAAAATGTAATTGCTACTAACAGACTTCTCTAGTTAGATTCTTCTGCTTCTTGCAAAGGCTCTGGGCTTAAGGCCAGGTCTCTCTAGGTTAAAAACAGTACTAGCAAATGTTAGAGCTGTTCAGGATTTCTGCCTTCAAAATGATTTTTTCCCCTTGTTATAATGGAAAGGATTGAAAGAGAATTGAAGAGGGAATACAATTTCTCACTATATGGTTCTCAGTTCTAATGTTCTGTCTGGGGCCGGGGAGGGAGGTCCCCTAAAATCACACTGGGCACCACCCAGGGGAGTCCCAACACTTTAGGAAATGCTGTTTAATATATAGTGAGTAGAATCAACATTTTTTTTTCTACAATACCAAGGAAAACGAAATATTTAGGTTAAAACAGAAGGTTTCAGAGGGTATGAACTCTGGCATTACTCATCACGACTTTTGTAAATGGTGGTTTTAGTAATTACGGAATGCACACAGGCACACAAGACTGTGGATTATTTTATTTTATTTATTTTAATTTTTTTGATTCAATAGTTGTATAGATTATACTCCATTTAAAGTTATTACAAAATACTGGCTATATCTCCCTATGCTGTGTACAATATATCTTTGTTGCTTACCAGTTTTATACATAATAGTTTGTACCTCTTCATCCCATACTCCATCTTGCCCCTCCCCACTTCCCTCTCCCCACTGGTTTCTTCTCTATATCTGTGAGTTTGTTTCTCTTTTGTTAGATACATCTTTTTGTCTTCTTCTTACAGCTTTTCCTCACTTTCAGCATTTTAGATCACATTGTTGACTTTTGCCTTATTTACCACAATATAACAAATACTAGTATTAATGTTACTTAAAATTATCTTGAAACAGGCTTATTTAACTTAAATACAGAGAATTAGGAAATGGCATCTACCCTACAGTTGGAAAACCACTGTCACTCACTGTAAGAAGAAGACAATTATAAATTAAATACAACTTGGACAGTCTACAAATAATAAATGCTGGAGAGGGTGTGGAGAAAAGGGAACCCTCCTGCACTGTTGATGGGAATATAAATTGGTGCAGACCCTATGGAAAACAGTATGGAGGTTCCTAAAAAAACTAAAAATAGAGCTACCATGTGATCAAGCAATCCCATTCCTGGGCATATATCTGGAGAAGACTCTAGTTAGAAAAGATACATGCACCCCAATGTTAATAGTAGCACTATTTACAATAGCCAAGACATGGAAACAACCTAAATGTCCATCAACAGTTGAACAGATAAAGAAGATACAAGATATATATATATATATATATGTGTGTGTGTGTGTGTGTGTGTGTGTGTAATGGAATATAAATATAATGGAATATTACTCAGCCATAAAAAAGAATGAAATAATGCCACTTTCAGCAACATGGATGGATCTAGAGATTATCATGCTAAGTGAAATAAATCAGATAAAGACAAATATCATATGATATTTGATCACTTATATGTGGAATCTCAAAAAGTGATACAAATGAACTTACTTACAAAACAGAAATAGACTCACAGACTTACAGAACGGACTTGTGGTTACCAAAGGGGGAGAGGGGGTGGGGAAGGGATAAATTAGGAGTTTGGGATTAGCAGATACAAACTACTACATATGAAATAGATAAACAACAAGATCCTGTTGTATAGCACGGGGACCTAGATTCAGTATCCTGTAATAAACTACAATGGAGAATAATCTGAAATTTGGAGACTGGTTATCACGTTTGAATTTTTGTCTTTATTTCAAAGTCAGGTTTCACTGCCAATGAGCAGCCATGTTAAGACAGTGTAGGTCCCGTGATTTGATCATTTTTTGCTACAAGCAAAGGCCCTATGCATCTGGGTTTTGATTCTAGAAAAGGTTGTAGAAGGTGGTTGCCCCAACTCTTTCCAAGAAGAAAGATAGTAACTGGACCCCTGCAGTCCTCTGGGTTGAGCTGAAGGGGAGGAGAAGCAGGGAAAGAGAGCGAAGTGAGCACATTTCTCAGGCAGGGTTTCCAAGTTTGTTTTGACAGTTGGACGGGTTTACGTCAGTGACCGCTACTGCTGCTGCAAGTACCTGCATTTATGTTCCGATCACACTGACAGAGCGGAGAGCGCCAGAGCCAGCAATTTCTGTGCTGTAGGCGGAGGATGGCTCCCGGTGAATTTCAGATCCTTAAAGCGTTTTACTTTAGTGGATCCACGGCACAAAGAATTGGGGGAGAAACATATTAGAGGAAAAGCACATCCCAAATGAGAACAGTTGAGGATAGGAGGCTCCCGCCATTTATTGGATTCATTACAGAACATGACAGCAGGCTGTAATATTTGTTCTGCTGCTGTGGTGTAACTGGTGAAATGAAAAGGTGCGTCAGGGGAGTGCGCAGAGGACGTTGTTCTTATTTCTTTCATCTTCTTAAAGGGCTGGGCGGATTCTACCAAGGCAGGGCTAGAAAGTCATATCACATTCATTTAATATGGGAAACAACAGTCAGGTTATGAACCAGAGATATTTTGGCCTCGGAACAATAACTCCATTGATTGGGTCAAATGTGTTTAACTCCGACAGCAAGACATCCCGTCTACGTGAAATTATTGTGACTGCAAACAGCCAACAGAGGCAGGTGCAACCTCTGAGCTAGAGGGAGTGTGGCGGGTAGACCAGATGTCCCAAATGCCTGGATTTCTGTTTTGACTTGTGTGTGGGTACTGATGGATTGGCATAGATAGAGATCCCACAGATACTGGAGGATAGTCCCAAAGTCCCCCAGTTAGAATTTCTCGAGGGCTTTAAGGTTGGAACCCCAGCTACCAAATCCATATGGGTGCCTGGGGGCCATTTTGAGACCACGTGTGGAACATTAAAAGTACAACACATAACGTTTCTCTCCACATCCACAATAGCACATACAGGGGGCATCTGGGTTGGAGCCATCTCGCGTCTGTATAATCACATTCAGAGGTGATGGGCCCAACTGGCCTGTGGGTTGAAGTTAAATCAGAATTTTGCCCAAGAGGGAGAGGAAGAGCAAAAGGCACATAGGTAATTGGCTCAAGTAACATATTACACTTCTTGAGAGTCACAAGGAATGGAAATTGGAATGTGTAAATGAGAGAACAGTGGTTAGAGTTCACAGGAGCCCCGCTCACACACCTGAGAGATCCTGCTTCTTCCCCGTCCTGCAGTGCAGCCTCACTCGCTCCCTGCCATGCATCAGACACTTTTCCTTTCCTCTCATGTGCCCGTCAGTGGTTGGAGTCTGAGTTTCTCAGTCAATAAAGTTTGTTGAATTTTGTCAGAGGCTGCTGCTGAGAAAAGCAGGAACTATTCCAGAGTGTAGCTAGAGAGGTGAAATAAAATGTGTTTCCCTGGGGGAAATAAAAGATGCTCTCGTGATCCTAGAATGTCCAAAATCAAGGTAAGACTCTCTAGGTTTTCCTCTTGGGGCTCCTGGCCCCATCTTAGGCTAGCATTTTCTTTCCGTGGGCATTTAACAAGTTATTGCCCATAGAGGCTGCAGGATAGATGGTCCTGCTAATCTTTAAAACCAGAGAAGTCGTGACACCTCCCTAAACAGAGAGAATCATGGAATATTAATGCTGTTGTTAATGTCAAGCATCCAAACCCATGGGATGGTGTTACAAGGACACACGCCTCTCCTTGTGGGACCCAATGTGGCAATCACAGGATTTCCTTCTCCTCCACTTTCCTCCTGTTTGCACATCCCATCTATCTCTGTCAATGGTCAGGACCAGAAGGTCCAATCTCATTGGACACATTGTTTATCGGCTGAAAAAGTAAGAAATGTGGAAAGGTGGGTCCTTGTGAAAGGCTCCCAGAGATGACAGATCAGTGTTTCCTGAACTTCTCTCCACCAAGGATGACTTTATTTTCCCCTACACTGTACCCATGATTTAAAAGGGAACAATCATCATGATGATACTAACCTCCTTTACGGAGCACTTGCCATGGGCCACGAACTCTTTTAAGAGCTGGATATCTCTAGCTCATTTTAACTTCACGGCAACCCTGGGAAGCCGGTCCTGTTATTGTCACAGATGTTCTGAAAAGAAGCAGGAGGAAGTAAATGACTTCCCATGTCACGGGGACAATGGGAAGCCAAGGCAGGACTCTTGAGTTCCGTCTGTTTTTGGACACACAAACGTATCCATTCTCTACTGTATTATAAGGAAGACAGAGGGTGCTTCAGGGCATGGACGCTAGAGCCAGATTGGCTGGGTCAATGCCTGTCTTTGCATCTTATCACCTGTGTGACCTTGGCCAAAAGCTTCTTAATTCTCTGCTCCCTAGTTTCTGTATCTGTAAATGAAGACTCAGTGAGGTAAAGTGTTAGGACAGTAGTGGTACCCACTAAGTACTATGTAGGTGTTTATTATTATTGTAACTATTGTTATCATCATCATCATCAATTTATTTGGGTTTTTCTGTGTTCTACTCCCAAGCTGTTCAAATGTCACCTTCTCAGGGAAGCATTTCCAAGCTACCTGATTTAAAATAACAATCTCCACCGACAAAAATCCCAATCCCCCTTATGGCTTTATTCATCTGTATTTGTGTTCCTGTGACGTACAATATACTTTATCTCATTGGCTTGTCTACCTTCCTCTTCTCAAACGGAAGCTCCGTGAAGGCAGAATCCTTTGTCTGCTTTTCTCCCTGCCACCTCTGCCTGCCTAGAACAGTGCCCCATGAAGGGGTTCAGTCGACATTTGGTGGATAGATTTAACGCGACACTGGGAGCCCAATCAGGGTTGCTCACTGCCAACCTCAGAAGCCCTCGCTGGGCTTTTCCCAGAAGGCACTGCTCGGTTCGGCAAGATGGCCTTTGGGGGAGCCACTTGGCCCTCAAGAAACCCCTCCTCCCTCTTGGCCAAAGATCCTGCACAACCTCTGGCACCATTTTGCCACATCCCACAACTTGCAAATCGACTGTTCTACAGCGAACTGTAATATTAGTCTCGCTGTCTGCGAGAGGAAACCGCCTTCAACAACAAGGTTTTCCAAACTTTAGAGCTCCAGGATCAGAATTAATTCAGTGACAACGTCATGACATTCTGGCTGCACGATGGTTTCTAGGAAGCAAGGGGGTAATGCTAAGAACCAAACTGAAGAGTGTGTGCATAAAAGGAGACTTCACAGATGCACAGAGGCTTGGCATTCGCGGGTTAGATAGTATAGGAAGGTATGTTGAATATAAACTTTGCCTTCTGCCCAGCTGGAGAGTAGGAAGGGCATGCCCCTTGGGTGAAGGAGTCAACATGATCTTCTGGAGGACCCTGAGGAGAGAGAAGGGCGGGGGCCGCCCTCAGCTGTCATTTCACAGAGCCCCCTGGCCTGTGGGCTTTCAGATGAGGGCTTGGAGCTCCTGAACAAACCTCTTCAAAGGCTGGGGTGGGCTGTGACATGCTGCCTTACGTGGAAAACCAGACAACAGAGCAGTGAGGGCCGTTCACATGCCAAGCCCCAGCTGTGTGAGTTTTATCCCACCGAGATCTTAGATCGTTAGCAGCTAATCATTCGTTCTCTGTCTCTGGGACCAAATGGTATCTTTTTGTCCTCTCTCTGTGTTTTTCATTTCCAAACCGTGCCTCAGTTCTCTAGTTTGCAAAATGGCTATAACAATACCAACTTCACAGGTGGCTGTGAAGATTAAATATATTAATATTTAAAGTACTTAGAATAAAGTCTGGGACCTAGTATGTGCTTACGGAGTCTATGCTATTACTGTTATTATTATCCTTTTTTTTCATGCTGTCATCGCGTTTTCTCCGTCTGGTTTCTCAGCTGCCCCTTGGCTTTGAGGTTTCCGGGTACAAAGTAAGCCCATGTCACTGATGGAGGGACTATCAAGGAGACAGCATCTGATTGGCCTGGCTGAGGTCAGGTGTTCATTTCTGGACCAATCATCTGGGACCGGGAGATGAGGTCAGAATGTAATAAGAGTAGGGAGGCTTCCGTCAGGCCCTGGGTGGGGCTAGCTTTCGAAAATGGAGTAATGGAGGGGACGGATGGTGGGCATTTCTTGTTCAGCAGTTCTTTAATTTCACGTAGTTTTTCCCTATCTGGAGTGCAAGCTCCTCAGAGGTCACAACTATGCACCCGTGTTCTCGAGCACCTGAGCAGCCCAGGGCTTTGCATATATTATGCACTTAGCACTCTAGACCTCATGGACACACGTGTCTCTGCATGACCTGTTCCCCATCCACCTCTCTGCTCCCTGCTCTCAAGCCACCATGGCCCTTCCAGCTCTTTCATCAACAAGCCAAGCTCATTCCTACCTCAGGACCTTAGCACATGCTATTTGCTATTCTCTCCCCCTGAAATACTTGTACTCCTGATTCTTACATTGATGACTTTTTCTGATTTCTAAGGTCTTACCTGGAATGGCAGCTCCTCAGAGAGCCCCTTCCAAAATGGCCTGGAACTCAGTCACTCTCCTATCTCATGCATCTCAAAATAATCACCATGCTCTGTAATTATCCCACCCCTTTACTTTTTACTTGTTCTCTTTCTCCCCTACCTTGACTGTAAACCCCATAAAGAGATGGACCCTGTTTCTATTGTTTGTCATCATTTAACCCAGAGCAATGCCAGACATATAACAGATGCCCTAAACATAATCCTTAAATAAATGAATAGACAATTATAGATTCTCTCTTATCAGTGGAAAATTCTTTACACCGTCTCCCCCCTCTTTTCCTAAAAATATCACATATGACTTATACTGCAGATTCTCATGAGCTTAGGGGTGGCAACAGCCAATAATTTTTCATGTTTTCACTCAGATTCTCATGTACCACCTTAACCTGAAACTGAACTAAAACCACGCCTTTTGGTCAGTCTATCTTTACTAAGTAATTGGAGTCAGGATTAATAACCCCAATTCCCATGTATCCAGAATCACCAGGAAGTTCTGTTGAACAGAGAGGTACTGACATCCCTGAGAAGCCCACCTGGGCTTGCAGGACTGAGGACCAGCCCCTCTGCATCCTGAGTGTGCTGTTCTTGGACTTAGCAGCCCCTGCCCCACGTGATGTGGTGACCCCTGTGCTTGGCTGACTTTTTAATTATGGGGGACTCAGGAAGTGGTGGGTCTGGCTGACATGTTCTCTCTGGCTCAGGGCCCAGTGCAGAGCTGGTGCCCAGTAAATATATGCTGAATAAATGAATGTGAGAATATATGTGAATAAAGTCTGTACTTGTTTTTCTTTTGCAAGAAACTCAGTAAGTGTATTAGTTATCCATTATTGTATAAAACTCACCTCCAGAAATGAGAGGTTTCATGTAATGATCTTTGATAATCACTTATGGTGTCTGTGGGTGAGGGATTCAGGAATGGCTTGATGAGGCTGTTCTGCTTCTCCATCTCTCATGATGTTCGTATCAGGTTTGGGCTGGGGCTTCAGTTATCTGAAGGTCTGACTGGGGTTAGTTACTAGGTAGGAAAATCCACTCCCAAAGTGACACTCACCTGACTGGGAAGTTAGTGCTGACACGATAATCAGAAGCTGTCTGTGAACAGCATTAAAGGTGGATTAAATACAGCCTTTTAACTAAATATGGCCATGGATCTGACAGTTTCCCAAAGCCAACGCAACCATGTTTGGTGTTTCTCTTTTTACTTTTATCTGTAATTTTTTTAAAAAAACTTGCCTGTTGAGGAAATGAACATTGACAAATAACAGAATAAACAGACAATCCTCACAAGCACCAGATAGATTTCATCTTTCGTACAACTCTAATTATATCTTCCTCTTTAATGCCTATCAACAAATTCTATAAAACACAGACATCAGCCTCCGATAATACATTTTCCTACCTTCCAGGCACTGGTAATTCCACAGAGTTGAGAGGGAGTAAACACCAGTTTGGCCAGACCCTCTGGAAAGCTAACAGCAGACTTTTTTTTTTTTTTTTTTTTTTTTTTTTTTTTGCAGTACGCGGGCCTTTCACTGCTGTGGCCTCTCCCGTTGCGGAGCACAGGCTCCGGACGCGCAGGCTCAGCGGCCATGGCTCACGGGCCCAGCCGCTCCGCGGCACGTGGGATCTTCCCGGACCGAGGCACGAACCCGCGTCCCCTGCATCGGCAGGCGGACTCTCAACCACTGCGCCACCAGGGAAGCCCACGGCAGCCATTTTTAATTTGTCCTGGGGCCAAATGATATTTCAACAATTTATTCAAATATAGTTATCCCCAAATAACACTTGATTTGGTTCATCTGAGGTTAGAAGAATGGAAAGAGCGGGGAACTTCTAACACTGACCTCATCCTCAACGTGTGCCCACCACGATATCTGTGCCCTGAACCTTATGTTCCAGCAAAACTGGAAAGACCTTGTATCTCACTGGACTGGAGTCTGTGTTGGGTCCCTTGTCTGAAGACACTGAAATGTGGGCCAGGGGCGTCCATCTCAAGTACTTACAAGGGCTTGGTCGTATCTCTCTATAAAATGTTCTGATATTTCTAAAAGGGGCACATTTTGGGGGCATACAAGACACTCAGGGTAATAATTCTATACTTTCACAGAAACATATGAGCTCTACCCCTTTTCTGTAAAAAATCGACCCTATTGGTCTAGATTTTGTTTATCCACTTTGGAAAGTAAACATAGCAGAAAAAAAACCTCACTTTCCCCTTAACTCGATTTCAAGTAAGAGCAAAAGTAGAGCCTAAGGATGAATTGGAACTCACCTCCCCCCTCAGATGAAGGCACATGGTGGGTCAGGGGAGGGACCTGGTAACTGGAGAGCAGGTGCCTCTTCTCCCCCCGACCCCCTGCTGTTGTCCTGGTGTCTATATGCGGATTGTTGTACATATATAAGGACTTACCAGAAATAGAGAGAATCACTATGTTTGCCTTTCTGCCTTGTTTCCACGTTAGACACAGATTGCATCCGTTTGCGCTGTGCTCCATCTGGCCAAGTCCCAGGAGTGTCAGCGATGTGCCTGACGTCAATGGCTGATCACTCCTATCATTTCGGATCTCTCCCAGCTCTGCCCTGTCTCTGAGAGACTCATGTCATAGGTTGTGTCTCCTAATCTTGCTTCTCTTCCATATCCCAGGGTCTGGACCAGGATGGTTGGGGGCTGTCAGAGGAAAAAGGTGGAATCAGGGGGGTTGAAGTTGGAGAGAGGAAAAGCGTGGAGCCACCCCTCTCCATGTAAAGCCCCCTCCCCGGATCCTAAAAATGGGAAAAGGCAGAAAAACAGATTTCCCCTCGAGCGTCCAGAAGGATCCAGCCTTAGCTGTATCTTGATTGTACCTACTGAGACCCAGGTCAGACTTCTCGCCTCTAGAACTATAAGAGGATGATTTTGTGTTGTTTTAGGGAGGATGGAGTTTCAAGAGGATAGATTTACTTGGGGTCTGTAGACTACTGTTGCCATCTTGAGGGCAATTGGGGTAGAGTGTGAGCCACGGGAAGAAAAAGGGACAGAGAACAGCTCCCCCAGACTCCTGCAAAGTGCTTGTTCAGACCAGGGCAATAGTTTTGGTATCTTTATTTTGCGCCCAATCTTTGGCGCATTGTGGATCTCAAGTCAAAGGGAAGAATGAATGAAACTTCCCTTAAAGTGAAGTTGAGGTCTTTTCTCTAGAGACTGAGACAAACGGACCTACTTGTTGCTAATGCAGCTCTGGGATTGAAACACTTATGGATACTGAAAAATATTTCCATGTCCAAATAAAATAAGAACCGAGATGTACCAAACATGAATTGTGTGTTCCAGAGAGGAAATGCAGGTGGTCAATAGGCACAAGAAAAGACGCTCAACATCCCGTCATCGGGGAAAATGCAAATCAAAACCACAATGAGATATCACCTCACACTTGTCAGAATGGCTGTCATCATAAAGACGATAAATAATAAATTTTAGCAAAAGGATATGGAGACAAGGAAAGCCTCACACACTGTTGGTGGGAATGTAAATTGGTGCAGCCATTATGGAAAACAATATGGAGTTTCTCGAACAACTAAAACCAGGACAACCATATGATCCAGCAATTCCACTTCTGGGCGTATATCCATCAAAAACCAAAACCACTAAATTAAAAAGATATCTGCACCCCAACGTTCATAGCAGCACTATTTACAATAGGCAAGGTATGGAAGCAACCTGAGTGTCCATCAACAGATGAATGGATAAAAAAGATATGGCGCGCGCGCGCACACACACACACACACACACACACACACACACACACACACTGGAATACTACTCGGCCAGAAAAAAGAATGAAATTTTGCCATTTGCAGCAACATAGATGGACTTTGAGGGCATTATGAGGTAGGGGAGGGGAGGGTACAAGCTATTGGGTGTAAGGTAGGCTGAAGGCTGTATGTGCAACAGAGGAATATAGCCAATGTTTTGCAATAACTGTAATGGAAAGTAACCTTTAAAAATTGTATATTGAGAGTCTGCCTGCCGATGCAGGGGACACGGGTGCGTGCCCCGGTCCGGGAAGATCCCACATGCCGCGGAGCGGCTGGGCCCGTGAGCCATGGCCGCTGAGCCTGTGCGTCCGGAGCCTGTGCTGCGCAACGGGAGAGGCCACAACAGTGAGAGGCCCGCGTATCGCAAAAACAAAAAAAAACCCCAAGAATAAAATAAGGGTGGCTGTAGACACAGATACACTCTTGCATCTCAGTAGCTTAACCCAGACAGAGTCCAATGAGCTCGGGGGCATGGGGTATTCTGTTCCACACAGTCACTCAGGGACCCAGGCCCCTTTCATGCTCTGGCCCTGTCATCCCTAGGGCTGAGAGTCCTCTGCTGGGGCTGTGCATCCTGCCAGCCGAAGGAGAGAGAGAACAGGAAGAGGACTGTGTGGGAGGAGTCTACGGGCCAAGCCCAAAAGCAGCTCCCGTGACTCCGCCACTTCCATTGGACAGAACCTGGTCACGTGACATCTCCTAACTGCAAAGGATGCTGAGACATGCCGCACAGCTAGCTGGGAGCCCAGGAGGAAATGGAATTAGATTCTTGTAACCATCTATCACTTTACTCCAGTTTAAAACTCTACTTCTGGCTAACATCTGTTGTGAGTTGATACCCCCAACACAGAGTCCGGAAGATGATGTTCTCAGTTTCCTGCGTGCAGCGCTGTGAGCACGTGAACCCAGTTCGTCTTCAGGCACACCCGCGGGAGGCGTTGCTGAGCAACCAGACAGAAGCACAGAGCATCTGTTTGTGGGTATAGATGGTGGAAGCCGCGTATTTCTGGGGTCAAGGATAGCGATGGGGGCTTCCGTGATGGCAGAGTCTTTGGGGTTCCCGTCGCAAGCCAGTCCTATTAAGTGGTTCTGGGGGATGTTCCTGGAAGCTCCGTCTAGAATCTCTCCCTCCCTCGCCTTCAGTCATTCTGTGAGACTTTATGCCCGTCGGTAAATCTCTGCTGCTTCAATGAGAGTGAATCTACTTTCCTGCACTTAGAATGTTGTTTTTTTACCCATTTGTTTTTGAGGGAAAAAAGCAACAAAACGCATATATCTTAGAATTTGAAACATGAAGCCTTTGACCAGCCAAGACGTTTTATTTGAATATTTTCATTGATTTACTAATATTTAATGGTTGTGAGATCTCATACAATATTTTGGTGTCTGCCTTTTTTTGAAAACAAAAAGATTTAGTAAATTTAAGAAAAGGCAAAAAGGACTTTATGAGGAACACATACTCAATATGGATTTATTCTCCCAGAAAACATGTGTCAGATGCCCTGGGGTTTCCCAGCCCTGGGCTACAGGGGTGAATAAGGCTCAGGGGGCAGATGGAAAGATGCTCCCTTTCCTGGCCTGAAATTGACATCTTTGGGGGATTTCATCTACTCAAGACTTCGACAGATAGTAATAGCTCAGTAGAGGCTGACTCTTAACAGACTCTTGATCATCTTGAATCTCTTAAAATCTTTATAAAATAAGTGTTATAACGTCCTTTCAGTCAAGTAATTAAGAGAGGCACAGAGAATTTAGATAACTTCTCTGATCCACACAGCTGGGAAGGGGAAGAATTGGGATTGAAACCTAAACAGTTTCAGCGCCAGACATGGTCCTAAGTGTTGTGGAGACTGTCCCTCTGTCCTAATACCCATGGGTGTTCAAACCTAATTGTCCATTACTATCACCAGTGAAGTGTTGTAAAACATCATGAGTTGTACGGATAAACCTTGAGAACAGGATGCTAAGTGAAAGACGCCAGACACAAAAGGCCACATGCTGTATGATTCCTTTTATATGAAATGTCCAGAATATGCAACTTATTTTTAAAAATTATTATCTCATAACTATTCCAGAAGGACATTTCCAGGAATGGGTCAGTGGATCAATGATGTCGTCAAGACATAAGATTTTTTCATCTTTTTAGCTCATAAGTCTTATGGTCAGATTGTTTCCTCATGGTCTCAAAGTGGCTACTGCTGCTCTAGGGCAACACTGTCTCCCATGATAATAACACCAAAAGAGGGAGAAGGAGGAGGGGAGGAGACCTCAGGGTGCGTTTCTGTTTTGTTTTTGTTTTTGTTTTTGCGGTACGCGGGCCTCTCACTGCCGTGGCCTCTCCCGTTGCGGAGCACAGGCTCCGGACGCGCAGGCTCAGCGGCCATGGCTCACGGGCCCAGCCGCTCTGCGGCATGTGGGATCTTCCCGGACCGGGGCACGAACCCGTGTCCCCTGCATCGGCAGGCGGACCCTCAACCACTGTGCCACCAGGGAAGCCCGCGTTTCTGTTTTTATTGGACAGAAAATATTTTCCCAGAAGCACCAAAATGCTCCTTAGCCTCTCACTGGTCAGAATTGAGCCACTTGCTCACCTGTGCCTTCAAAGGAGGTTGCAAATGTGAGTATCTGTGATTTTTAAGCCAAAATTGTAGGAGATGGGCTCAGCCTACAAGGACTAGAAAAAGTGATGAAAGCCTCCAGATTAGGCTGCCCATCTTCTGTTTGTGGCAATTTTCACTTTATGATTTTGTTCTGGATCTTCTCAACATAGTTAGGAAGGCAGAGGAAAACGACAGAAAAAAAAAGTTTCCCTTGTTAATTTAAATAAGTACAGCTCATGTTCAGTGGTGCAGGCCTTGTCAGTGACTTTATGAGAAACATGGCTATTGTAAATAGCCAAGACGAATCCAGTTTAGACGGAGTAGGAGGGAGAACTCAGAGGTGGGGCAGGAAATGCAGGCTGGGGCCATCTTTAGAAAGTCTTGGAATCCAGTCTCAGAAGTGGGTAGGTATGTAATAGTCTAGGGAATATAGAATATAGAGGTGACAGTAAGGGGCACAGATTTCCACAACTCTGGCTGCTGAACCTTGCTTGTGGACATTGCCAGGGAAACCCATCTTTACTCTGTGTCTGTGCCTGGGTATATGTTGTGTCTGTGTGATGTGTGTGCATGTACATATATGTAGGTGTGTGCAGGTGTGTGCAGGTATAAGTGTGTGTGCATGGGTATAGGTTGTGTCTGTGTGATGTGTGTGCATGTACATATATGCAGGTTTGTGTGCACATGTGTTTCTGTGTGAGTGTTTACATGCATGTGTGTGTGACTTTGACCTTGACCTTGAGATCACTCACTATCATTTTTTGAAACTTACCTTCTGGCTGAACCAAAGTCCGTGGTCATAGCAGAGGCATAGACCCCCGTGAATCAGCTGAGCTGCCTCACAATTGCTTCTGTGGAATATATAGATTTAGGTCTCAGGATCTTCTGTTCTAAGCCTCATGCTGTGAATATTGGGGGAAATGCACTTTTCAGAACATGAGTTTTTATTCGTGGCTATTTGGACCAACCCATGGTCATTTTAAACTTCCCCAAACTAATCAAAATTTATCAGTCACCCTTAGACCTCATTTGAAGACCAAGAGGCCTTCTTCTTAGAGGTGAAAGTTACCATGCACGTCAAGTTACATAATGCAATTTTCTAACACATCACAACCAAATAAACGGCAAACGGAGAAGAAAGTGAATCAGCACGGCCTCCCCTTCAACAGACTTCCGTTTTAGGACTACCCTCATTTTGTGGAATCCTATTCTTTTCAATGAAGATGATTAAATAAATATATAATTAAATGTGATTCAGGGCTTCCATCATTGGAAATCTTTTCCTCGTTATCCATTCGCAATGTAGAATACAGACGGCACATGGCCTGTGTTTTGTTTTGGCAAGTAAGATCAACTCAGTTCATCCAGGTTGTCTTTTTTTTTTTTTTGCATCTTTATTGGAGTATAATTGCTTTACAATGGTGTGTTAGGTTTTGCTTTATAACAAAGTGAATCAGTTATACATATACATATGTTCCCATATCTCTTCCCTCTTGCGTCTCCCTCCCTCCCACCCTCCCTATCTGCCCTGTTTCTTATACAGGTTGCCCAGGGTTTAGCTGGGATCTGCTGGACCTTGGCATTTGCATAAGATGGTTTGAAAGTCCCTTTTTTCTCTGTGGACGTCTGAAGCCTTACCCCAGTGTTATGAGGATTCCTGACGCTTATCATCCCATAGTCACGTCTCCCTTTGGCTTTTATTTCTAAGCTTTTCTCTCATTTGCAAGCTGAAAACCCCAGGTTTAAAACTCAGTGCCTTCCTTCATTTTCACACCATCTTTACTTACACAAAGCATTTATGAGTTGTGTAGAATCTGGTGAAGTGGGGTGGTGGGCAGAGGAGGCAAAGGAAGGGTTTCCGTTACAGAAACATGCAAATTGAATGTAAGGCATCTCTGTTCATAAACCTACACTTAAAACATCCTCTGGTTTCTCACCCATAGGGAAACGTCTTCGGAATCCCTTGTTCCAACTATCTATGGGACTCCTCTCTCTTGGCCAAGTCCACTAAACTTGAATATGCAGGGCGTAAGGGCACCAGCAGAAAGGCTAGGCAGGGGCAGAAATTCACCCCATGCTCTGCCTACCAACATCCTGGGGTGGGCTAGCCCGTGCTCGGTGTCTCCCCTGCCCTTCCCTGCCTAACACACTCTATTCCCACCCTAAATCTTAGACGTAGTGCCACAATTTTTATTTTCTCATGAGGAACAGTCAAACAATGCTTTTTGTTTTGCTTCAGTTTGCTTGTTTCTTTTGTGTTAATACCTATAATCCCAAGATATTCAGCCCAGACACCTAGCCATGTGTGTTCTAACGCAAAAGGGATTGAGAATACAGGAGGGACACGATAAGGAACACAGGTTTCCAAGACTGTAAGTAAACTGTGGGAAACACCGACAGAAACCCTTTGCCTAGATACTCTTTTTAATGGCGGCCCTACAGCAGACACTAATTCCACCTACTTTGACCATCTTTACATTTCATAATTCCTAGTACTAAGCGATTTTTTTAAAGATTCTTGTGTACTAGAATGAATGTTCTATCAAAAGCAACTTCCTTTCTGCATGAATACTTCTTATCTGCAGGATGTCTTTGAGTTTCAGCAGTAATACTTTAGCCTTGCATCATCAATTCGATATCTCCATGCTAAACACTTAAATTGTACTCCTTGAAGTCGTTTTGAAATGGATTCTGTCCGGTAATGGGATCGAACCAGCTGGCTGTGTGCAGCAGTTTTATAATTTCACTTTTTCACCTTTGAGCTGACTGTATTCTGATGAATCTGGACTCGTCTTGGCCATAATCCCACAGAGCAGGGTGAATTCATGGATAAGATTATTTGAACTATGAGAAGTCAGGCTCTTTTAAGGGATTATCAAATGATTCAACATGTCACAGGCGCCTTAACGATTTTTCAATGAAAATCTAAACTTTTGGAAGAAAACTTGGAAAGAAATGGCATGAAAGTCGAAGTTAGACATTTACAACCTCACAGAGTCAAATAATTCAGTAAGGCTTATTATTTATATTTTTTACCCCAAACTCTTACTAATTCTAAGTGATTTGTTTTTAGAGTAATTTCGACATCCAATATATTCTGATTACATCCCTATGTCTTTTTCTTTTTAATTTTATTTTCAGCTATGTTGGGTCTTCGCTGCTGCATGCGGGCTTTCTCTAGTTGCGGCGAGCAGGGGCTACTCTTCGTTGCAGTGCACGGGCTTCTCATTGCAGTGGCTTCTCTTGTTGCAGAGCACGGCTCTAGGCCCGTGGGCTTCAGTAGTTGTGGCACATGGGCTCAGTAGTTGTGGCTCACGGGCTCTGGAGTGCAGGCTCAGTAGTTGTGGCCCACGGGCTTAGTTGCTCCATGGCATGTGGGATCTTCCCAGACCAGTGATCGAACCCGTGTCCCCTGCATTGGCAGGCGGATGCTTAACCACTGTGCCACCAGGGAATCCCCCATCCCTATGTCTTGATCTTTATTTTTTTTTCTTTTATAAATTTTCTTCTCTCTGCAAAGCTGTAATTCCTTCAGGTTGCTTTTCATTATGTGCTTGCTTGTTTCAGTGTGTACCTTTGGGCTGGAAGATTTCCTCATGGATGTGAACCCCGCTGACTCCCATTTACTAGTAAGGGACATGGTGGAGAATGTCCAGTGCAGGCTGGGCTGGGCTATTTCATTGAACCGTTGATGCCAGTACCTTGGTGTCTTTCCCAGTTAGCTCCTGCAGTTCCTCAGAGATGGATCTTGTGAACACGGTGTGGAAGGCGTGGTCTGGCAGTCATCACTCTGGAGCCCAGCTGGTGAGGAGGGCTGTGCGTCTCATCAGGGTTCAGAAAGCCCTGATGGTATTGAGTATAATAGCTCACCTTCAAGTGTACCTGAGCCCCCTCCCTTTTCAGCCATCACAGGAAAGAAATCATGTGTTCTGCCACATTTGGGAAGGATGAAAGGAGCTAGAGAAGGGATCCAACTTCTTAAACAAATGCTCTTGCTGCCAGCCCTGCCTGTCCAGCTGCTTCTGGAAGCTTCTGGTGTCAGGATTCCTGAACCTCTGAGGGGTTCTTTGGAATAAACTGGGTTGACGCTTAGCTTTTCCCTGTTGGAATATGATTGAGCTTAGCGTCCAGTGGTTTTTGTTCCTGTGGTCTCCTTTGTCTCTTAGTCTTTGTTGATTTACTCCTTAAAAATAAAATCAATTCACAGTTATTGTTGCAGCAATTTGGGAGGGAGTGAAAATAATTCACGGAGGCAACCTTCCACTTTAATCAAACACAGATCCTCTGATTTTTAACACATTTTGTCTGCATGAATGAACTTGGCATAAACAGCATTCTAAAGCAGTGTTAATTTCAAACTTTTAGTATGAATTCATTCAACTTAAAGTCTTTTTTAGCCCCTTAAATTAATTGTCAATCTCGCCTATTCCACGATGTTCTAGTTTCACCTTTTTGTGTCTTTTAATCAGAAAAAAAAAAGAACAAAGACGTAAGTATTTAATACCATAGCTTCCTTGTTTTTCTTTTTTTTATTAGTTGGTCAGAGTTTGAATGCAAGCCAAGGTTTCTAAGACAAAAAAAAAAAAAAGCAAAGAGCAAGCACAAAAGTAAAGACATATTGTTTTTCTTCTCTGACTTGCTATCTGCAAGTTTCCCTGTGCCCTTCATTCTGGCAAAAATTAAAATTCATCTCAGTCAAGGAACACACACAGCATAGCACCTGTATAGTCTAGTGAGACCAAGGCAAAAGGCCACCGATAACGTGCATTTTCCATCTAAAAGACAACTTCATTCAATGGATTTTTTATACTAAATAATGATAATTAATCCTTGGATCTAAGCACACTAATACCACATGCTGATTAATTATCCAGTGACAAATAAGTAACATTTACATTTTACTGGACAGAATCAACCTAACAGAAATAGCCTTGGCCAGTGAATAAATGGATCCTTTTTTCTCAACAATTCAAATTATTACTGAACGTCTGTTAACTCCCTTGCCGTCTAAGAATTATTTTCAGCCCTCTCCCCATCACTCACCTCATGGAAGAGGATACATCTACAAAGTGATGGATTGTTGATATGTTTTTACACCTTTTACACTAAAAAAGTTCATCATTTATTGGGAAAATGGAAAATCAGCATTAGAGGGAAGATTTTTACCCCTCCCTCCCTCCTTCCCATTCCTCTCTTTTTCTCAGTGTTAGATTTATGAGAAAGAGAAGAAGAAAAGAGAAAGAGAGCAAGAAAACAAAAAGGGAACGTTGTACTTTACAGTTAATTCCCTCTTGTGAATTACAAACCTGCCATCTTTCCCTTTACATCCATGGTTTGCATTTTCTCAAGTCACAGCATTGTTTCACTCCATCCACTTTATCCTTTCTCTAGAGCTACAACCTTACTTTCATTTTCCCCAAAGCTGCCCTTGAAAACTTTCTGAGAAACTCAGATTTTATCTCAATTTTACAGTGATTGCTATCTTGTTTCCAAAAAAAAAACCAAATTGAGTCAGGAGAAAAACCAGATGACCATGCTGATGGAATCTCACACAAGGAGATTAATTGCAGCCACTTTGGAAGACTTGGGTGAAGTGATGAGCAATCCACAGAGTGCAGAGGAAACTAGAGTTAGCGGCGTTTGCAGTGCGCAGACTCCTTGGTATTTGTAAATATCTTCACGCTGGGCTGGTACATTGGGAACAGCCATCTGGATGTTCCGCTACATTTTTCATTTTTTTAGGTGGATTTTTAGATAGATAGAACTTTCAGCTTGATAGCATTTTTTTAGGTGGATTTTTAGATAGATAGAACTTTCAGCTTGACTTCTTATTCTTTTGGGTCTCGATAGCAGCAAGGCATGACACAATAAATTCAACAATGTTTTAAAATTCACACAGTACCAGACAACGAAATCCACAGTGTGGTGTGAATCAGTACCTGTTAAGAGGTGTCACTGTATGTAGCTATAGCACAAGAACCTATGTAAAAATATTGTCATGTGTTAGAAGTATGAATTCAGAGAAAATAAACAGTTGAAACATATCACAGTCTCTGTAATCTGATTTTGGCATCCCACTGTTAAAACATTTAGTGTGTTATGTCAAAATGGAATCACCTAGGTCTCCATCAACCTGTGATGGGACCGATTCCTTAAGAAACCCACTTATATACACACTACTGTATATAAAATAGATAATCAACAAGGACCTACTGTATAGCACAGGGAACTCTACTCAATATTCTGTAATAACCTATAATGGAAAAGAACCTGAAAAATAATGGATATATGTATACTATAATTGAAACATTTTTGCTGTACACCTGAAACTAACACCACATTGTAAATCAACTATACCCTAATATAAAATAAAAATTAAATTAAAAAAAAAAGGGATCCACAGATAATCCGATGGAATGATGGTGAAAGAAGTCTAGTGCCTGGAAGTGGGGTGAAACTTTTCCTATTCTCATATAATCCTGAATTTACATCCACACAACAACGCAGGAGTGTCTGCACACAGAAGCCTGGAGCCCCCAGCACCCTCATCTTCTCTCGAGCAAGAACTTTCTTCTCCATCATGGGGTGAGGATAACAGCCTCCCTCGGCACTGGCTAGAGAGGCTGACGACAAAGCAGGCATCACTGCGTCTGTACAGATGAGTGAACGGTACAGCAGACGAGGAGCAGTCATCACTCAGAGTGGCATGGCCTCCACACCCCGGTGCTGCAGCCCTGATCTCAGGACTCTGAGCTTTGAGGACCAAGTGGAGAGAGAGCGGCACAGAGATGATGCCCAGAGACGCCCTCCAGCACTTTGGCACACACACAGCTGGCCATGACCCACAGCCGTGGCAGACAGCGCTGATCCCACCCCCACATTTATTCCAGAACACTGTAATATCTCTTACTTCAAGAATTATTATATTTAGTGAAATCCATTTTAATCAGAGAGGGGTGATGCCTCCCATTCTGAGGCTCCTTCAAAATATGTAAAATATTGACCAGAGTAGCTTTCACAGATTGTTCACAAACAGACCCTTGAGGGGCGATATCCCTTTCATGTGTTTTAAAATTATATTTTTTCCCAGGTCCAAAGAAAAAATTGGCCAGAGTATACAATAGCGTCTAAAGATGAAAGTGTCCGATGCAGTTATTGCAGAGTGAAAACATTTTCTTCTGAAACTCTATAGATCTGTTTCTGCAAACAGTGCTTCTCTATACAAATGTAAGCAGTCAACATGCAGTTTCCTAAAGAAGGATATTCATTCTAGGATCAGATGTTTTCTAATGAAATGTTTATTGCATTCTCTGAGGGCTTAAATAAATGTTGGCCTTTGACAGTCAGGTACAAGGGGATGTTTCCACTTCCCTTCAAGGATGTTAAATGTTCCCTCCAAGAATGACATGTGACAGCCCCTCCTCCACAATGCCATACACCCGTGGTGTTACAGCTCATCTCCTCACCCCGTTTTCTGGATAAGTTAAAAATGAAGGGTAAGGGCTTCCCTGGTGGCGCAGTGGTTGGGAGTCCGCCTGCCGATGCAGGGGACACGGGTTCGTGCCCCGGTCCGGGAGGATCCCACATGCCGCGGAGCGGCTGGACCCGTGAGCCATGGAATGAAGGGTAAATGCTGATACGTCCCATTTATACCCAAGACACCCACAAAACACTTATTTACTTATACATTTCCCAGAGTTTCCAGTTTACCTGCTTGTATATACAAAATAGGTGTATAGATTTTACCCAAATATTATTATTATTATTTTTTTTTTTTTTTTGCAGTATACGGGCCTCTCACTGTTGTGGCCTCTCCCGTTGCAGAGCACAGGCTCCGGACGCGCAGGCTCAGCGGCCATGGCTCACGGGCCCAGCCGCTCCGCGGCATGTGGGATCTTCCCGGACCGGGGCACGAACCCGTGTCCCCTACATCGGCAGGCAGACTCTCAACCACTGCGCCACCAGGGAAGCCCCAAACATTATTTTTTATAAGTTCTATTGCCACCAACCACTACAGAGCACAAGGTAATCTTTTTGCTGAGTTAAGCAATGTGAATTCTCCCTGCAGCTTTCTGTGACTTTATCACACACATCAGTTATTTCAACTCTCTCCTCTGCCCCCCATAGAGTATTTTAAATTCTTTTCCCATATCAAGTGCGCTGCTAGCAATACTGTAGGACTGGAAAACAGGGCACAGAAATCACTAAAACCTGTAATTAGAGGAAAAAATTCCCACTTTATATTTAAACAGACTTTTTCATTTGACAGAAACAACCACTTTGTCACATGTTAAGTTAATACTAATTATGAACACTGAATTATTTGCAAGAAAACAATACAAAGGTAGAGTCTGTGTTTCTCTCTGGGTTAGCGTGAATTCATGACAGATACGATATAGACCATTTTTTAAGCCTCTTAATTTGTCAGTGTTCCTGGTGGCAAATGATGTATTAGACCAAGTAATTAAGGTAATGAAATAGATTGTCTTTTTATGAAATATTAGTATCCATTAGATCTGATAACCCTCAGTCTAAATGTGAAATCTCCCCTTTTTGAATCATCTCACCTGCTATTGAAGGTGATGTGTTCAAAGCCAAGGAGAATTGCCAACTCCTAATTAAAGGAATCCAAGAGGATGCTTAAAACCAGATTTAGGATAGTAGTTCCATCAGGGGGAAAAAGAGAGAATAAAATTGGAGAAGGGCCCCCAGGAGGCTTCAACAGTGTTCATAATATTTTAACCAAATTCTGCCCCGTGTATACGGGCATTGGTTATATTATTCTTTATTCTTGTAACATCTCTATGTGGGAATTCTTCTGGATCAAGAAAACAATGGGAAACAAGTACACCCACTTTCCGAAGTGAGGTGCTGACTACCATGTATAAAGTAAGCTTGAGAATATAAAAGGATTGAAGTTGAAGAGTTCTGAAAATCAGGCCAAAGAGAGGGCATATCTTCGGAGAAAGTTGTCTGTGTGCTGAAGTTGGCCCTGAGGGTCAACAAGACCTTCTGATTGCTCTTCTCAAGTCTGTTCAACTTAGAAATGACTTGAGTGAAATTTTAGGTGGAAGATTGGGGGAATGATGGAAAAGTTGCTGGATTTTGATCTAGAGCAGAACAAAAGAAGACAGCCTGGGGATCCAGATATGTGAGATGGTGGAGATCGCAGCTTCTGGAGTGTGACTATAGAAGAAACCCCACAAACATAAATTTACTGAGGTTTTGCAAATATCTTAAGGAGAGCACTGGACATCCCAGAGACTGTGGAGAAGAAAAATCATTACTTTTCAGTGTCAAGGACTGCATGACCACAGGTACGATTTGAATTGTACAGCCACTGTCATTTTACTTTTAAATGGAATGGCATTTACCGACTAGGCTGTAAACTCCACACGGGTAGGTGATACCTCTATTTCCACTGTTGCATTCCTAGTTCCCTGCATGTTTTGTAGATTGAAGGGCAAAGGAAGGCAATGATGTTGTTACTGAACTCAGGTTCGGTTGCTGGTCACTCAAGAATCCAATACTGAGAGTCAAGTGTTGGGTAAAAGGAAAGATAGCTTCATTGAGGAAGCTGGCAATCCTCGGGAGAAGGTGGACTCATGTCCCCAAAAACCAACTCCCCACTCCTCAGATTTCACTTGGAGATAATACAGGGAGAAGAGGAAGGGGCTACATGCTGAGGAGAGGGTTGTGGGGGGTGTGATCAGCTTGTGGACATTCTTCTGATTGGTTGGTGGTGAGGTAACTGGGAGTCACTATCATCGACCTTCTGGTCCCAACTGGTCTGGGGTCTACATGCTTGTGGGCATCATATAGTTAACTTCTTCCATCTGGTGGAGTTTTCAATATCTGCAAAGCAGCTCAAAGGACATAGTTCAGAATATTATCTATAGTCTTTGAGGAGGAACTCAAGGTCCTTGACTTTGTTAATGTAGCCATTAACTATTACTATTTTGTCCTGTTTGACTGTTTTCCTTTGCTTCTGAATTTTCTTACATCTCTGATTAAACTTATTCTTTGGCTAAAGTTTTTCTACTGACAAGAGGCAGGCAGAGGACATGGGTGTGGGTGGCATCTGTCCTGGTTACAGAGGGTCCTGCTCAGTTACAGTGTTACTAAATCCCCGTATCACCCAGTGGAGCTAGACCCTCAAAAGACATGTCAAGTGGGAGACAGAGGTTGGAGGGGAGTCAGCCACTGCTGCAAACCTGGAGGAAAAGAACAAAGGGGAGGAACACCCTGGTCTCTTTCTTCCTCCTGCCTGACAGTCTAGCATCAGTGCCTTCCATTGGCTAAGTCCAGTCTTTAGTTGAGATATAATTCACATACCATTAAATTCACCCTTTTAAAATATACAATTTGGGCTTCCCTGGTGGCACAGTGATTAAGAATCCGCCTGCCAGTGCAGGGGACACGGGTTCGAGCCCTGGCCCGGGAAGATCCCACATGCCACGGGACAACTAAGCCCGTGCGCCACAACTACTGAACCCGTGCTCTAGAGGCCACGAGCCACAACTACTGAGCCCGTGTGCCACAACTACTGAAGCCCGTGCGCCTAGAGCCCGTGCTCTGCAACAAGAGAAGCCACCACAGTGAGAGGCCCGCGCACCCCAACGAAGAGTAGCCCCTGCTCGCCGCAACTAGAGAAAGCCTGCGCACAGCAACGAAGACCCAACACAGCCAAAATAAATAAATAAATTCATTTTAAAATATAGAAAATAAAATATACAATTTAAGTCAAAGTTTATTTTATTAGTATTCACAGAATTGAACAACATCATCCAACCTGACTTTAGAACATTTTCATCGCCCCAAAGAGAAACCGTGTTCCCATTAGCAGTCGTTCCCCGTCACCCCGCACCCCATCCAGCCCTGGGCAACCACCCATCTTCTGTCTCTGTGGATTTGACTATTGTGGACATTTCACGTAAATGGAAGTGCACAATACATTGTCTTTTGTGACCGGCTTATTTCCTTTAGCGTCGTGTTTCCAAGGCCCGTCCACACCGTAGCCTGGGTCACTGCTTCATTCCTTTAAAAACTGAATGCTATTCCATGGTATGAATAGACCACATTTTGTTTATCCGAACTTTGGGGATTTCTCCATCCAAATGCTAATTATTAACTTTCTATTTCTCTACAATTCATTTTAACAATGTGGACGAAAATGGAAGGTGGCAGAGCATTTTTAATAAAATATCTTAAAGTATGTTTTGATATCATACAAATGTTAACATTGGAGGAGGTCTTAAATGTTTTCCAGGGCATAATTTTTTGCATTTCCACATATATCACATTTTATATCTGGAAGTAACTTATAAAGGGAGATAAAATAATTAGGTTTGAGAAGGGATTGTCTAAAACATGTCACTTAGCTTAAGCTGAATATCTAAATTTGAGTAAATTGAATTCCTGGAACCAAAAGGTAAAAATCTCCTGAAAGAAACTGGTAATTTAGCCCATGAAAAATCCTAATTAAAGGAAAATAAGAATTCCCTGAGATTTGGCATTAATGAATCTTCTGGCTTGAGAATGTAGTCCCCTTATAGAGCCAGAGAGATAGAGCTTTTATTAAAAATGATATTATAAACTATTTGAATTATCCCAAGTTTGGGTTTGATACTGTTTATAGTGGTGATCTTTTCTATTTCAGGTTAACGATAGCTGGTTGAAATTTTTCTTTTTTTTTTTTTTCCCTCAAGAGCCATGGGTCAAGGCCTAAGTATTCAAATGTGACACCTCTTTTCCTAAAAATAAATGGTGCTTTGGGTATTCCCTGTTATATTCATGCTGTTTTCTTGGCCCTGTAGCCAGACATCCATTACTGAGATAGAAATGGTTGGGGGCTTTTTTTTTTAATGAAGTACCAGCTGGAATAGGCACCCATTCACTCACCATCAGAAGTCACCAGGGCATCATTCTAAGTGACCCTCTTCACCTCTGTCTCTAAATATTTCCCCAAGTGTGGGCTTGTAGAGGGAACTCCTGTCACTCTGAATAATAATCAAATCCTATTCGAAATCCCAGCTATATCGTTATTTTGTCAAATTCCCAGAATGCCCTGTTTTAAAGAGTACCCACAGCTTTCCAAATAGCTTCACGGGCTTGTTTTTCAGCCAATGTGTGGACTTTCTCCCATTGTTCACAAGCTAGACACATGGGCAACTCATGGCCTGGGGAGATGCCAACCTTAGCCACTCTGGAGACGTCCTTTGCTCGCCCTTTTAGAAAAGGTAAGCGACTCACAGCCCACAGAAATTCTAATCAAGAGCTCCAGGCTCCCAAGACAATGGAGACACGAGGCACCTGACACCCAGTGGGTTCGTCCCACTTATCGTCCAGTCATTTTCACGCACCATCAGCATGGCTACTGCAGAGCCGTATTCTTCACTCCCAGAAGGATTCGATTTAGGGAACCAGCAAAGTACCACTCAGCCCAATTATCAAGAAAGCTTTTTTCAAACTTCAAAAGAGAGGAGGAAGTTAAAACATGAAAGGTGATGCCCCACAAAGCAAAAGGACTTTTTGTTTTGTTTCCATATGACTTTCCCATCAACTCTGCTTTCTTAAATGACCTGAAAAACTGCTTTATGGAGGGACAAATGTATTTTCTTCCAATAAGTCCATGCTCCTATACGTTTCCTAGTCCTTTTTCATTTTGACTGTTAATGCAAAATTTGTTTTCCATACTATTAATAGTTGCTCCCTAAATTCAGACAAATGATTTTTTAAAATAAGAGATAATTCCTAGAGTAATGTAACACCATTTAAATGGGCATGGAATCATTCTCGCTCATAAAAATATCTGTAACTAGGTAACTGAATTGCTCATCTGTCAACTACATGTGATGCAGACCTATTTATGCCTATCGTCCTAGCTAATTATTTATAGCACTCTCCGTTCACACTCAGAAATGTCCAAGGGTGCGGAATAAGTTATGTCACCATCCTAATTATAAGGTTCTTTCAGGGCTTTGCTTTCTTGGGGGTTTACTCTATCGTTTGATTTAAGATGCTTTTTGGAATCCTTTTGGCTGAGAATAGGAAGTACATTCTCTGACCCTGTGTATATGACTTTGTGCTTTGTGAGTGGGAGGAAGCAGGGTGAAGGCTGGGATGCTGGTGTAGTATATGGGCAGCATCATTTAGGTGTGAGGTTCACACATGGCGTTAAAGGCTGGGATGCTTCAAGACAACCAGGCTATCAGGCTTCTGGTCCTGGAAACGTGTGACATATACTGATACGTAAGGGCCAGTGTTCACCAACAGAACTTTTTTTTAAAAGAAAACAAACAACAATAGCAACAAAATTAATATTTTTATTCTTTACCACCCAAAGTAATTAATAGCTTTGAGGATTCCGTGTTTATGCTGTCTTATCTGTTTTGCCACAGGGAGAAAGAAGGCTCTTGGTCATTGTAGTTCAAGGCCATTTCAAAGTCAAGCTTCCCCCCGAAAGGCCCTTCGTCAGTCCTCGGAGAGACAGTGCCCCCCTTCGTCAGTCCTCGGAGAGAACAAACTCCTTCAAAGACCCCAGATGGACCTTGGTTTCACTGACCCTGCTACCAAACTCAGGTTCAGCTGCCCGCAGCTTGAAAACCAATACTCAAGAGACAGTGTTGGTAGGAAAGGAAAGTTTGCTTTATTCAGGAGGCCAGCAAGCTGGGGAGAAGGCGGACTTGTGTCCACAGCCAACTCCCAACTGCCCATCAGGGGGCAAGAACTTTTAAAGGGAAGTTTCAGGGGTGCACGGGTGGAGGGAGGGGGCTACCTGCAGAAACAGCACAGGCAGCTCCAACAGGCATCTTGAACTTGGTCATCGGTGGTCTGATCAGCGTCATCTTGATGGTTTTAGGTACCATTAGTCTTCAGTTCCAGGGTCAGTTCCCATTTATTTGAGGCCAGTTCTCGGAATTGTGGAAGCTTATGTCATGGCTACAGTCCGGTCATCATGTAGTTAACTTCTCCACCTGGTAGGGGTTTCAGTGTCTACAAGACGGCTCCCAGGACACGGCTCAGAATACGATCTCTAGCCCTTGAGGAGGAACGAAAGGGCCCTGACTATGCTTAGTGACTGAACTATTATTATTTTGTCTTGTTTGACTGACTTTCCATCGCGTCTGCATTTTTCTCATTTCTCTGATTAAATTTATTCTTTGGCTAAAGTTTTTGTACAGACAAGAGGCAGGCGGAGGACATGAGGGGTTGGGGTCCTATGCCAGGAAAGCCCCATAGGGTCCTGATTGGTCACAGCCTGATCTGAGGGTCCAGAGTGTCCTGCGGTTGGCACCTCCCCCCGGCAGGTGGCATCAGGTTCACTTCCTTACAGGGCCCTGAGGATCACAAGCTAGGGTTCTAGCTGGCTGTTCTCCCCTGGCGCTCCTTCTTACACTCTGTACACGTTTATTTATATGTTTTGTTTGTTTGTTTTTAAATTTATTTATTATTTATTTTTGGCTGCATTGGGTCTTCGTTGCTGCACGCGGGCTTTCTCTAGTTGCGGCGAGCAGTGGCTTCTCTTCTGGAGCACGGGCTCTAGGCGCACGGGCTTCAGTAGTTGTGGCACACGGGCTCAGTAGTTGCTGCTTGCAGGCTCTAGAGCACAGGCTCAGTAGTTTTGGCGCACGGGCTTGGTAGCTCCACGGCGTGTGGGATCTTCCCGGACCAGGGCTCGAACCCGTGTCCCCTGCATCGGCAGGCGGATTCTTAACCACTGCACTGCCAGGGAAGCCCTATTTATGTGTTATGTGTCTGTTTGTTTAAGCTCTGTCTCTCTACGGTATGAGGGCTGGGATTACTTTGTCCGTTTTTCTTTTTTGCTTATCTTTCACTTTTGTCTTTTTGGAGGGGGGTCATTTGTCATCACATCACCGAGTGCTGGGCACAGAATAGGTGCCCACTGAGGTAGATGGCCACAAATTTTACCTCCGCTTATTTACACGCCTTTGCAAATGACTTTTCCACTGCTCCCACTGAAAGTGGGACTGTTTCTTCACATCTTGTGTCTGGACTTGGCCTTGGGGATCGCTCTGCCTGTTAGTAAATTAGTAACTATTGCTTAAACAGGGGATTAAACAGCACTTGCCCTTTGAAGCTTGCCCTCTCTTGCTCTGGAAATCCTCTTAACTGCCCCCCACCCCCCAGTAAGCCTGGGTGAGCCTGTGAATGCAAACAGCGTGTGGCCTGTGACCTCCATCAGCTTTGCTGAGAGCCGGCCCCAGCTGCCAAACACCTGATGAGGCCACTGGACCCTGGTGACTGTCAGCATAGGGTAAGCCCATCGCAGCTGAGGCCAGACCGCATCTCCAGCCCGGAGCATCACGTGTAAACAGATAGTTGTATTTAAAGCTACTTTGGTTGTTCATCGTCTGTCATGCAAGAAAAGCTAATGGGCGCACCCGATAAATATTTATGCAACGAATGAATAATGGTCTCAGAACTTACAAAAAACAAGACATCTGTGTATGTATGTTTATTCATTTTTGCACATATACAGAAAGGTGGGTATTATACACGTTTATTCCCTCCTGGTGTGCACAAAGGAAGTACAAGATTCCTATTTGTATTAGTCAGGGTTCTCCAGAGGAACAGTCCCAATGGGAGATATACATAGATGTATGGAGGTTTACTATGAGAAATTGGCTCAGTTGATGGTGGAGGCTGAGATGCCCCAAGATTTGCAGGGTTAGGGTTAGGGTTAGCGTTAGGGTTAGGGTTAGGGTTAGGGTTAGGGTTAGGGTTAGGGTTAGTTTTAGGTCTGCAGGCTGGACACCCGGGAAAGTTGGGGTGATTCAAGTCCCAGTTTGACGGCCTGAGAACCTAAATGTAAGTCCAGTCCAAGGCAGGGGAAAAGGGTGTCTCAGGTGAACCTTAGGCGGGCAGGAAGGGGCCCTTTGCTGTATTCAGGCCCTCGACATTGGCCGATGGCCACCCACACTGGGGAGGGCCATATACAGAGACACTAATTCCGTGGCTAATCTCACCCGTGAACACCCTCAGAGAAACACTCAGAAACAATGTTTTATCTGGTCCCCCACCCCGGCCATGGCCCAGTCATGTTGACACATCCAGTTAACTCTTGCACAGTTAAAATACTCACTTTACCAGTTGTTTCTCTATAGCTATTGCCTACCAAAAATGACTAGGATGGATATTTCCAGCTGGTATCTGAATATTGTCAACTACAGGATCCAGAAGTTAGAGGTGAAGAAATTGAGAGGTCAAGGGAGGACTGGGGGCAGGCCTGAGGTCATGGGGCCATCAGCACCGGGCAGGTCTCAGATCCAGAGGCTAGAGCTCACAGTCTGGACGCTGTCAGGCTTTAGGGACAGTGTGGCTTCCCCCAGTTCCAAGGGAGGCAGAGTCCGCGCCCCTCACCCTCGGGCTTGAGTTCGTGATACGCTAGAAGGCCTTGAAGAATAAGAAGGGCAGGTGTGGTGGAGATGACGGTGGTGGTCAGGGGTAGGATGCTGTGTTTGCCTGTGCACCCCCTCCCTTGAAACTTGTGGAAGATTCAGGTGTAGAACATCCTGTTACTCAGAGAAGAGCAACACGCATCCCTGGTCCCTGTAGGAGTGGAAGCAAAGCTGCTCATTCCATCCCTGTGTTTTCTTAGCAGCTTCTACAAACGGCCACTTGTTGACAAGGTGTAGGTGCAGCGGTATCATTGCAAGAGGAAAACTCTGTGAGAAAAAGAAAAATGTTAACTGAAAGACAGCGGCCTTTGGGGTATGTATCTAGTATTATCAACTCATCTGACGTTTTAGTGACTTCTCGCCTCGGCCTCCATCTTTTTCTCTTTAGAGTTTTGAATTTTGTCTCCATTTGTTCAGGAGAAAGAATTCTGATAATGCATGTAATTTCAGAAGGAGATCACACAAGCAAACGATATAAAATCATAATTTGTCCATATGCGGAATTCCCATTAGTGCATGACTTAAGATGTGCAATTTGCTCATTAAAAATACTTTTTTTCTGGCTCATTAGGTTTCTGGTAAATAATGTGTATATATATTTTGTTTGTTTGTTGTTTTGGGTTTTTTTCAATTTTTTATACAATTTTTAAAATAACTTTCCATTTACACTTATTACACAATATTGGCTATATTCTCTGTGTTGTACAATACATCCTTTAGCCTATCTTGCGCCCAGTAGTGTGTGCCTCTCACCACCCCCCGACCTTTGTCTTTTCCCCACCACTCACCACTGGTAACCACTAGTTTGTTCTCTAGATCTGTGAATCTGATTCTTTTTTGTTATATTCGCTACTTTGTTGTATTTTTTAGATTCCACATACAGGTGACATCATACAGTATTTGTCTTTCTCTGTCTTTTTTCACTTAGCATAATGCCTTCCGAGTCCATCCATGTTGCTGCAAATGGCAAAATTTTGCATGTATATATATATTTTATTGTGATGGTCAGACGCAACCACAGAAGGAGACACAGGGGAGACTCAGCAAAAACAAAGGTTATTATACTCACAAGTCCTAGAGTTGGGAGACACACATAACATGCAGGACCACATGGAAAGACACCAGGGCAGTCAGGAGGTGTAAGACGGTGAGGGGAAGTTTTCCCCAGGAAACTCCCATGACCTTTATGGGTGTTTGCTGGGGAAAGGCAAAGACAGCAGAGTAAACAGTTCAGGGTTGACTCATTGGAAAACTTCTGTGCTACAGGGATGGTCCCCTGCTTACGGCACCTGGCCCTGGGATGATTAAAATAGGGGAAGAATGCCTCCTGGGGTGTAGGTCTGGCTGTGGGTTGATTATTTTGTGTATTAGAGGCAAACTCCCATCTGGGCCCTTTATTATCTCTAAGAATTGTCTAGTCCCTGGAGGAGTGGTCCTTTCTCAGCCAGAAAGGATTTTTAATATGTCAAAATATCATAATATGCAGAAAGAATTTAAAATATTTATAATACAGTTTGCATTTCTTATTTAAAAATTTATAATAAAGACAAAAGAGAAGATGAACAAAGAAAAGTCAAATTTATAAATACCCATACGTAATCAGGTTTGTTTAAAACTACTCTTAATTTCTGGGTGTCAGAGAGGCTCAGGGATGTATCGTACACCATGGGGAATATAACCCCAATATTTTGTAAAAACCGTAAAGTGACCTTTTAAAATTATATAAAAATTAAAAATACTATTAATTTGAAGCAAGAAAGGAATAAATACCTTATACAAAACAGCTCACAATTCAATTGCTATAAATTGTTGCCAACTGCTGGCCCGATACCCCCTCTCCCAAAGAGAGAGAGAGATTTTTAAATTTCTACAAAATAATTTCGTTCTTTTTTTTTTTTTTTTTTTGGTGTGTATGAGGACAGGAAGAGGTAGGAAAATTGCTGTGCAGTCTTAGTTGTTCAAGCTTTTACTGAGGTCCCTAACGCCTGCCTGCCTGGTCCACAGCTCTGTCTAACCAGCATGGCGTCATGTTAAATTGGCCGTTTCTGGGAGTCAGAAGGCATCCAGTCTTACAATGACAATGCATCACCCAGATATAAAGCAGCTGGCGATTCTGCGGACAATGGATTATTGATCTCAATAGAGGAGACATATTTAGAAGGTATAGGTTGACCTCGGGAGGATTTTACAGCGGATTGTAAAATTGTGTCTGAGAAACAGAGCCACAAAGAGCTACAAGCCTAACAGGGCTTCCCCTGGGATGTGGCTGAGCCCAGACCCAAGAGATGTAAACAGGTGGTCGCAGAGGCCGGGCTGCAGAACACGCGTCCATCCCATAAACTCCTTCAGGCGTCGAGGGAAACGTCTGACTCATTGCTTTTCCATGTGTGGGTTGAAATTTCATGTTTCTGTGTCTTGGAAGAGTTATTTGAAATTGCATGTACTTGAAAATTGTTGAAAACAAACAAACCTGTATAACACTATATTTTAGGTGTATATTTGTCTGAGAAAAGTCACCAAACTATCAACTGTTTTTGCCTCTTGGTGACAGGGGTATTAGTGACTTTCAATCTTCTTTCTCTTAAAAATAATCTGCATGTTGTGATGATTCTAAAATGATGGTATTTCATGTAATTCAGAGTATTTACAGGAAAATGGAACGGTGACTTTAAAACACAGCACGTTATCAGTTTGAAAATGAGGCGGCAGGCTAGTCCTTGTGGGTACATTCTCTTATCCACCTGCTTGGTGTTCTAATTCAGTCTGATATGGAAAAACGCTGCTGTTCACTGCTGTGATTGCTTCACGTTCATTTATGTTCACCTTCCCTTAGTCTCATGACTCACACAAACTCACACTTTTTTCCCTGAAATGCACTGAAGGCATGAATCATTGCTGAGCGCCTCCGTGATTTAGGGCATGCTGGTGGCAGAGATGGCTGAATGAGTACGATGGCCATTTCCTTATGCACCTAGTCAGAGATCAGCCACAACTCTGTCCACGACGAATTCACATGGACTTGATTAACATTCATACGGAATGAATTTCAGGGCATGTGCATTTGCAGTGCACGTGTGTGACACACAGATGTCATACTTACCATAATTACTCCCATCACAATACATGAATTTTGTCCCGTTCTCTTTTGTTTAGTATACAGTTGTTAAGTTGGCAAATTTATCATTGTGACTGTGCTTCCAACTTGAAACAAATGCCTGAAACTTTTTTAATGACTGTGCAATATGACGTCATTAAATGATCAAGTTTAATAAGACCTAGAAAACCGCAGAGGTGCCAATGAAATAACTGTTTTTAACATAAAGTCCTCCTCAGCCACTTTGAAGGGTCTCGATTTCCTAAGTGACTTTGAAAGAATTCTATCTCTGCCTTTCAGAATCAAAACGGACCCCCAATAATCCTATAATTCAGCTCTGAAAAAAATGCTTTTTGCTTCTAATGAATTGATGTGCCTTTAAGATGGTCACATCTTATTGAGATAAAGAGCTCATCCCTCCTTGTTGGATGAAATGAGAAAGATAAACCTTGGGAAGAATTAGGGTACAGTTCCTAAAAAAATTAAGGAGCGGTCTTTATTAACTGCGATATGCTCTCTCCTTGAGAGTAAAGTCAATTTTGAACTTAATTTGTGTGTATTAAAAAATATATATATATATATATATACACACAATAAAAACTTTTCTAAAGTCCTCGCAAAAAATATTTTCCCACTTCTTCCTCTCTCTGACCTTAACTGCCAGAAAACTAGTGCTAAAAAGCCCTCAGATCTATTGGTCTCCTGTGGCTTCACTGTTATTGGCTCTTCCACAGCTGTGCTCCTTTCCCTGCTGCCAGGACCCTGATTTGGTCAGGCTGCCCTGTTCCCAGGCCCTGAAGATAAATCAAGTCTAGTCTAAGTCATCACAACCCGGTGCTCCTTTGTGATTGGTCTAGACATGAGCATGTGACCCACTTATGGCCAATGAGAGAGGAGGGGAAGTGATCTTGGGGCCCTGGGAAATACTTTTCTCCTTAATAAACAAAAAATACTCACACAGGGTATAGAGCTTCCTGCCACCCTCCTGTGCCTTCCTGCTGTATATACAGTTTTGGAGGATGTGACACCTGGATGGGAGACTGCCATGCTGGGATCACGAGGGATTGAGCCTTGGAAAACAGGCTGTGTACCAAGAACTGTGGAATGGAAGGAAGAAAGAAGACTTCCAGTTACTTCCAGGTCAATCCTGAGAACACCCACTGTGGTGGGCGAAACAGTCGCAAAAGTGTACATCTTCATGCCCAGAACCTGTGAACCTACATTACACGGCAGAAGAGAAGTAAGGTAACAGATGGAATGAAGGTTGTTGACCAGGCAGATTATCCTGGATTAACAGGGCGGATCCCATGTCATCACAGGGTTCTTAAATGTGAAAAAGGGAAGCAGAGGAGTCATTGTCACAGTGATGCCATGAGAGAAAGACTGGACTGGCCATGGCTGGCTTTGAAGATGGAGGACGTGCCCACGGGCCAAGGAATGCCAGAAGCCGCTTGACACTGGAAAATACAGGGAATGGGATTTTCCTCTAGAACCTCCAGAAAGGAACGCAGCTCTGCAGGCATCTGATTTTAGCCCCGCGATGATCTCGGAGAGGCAGCAGTGAGTGGTGGCATGAAGCGAGATCTTAATTCACTGCCCGGGACTTGAACCTGGGGAGCCTGGATGAAAACTAGGAATCCCAGCCACCACACCCCCTGGCTCTTGCCCCCGGTGAAAAACGCATTTCTCATGGAGGCAAAACTGTAAAAACAGGTGCAAAGTTTATTATTAGAGACACAGCACAACAACAAGTGGGAGAGCACACAGGGAAACAGTTTGTTTGGTTAAGACAGAAGCAGGGCAGAGATGCACACCCGGAGAGCAAGGGTGTGGGCGTCCCCCCTAACGAGGAGGACCCCAGTAAAGAGGCGGTTAGGTCACTTATATAGGGCAGGTCTTCCGGGTCTCTGTTCACCTCTGGCCAATTATCTGGTTTCTTTCTCCGCACCTGCTCTGCCCTAGGGCCCTCCCCAGCATGCCTGAGCAACTTTTTTCCAACATGGATTACAGCCCAGACGCCTATGGGACGGCCTTAGCATCACCTATTATGGGGTGGTGCCCCCTCCTTTTTGACCCCCAAAGAGCTTTTCTGCGCATGTGCAATGTCTCCCTTGCCCCAAGGATGGGAAATATATGGCCTCTTAATCTTTTAACAGGGTTTAGTCCCACTCTGTTCCTGCCATAAAAATGTCCAATGTCCGGTTATTTACCCTATTTCTCTTACTGGTTTTTATATCGAGGTGCAGATCTCAAAATATAGGCAGGAGTCTGGTCATAAATATGTAGTCCTGGAGCCCGTTTGTCTCTCGCTTCAGGAAATGTAAACAGGGGGCTGGTAATGAATGTCTGGCCTGGAGCCCATCTTCTTCTCCCCCCAGAAGTGTGAACAGGAGACCAGTTATAAATGTCTCACCTGGAGCCCATCTATCTCCTGCCTCAGTGACACCCATTTAAGACTTCTGACCCCCTGAACTGTAAGACAATAAATTTGTTTTGATTTAAGTCACTAAGTCTATGGTAATTCATTACAGCAGCAACAGAAAACTAATTATGGATGTTCAATTTGGGGATGACTGTCTATTTGAAGCCGTTGTTAGCTCAGTTTTCTGTTAATTACAGCCAAACACCACCTAGCAGATATGCCACTCCATCATCTATTTGAGTTAATATTATTTTTAAGACCATTACCTTTGTTCCAAAGAGATCATTACATGGTTCCCTGGCTAAATGATGTGTCTCTCAAGGCAGGAAACGCTGAACCTTTCACTACTGTATTCTCACCAAAACCCCAGGTCCTTCCCCAAATATGACTTACTTTCTGTGGAATCTGAAGATCCATGAAAGAAAGATGAAAACCACCCATTTATATAAAAAACAGAGCAAGTGTGTTAAATCACATGCGGGGTCACTTCTTTATAGTAGGTTTTGAAGAATTAATTCACATGGAACAAAATTATTATAGAAAATTTTGTATCAAATTGACGCTGTCCTAGTAACATAAAAAAAAAAATCAGAACAGAATTCCAAATTCGCTTTCTGAAATTGGTTGCCATCAACGATGTTTTTGGTCCTTTGTTATTCCAAATTTTGAAAACTTAATGAATAAATTTCGTTCCTGGGGTCTGTATGTCGAATGATATTACCTGTGCGTGTACTATATGTCACGTAGATTATAATTACATTTGCCATTTGTCATTTAATCTTTACAAGAACCTATTTCTCAGGCCAGTGGGAATTAGTAACCATGACAAGCTTTCTTCCACTTGTGTGGCTTTGTCAATTTCTTTGTTTACTTTATACCCTTAATATCCTATCACCGTGTGGCTGTGTGTTATTCACAGAAAACAATGTTCTAGTAAATGTGGTGTGTTCTCCAGGCCCAGGGCTATCTGTGATTAAAAAAGCTCTAGGTATGCAGAATATCAAACCACCCACCGACCCATAATTAGATGTAGATCCGAAGTAGTACATTGAGGTTCCAGGAGCCTAGCCCCTCAGGGTCCCTGGTGTGAGGACCACACAGGCCACTCCCTTGTTAATCTTCAAGCTGACGTTGTAGACTGCCCATTCATTCCTCAGGAACCTCTCGCAGCCCCGGGTTCAGGCAGGCGCTCTCTGATTTAGGGATCTGCCCTATACCTATCCTCTCAGGCTCTGTAGAACCCCTCCGTTCCTTGTCACCATCAAGGCGGAGTGGCTGCAGTGCAGTGGCCATCGAGAGAGTGGAGGCTGAGGTTAACCCATTGGCAGAGGCGCCCCCTGTGTGGTGGAGGCGGACCCAGGCTTCCCTGGGACCCAGACGTCCAGCATCAGAGCCAGACGCCTGCTGGGCAAGGCTGCCCCCCGTGGTGGGAGAGGTGCATCTCCAGGTGGAGAGTTGGGTTGTGTGCTACCTCCAGAGAACCCCTCCGCTTCTTCCCCGGCAGCTCACGCCTGCCTTGTTCTGCTGATCCGTGTGCATCCACAGGCCTCCGTGCCCATCTGAGGAGCTCAGTCTGCCTGTGGTCACTCAGGACCCGGTGGGATGAGAGGGCGGGAAGCTGCCAGTTACAGAAATTTCCTCTGGCAAAAGAGAAAGGCTACTTTGGTCCTACCTCTTTCAATAGGCCTCTGTGTTGCCATCCATCTACCTTAAATATAGGTGATCTGTAGGCATTTAGGTTCATTTTCAGCATTTTCTAATGATTTAAATGATCTTGTTTTATGATTGACCAAGCTTTAAAGATAGAGAAATCGGGTTCGGGGTGCAGAGTGCGGGCTCAGCAAGGCTGTTTTTTGTTGTCTGTCTTAAAATCTTCTTCAACATGGAACCCTTAGCGACTGAATGGCCAGTAACCAGACTGGCTATACTTCCCCGTCCAGGAAGGGCCAGATGGCTTCCATTCTCAGAGAAGGGCCGCGAACGTGTATCTGTAATTCCCTGCAGCCTGCAATGCTTTTTTATGAAATCCGCTGCTACTTGTTCTGTGTGGGACAGCAAGTGACCTGTCAACGGCATAAAATATAAACACAGCAGGTCTCCCTCACCCCAGGAGCCCGTCCTCAGTCTCATGTCACAGCTTCCCTTGGGGAACAAAACCAAGCATATACATGACAGCATCTTTTTTACCCACGTTCAGATGAATGGCATTTGTTAGCGTCCTTCAGCCTCTGTAAAATTAGAGTGTCATTTTCCTGTTTGGAGCGTGAGAAACATAGGCAATTTTGAGTTACTGGAGTGTGAGGTTTTGACGTTCGGTTCACATTGATCTCTTCCCCAGTTGCGTCGCCATGCTCCTGCAAAAGTGTCTAGATTGATCTCGGAGAGAAAGGCACAGCAGGTCCTTATTCTGAATGTCTTGGAGCCAATAGGGGGCAGTGTTCTCGGCACCAGTGGCGTGGGCAAGTTTCCCACAGTGCTCTTTGCTCTGCTCCAGCAGATGGGCTACTCTAGCACCAGAGCACAGAGGTTGCCATGCATACAGCTGCCCTCACAGGCGTGTAAACCTCCCCACTGGTGAGTGACCCAAATGCAGGAGACTCAGGACCACCTGACAGAGGGTATTTAGGGTTCTGATTAAGAAAATTCACAAGGTAGGGCTTCCCTGGTGGTGCAGTGGTTAAGAATCCGCCTGCCAATTCAGGGGACACAGGTTCGAGCCCTAGTCTGGAAAGATCCCACATGCCGTGGAGCAACTAAGCCTGTGCGCCGCAACTACTGAGCCTGCTCTCTAGAGCCTGCGAGCAACTACTGAGCTCACGTGCCACAACTGCTGAAGCCCACGCGCCTAGAGCCCGTGCTCCGCAACAAGAGAAGCCACCACAGTGAGAAGCCTGCGCACCGCGACAAAGACCCAATGAAGTAAAAAATAAATTAATTAATATAAAAAAATTCACAAGGTAGAAAAACTGTAAAAGTTGAATATTTGAAACTAGGGGACTGTAGCTTTCGTTTACTTTTCCTTCACTCATTTTTTGTTCAAGGGATTTCCTTCTCTGAGGAGGCAGAGGAAGTGGAAAGGGCTGTCAGGGAGATGCAAAAATAGAAGAGGGGCTCAACATAAAGCGACGGGGAAAGAATAGATTTCTGAAGCATGGTGGCTGGGAATGTCAGTGAAGAGAAAGTGGTGAAGGATGGATGGGACGGTCTCTCCCTTTGACCCCGATCGATGGACAGTATCCAGGGGTACTCAGCAGTCAATAAGAAAAGGAGAAACGCTGAGCAATACGATACTGGACCAGGTATAACGGTCTCCGCAGTTTAACGTAAGGAAAATGATTTCAGTAACACTTCTAACGTAACTGAACCAAGTTCGTTTACCCCCATAACGAACCAAATGCTGAGACACCAAGGTTTTGCAGCAGAGAAAAGGTTTATTCACGAGGCAGCCAAGCAAAGAGACAGATCTCAAATCCACCTCCCCGAAGGTGAGGGGTTCAGGATATTTATGGGATAAAGAAGCAGGATGGCTATATATAAAATAGATAAACAGCAAGGTCCTACTGTACAGCACAGGGAACTATATTCAGTATCTTGTAATAAACTGTAATGGAAAAGAATATGGAAAAGAATATATGTATAACTGAATCATTTTGCTGTGCACCTGAAACTAACACATTGTAAATTAACTATACTTCAATATAAAAAAAAAAGAAGCAGGGTGGGTGGTCTGAGGCATATGAGGAGTGTGGGAAAAGGTGATTGGAGATAAGGAAAAGATGAGGTCATTGTCATTCTATGCAGGTGCAGCTAAGCTACAGGCCTGCATGTTCAGTAAGTGCAGGCGTTATCATCTTTTGAGTGTGGGGTTTTGGCCTCTAGTGTTGAGGTAGTCTCGACCAATCTTAGCCGGCTCAACTCAAACTGGAACCAGCAGACTCCAAGCTCCTGAAAAACAGCTTGGGCAAACATCTTATTGTTTAGGCTACATGATGTTTGGAGGACACACACATTTTTGTAAACACAATTAAAATTAGCTTGATAAGTGAAGGCAGGTTACAATTCATTATTTATTAAGCAAGTTACAGTTTAATGGGTCTGATGACCACCCTCAGTTTCATTAAGTGAGCTGGAACTGATGCCGTTCCACCACTTTGGAAACCTGTGTGACACAATTAACTCACGTTAAGGAGGTGCCAGAAAGTCTCTTCCAAGTTATGTGAGTGCCTATCAAAACATAGTTACAGGGTTGGGTGAGGGATGGATTGGGAGTTTGGGATTAGCAGGTGCAAAGTAGTACATATAGGATGGATAAACAACAAGGTCCTACTGTAGAGCACAGGGAACTATATTCAATCTCCTGTGATAAACCATCATGGAAAAGAATATGAAAAAGCATGTATATATAAGTATAACTGAATCACTTTGCTGTACAGTAGAAATTAACACAACATTATAAATCAACTCTACTTGAAGAGACAGGCAAGTACAGTTGACCCTTGAACAACCTGGGAGGGGGTTGGATAGTTAGGGGCGCCAACCCTGCGCCAACGCAGTTGAAAAATCTGCGTATAACTTATAGTTGACCCTCAGTATTCCAAGTTCCTGTGTATCCGAGGTTACACATCCACAGATTCAACCAACCTCGCAGTGGGCAGTATTTACTGTCGTATTTATTACTGAAAAAATTCCCTGTATGAATGGATCCATGCAGTTCAAAACTATGTTTTTTTAAGGGTCAATCTACTTAAATCAATCAAGTTTCCTCATCTCCCCCAAAGACACCAACGCTCAGTTGAAAATAGAGGCTACTAGTAGCTTGGCATATTGATGCAGAGAAGCTGACTAAACCGCTGGTCTTTCGAAACAAGGCTGCAGATAGAAAGTGGTGAATGTATTGGGAAAGCTGGAGACTGATTCTTCAAGGCCAGAAACCATGCTGTTCTAGTAAATAAAATCTTAAGTTCCACGCACAGACTGTTTTGTCGGGAGTGCATTTAGCTTGGTAACATCGCCTTGGACTAACACCAGGAGTCAGTGGTATGTAGACTTGATAACACAGCCGCTTGTCAAAGGGACAGAGGCTGCGGGCAGATTGGAGGCTGCAGGCAGCCTGTAGGCTGTAGGCAGATTGGAGGCTGCGGGCAGATTGGAGGCTGCGGGCAGATTGGAAGCTGCCGGCAGACTGGAGGCTGCAGGCAGCCTGTAGGCTGTAGGCAGATTGGAGGCTGCGGGCAGATTGGAGGCTGCGGACAGATTGGAGAACGTTTATTAGAAAAGGAAGCAGAAAGAATAAAAATACCCTATCATTCCACAGAGCAGAAAGAAACATGCCGTTGCTATTTATTAAATATAAGTTAATGTCTGCTTAATGAGTCCTATTGCATTTACCTTTTCTTTCTGAAAGTCGAACACTTCTGAATGTCTAACACTTAGGGATCTTAAGAATATTCAACGGCAGAGCCTATAAAATTTAAATCTCCAATAAAGAGTTAAAAAGCCGTTAAAGTAAATTGTTTTGGAGAACAGAGACGTTATGAAATATCATTACATGTTCTCACACATGTTACTTGTTTAATTAGTCCGATATTAATTACTCTGCCACTTTTATTTATTTATTTATCTATTTATTTTTATTTATTTTCTTTTACTTAAATAATACCATTTACATAACATAAAAGTAAATGATACAAAATAATATATAATTTATATGATTATTATTTTTAATATACAAGGTGCAGATATCCACTTTATATTTATGTTAAATTTAAAAAAGTATGTGCATAATTATTTATTACATTTATATTATATAATTTATTTATCAGTTAGCAACACTAATAATGATATTATACTATTATGTAATTATATATCACATTATATTTATTTCATATTATATTATTATGGTTTCTTTTTAAGTCTGGTAGGTTATGTACTGGCTTTTTTTTTTTTTTGCGGTACACGGGCCTCTCACCGCTGTGGCCTCTCCCGTTGCGGACCACAGGCTCCGGGCTCGCAGGCCCAGCGGCCATGGCTCACGGGCCCAGCCGCTCCGCGGCATGTGGTATCTTCCCGGACCGGGGCACGAACCCGTGTCCCCTGCATCGGCAGGCGGACTCTCAACCACTGCTCCACCAGGGAAGCCCTGGAATAGTGCTTTTTGAAGTTAAATTTGCTAATGGCAAATAAAACCAGATAATCATCAAAAAAAAAAAAAAAAAGAAGAAGAGAAAATGTACTTCCGTTTCTACAAGGTCTGCTGGAGAATAACCTATGTTCTCCGAAGTTGCAGATACAGACAGGAAACAGGAGCCGTGATGAGGACTCCGGCAGGTCGGCCACGCGTGGCTGAAGAAGGACAAGAGACACAGCGTCCATCTGCTACTGTCACACCCCCAGCAGGTCATTCCTCTCCACTTCAGAGAACTAGTCCGTCGACAGCTTAAACAGTGTGGCTTTTAAGACCCATGTACCCCAAGATGCAGGGAAATGAGAATATGAGAAGATGATTCACAGCAGGTTTGGGTTCAGACTCTACTTGGGCCAGATAACGCCCTGCTCTGTCCCTCCCACCCCAGAATGGGACACTTGGAAATGGAGAGATCTGAGCTGTCGCATTGACTATGGAACCTTTTTGGCATTTAGGGCCTGGGATGGTGAGAGCCTGAAATGACCAGAATGGGACCTCACTATGAAAATGGTGCACCCCAAACACCTATAGCGTCTCCTGCAGAAAAGCACCGGAACAGAGACAATGGGATCATTTGCTCTTCTTGCCTGGGAACCTCTCACACCAACAGGGGAACCTACTGACCACCTCCCTAATGAAGTTCAACTGCATCCATCAACCATGGTGATAATATAAACACAATTACTATATGAACCACTTTGCTGCGCACCTGAAACTAACACAATATTGTAAATCAACTATACTTCAATTAAAAAAAAAATTACTATAAAAATATCCAGTCTTTCCCATCCCACGCCCACAAAATAAAGAAGATTCCGACATGGCCTGTTAAGTTTCTCACCCTCTCCCTACAGAGGGACCAGCCTGGCCAGATGCTCCTTTGAGATTTGTAGCAGAAAATAAGAAGGCAAGTGAGAAAAACAGGGAGTATTTGGGCAAGAGCAGAAAAGAAAGTTTTCAAGGAGTTGTTAGGGTGACAGAAGAGCCACAGCAGTGTCTGTGTGTGGAAGAAGAGACCAGCGAGGAAAAAGGGTATTTAGAAAACATCACCATGGTTTACAAGGACCCTGTATTCTTGGTGTCTGTGAAATATAATATAATACATGTGTTTTGAAATGAAACTTCAGTGTTTTTTTTTAACAGAGATATAGCTTAGCAATTATGAAAGTACTTTTTAAACTTTTTATGTTTTCTAGGATTGAAAAAATACATAGATATATTGCAGAGCCAGATTTCTTAATGTTGGAGAAAACAGTTATATATATGGAAATGGAGAGGATGGGAGTAAATCCTGTGGCATTAGACTGAAATTAGGTACTAGTATAAAGTACTACACACACACATACACACACACACACAAATATAGATATGTGTGTGTGCACAGGTTGGTATGCACACGTGTATACCAACATTTCCTAGCTCTGTCCTCTAAGAGGACTTAGAAGCAGTGACACCCCCGTAACAATGAGAACACCTAATGCTCAGATCTTGGTTTCTAATACCAATTTTTAATAATAGGAATCAGGGCTCTTGGGAAAAAAAATGCTGACCCCAGGGCTGAGGCAGAAGAATTACTGGATGAACCTGGAGCATCTTGTGGTACAAGGAAAGTACAAGGAAGTGCTCAGATGTGACAGAAATACATGGAAAGATTACAAGAACCAACCTGAAGGAACTCAGAATGTTCAAAGCCAGAACAATGAGTACAACAAAATAACTATGACAGTGTTGGCTAATAACCCACAGAATAAAATAAGTATCCATGAATTGATATAATATCAATAAATCAATTAATGGTACAGAAGAGCCAGTGTGTCTGAGGGTAGAATCCCAATGAAAAAAGCAAAAACTATGCGTGAAATGGAAAATCCCCATTAGACTAATGTTACAGGAATGAATGTTGTGAGCAGGTACCACCAAGTGATGCTAAAATAACACATGCACAGACCCCGAAGAGCTACCCGTGGGAAACACTGAAATCACTAAAGATCATGACATCTATAGACATCTGGGAACTTCCGCAATGACGCTCCCCTAGAAGGAGTCATTAATATCCAAAAATGGCTGCCCAGCCTCTAGCATTAAACCATTGGGCTGTTTGAAGGCAGAATGTATCTTATGTGACATCCGATGAGCAAAACATCTGGAGAAACAAATTGGGGTGAGGCCTTTCCAAGTGTGCTAATGAAACACGTGCTGTCAGAATAAGGCAGAAGAAAAGACAAGGTCAGGAAGCCCTGGGGCTTAATTGATTTGTCTTCTAGGAAAAGATGGCAGTGGGCAGAGTGACTCACGCCCAGGTATCAGGGGAACATCATTAAAAGCTTATTAGAACACTAGTCCCAGGCAGCAGACCAGAGCATAAAGTTGGTCCACCACTAGCTCTGTCAGAATCTTGTTTTCTCATACAAGCATCCTATTGTGTTTCTGTGCCCAAAGTCATTAACATAATATAACAGCTTCACGCCCAAGAATTTCTGTGCCTGAAGCCGGAAGCTGCTGTATAGGGAAGGGAAAATTAAGTTCTCAGACTCTGGATTTTGAATGCACAAAACTGAAAAGGGAATTTTTCTCCAAACATGGCGTTTATTCCAAATGGCCTGTTAGGATGCCTTTGATGAATGGCATCTCAAATATCTGGGAACGTGTGGCAGAGACAGGAAGTGCCTCACGTATATCGATATACCTCCCTATACATCTTTCCTTGCCTCTCTTGCAGCTACACTGGGACTGATGACTTGCTCTGGGAGGGCAAGTAACATATATGGCTTCTGAGAAGAGGTATTTAAAATCCAGTGTTTCTTCTATCACTCTTTCCCCTGATGTGAGGACCTAGTGGACCACTTGCAGTAGCGCAGCTACTAGGGAGGAGATGCCAGAGGCGCATCACAGGTGCATGAAGAGTCAACCTTTACAATTTCAAGCCACTGAAATTTCAGAGTGTGTGTGATTCTGGCGATAAACACCCTGACTCTTCCAAAATGCCTCCTCCCAAGCCCACTGCAGCAGATACAGGAATGCCTGTTTTTCAGTCAACACCATCCAGGAATAAAATTTCTGTGCTTCAGCCAGAGGTGACTGCAGAGGTGACAGAAATGTTAGTTACCAGACTCGAAAATAGCCTTTGTCTGGTCACGAGGACACGATTCCCAAATCTGACAGAGGGCTGGAGCTCCCTGGGCTTGGAGTGATGAATTATGTTCACGTGAGCTAAGCAGATTCCATAAATCATAAGAAATTTTTACCGAATCTACTGTGAATACAGCTGGAGCCCCAAGTCTGACACGTCACACATCTTAAATTGAGAATAATGGGTCCTTCTTTGACCATTTACCCAATAGGTAGAATAAAATATCAGAGCTGAAAGGGCTTTTAAAAATGATCTTAATGAATCCCTTCAGTTTATTGCAAATGTTTTATTATGTGCCGTGGACTGTGCTAGAAACTGGGAATTCAGGTATAAGTGAGACCCACTCCCTTTCCTCAAGGAGTTTATGTTTTAAGTGAAAACCGAATACAGAAACTACATAATGAGATGCACACAATAGACATATAAAGGGCACGGTGGGGCTTGCTGGAGGGGTAATTAGTGCAGCTTGGGGTAGAGAGAAAGCTTTGTGAAGGGATGATGCCCCATTGGGTCATAAGAATGCCTGACAAAAAATATGGGACAAGAGAGATTCGTGCAGGCGGAGGCATGAAAGTATGAAAGAGCATGGTAGGGAAAGAGATAATAAAATTCTCAAAAACAGGTGGTCAGAGCTTGGTCTAAGTTCTTTGTACCCACGCCTGCCACCACATTTAATTGGCTGTTGCTTGAATATAAGGTGGAGAAATGGCAGTGTGTGAAGCTGGACAGTATTGAACAGAAGGAAAATCTATTTCTGTGAAGATGTGATATAATCTAGGTTAAGTGATTAGTAAACAATAAATGTGTTTAAAGGGATTCAAGGGCACTAGTATGTGATACTACAGGATAGGAAACACTGTATAATTTTAAATAGATTGAAATATACCAGTATTTTTAAAAGGCGGTATCTTGGTTTGTAGTACTTTTTTTTTTAATTGCTCATCAATTTTTACTCCTGCTTTTTTCATCCAGAACATAGTATATTTAAATGAAGAGTTTTACCCCTTATCCATTTTGTTTGTACGTTAAGATAATTTAATTTGCTTCTAAACCAGACTATAACAATGCATGTATAAAAGCTTGCAGGAAAAACAAGCCCTGGCGTGGGAGGGTGGGGGGAAGAGAAGAAAGAACTAAGTATAGCTATTCTTTTTCTGAAATTAACTTCCTTGTGTTGCTGGGTCCCAACCTCCACTTATGCATTTAAAATTGTTACAAAGAATTGCAAAAAAGTTCAATGGAATTTGGCACCTTCTGAAAAATCAAAAGAGAAACTACAATTAAAATGTGCAGAAAGAAAATTCACATTTTCCCAGACAAGGGAGTGAAGAGGCAACTGCGGGGAGGCTGCATTCTTCTAATGACAAAAAGTAAGTGATTCGAATAGGTAATTGGACTTGAATCTGGTGAATGCAGACACCTTGGCTAGAACGGAAGCGTCTCTCTAGAGGAGCAGCAGTTAAAAGACCTCCTCCTCATGCTAATGACGTCATGCACCAAAACCAAGTGGGTGACACCAACAGAAATCAGTGCCGCAATGATGTTGCAGGCTCCCCTTTGGGAGAAGGACTGGGGTAGAGTTTGGGAAGCATTTCAGCTAAAGATAAAGAGTGGATTCCTATGGGAATGGGCTGGGTAGTTAACACATTAGCTGAACTGAGCCTGTGAGGTTAGAACACTTGCACCAGGTCTCCTCAAATCACATGGGGAGTCAGAGCTCTTAACCAAGGACATGAAAGTATAAGGAGGCAGAGAAAGAGAAAGCTGAACCCCATCTCTTAGACGGAGAATCCCTGATGGAAGAATGTATCCCAGACTTTAGACAACTTGGCAAGAGCTGTTCTGTGAAGAGCATCACAGCCTGGGAATGCGCGTGTGCCCTAATCCGGATGCACCTGCTAATTTCAAGATAAGGACTGTTGAGCCGTTTCAAGGCGTAAAAAGACCGTAATCTGATTTTGTACTTTCCTAATGCTTTGTTTTTATGCTTCTCATCTTGCTTTTTCTTATCACTGAGACATGATATATTCAACCTGTGCAAGTAGCAAGATCGTATGTGAATAAAACATCCCTACTCTATGACATAACTCACAGCAAGATCCTTTTAGACCCACCTCCTAGAGAAATGGAAATAAAAACAAAAATGAACAAATGGGACCTAATGAAGCTTAAAAGCTTTTGCACAGCAAAGGAAACCATAAACAAGACCAGAAGACAACCCTCAGAATGGGAGAAAATATTTGCAAATGAAGCAACGGACAAAGGATTAATCTCCAAAATTTACAAGCAGCTCATGCAGCTCAATATCAAAGAAAGAAACAACCCAATCCAAAAATGGGCAGAAGACCTAAGTAGACATTTCTCCCTAGAAGCTATACAGATTGTCAACAAACACATGAAAGGATGCTCAACATCACTAATCATTAGAGAAATGCAAATCAAAACTACAATGAGGTGTCACCTCACACTGGTCAGAATGGCCATCATCAAAAAGTCTACAAATAACAAATGCTGGAGAGGGTGTGGAGAAAAGGGAACCCTCTTGCACTGCTGGTGGGAATGTGAATTGGTACAGCCACTACGGAGAACAGTATGGAGGTTCCTTAAAAAACTACAAATAGAACTACCATATGACCCAGCAATCCCACTACTGGGCATATGCCCTGAGAAAACCATATTGAAAAAGAGTCATGTACCAAAATGTTCATTGCAGCTCTATTTACAATAGTCAGGAGACGGAAACAACCATCCATCATCGGATGAATGGATAAAGAAGATGTGGCACATATATACAATGGAATATTACTCAGCCATAAAAAGAAACAAAATTGAGCTATTTGTAATGAGGTGGGTAGACCTAGAGTCTGTCATACAGAGTGAAGTAAGTCAGAAAGAGAAAGACAAATACCGTATGCTAACACATATATATGGAATTTAAGAAAAAAAAATAATGTCATGAAGAACCTTGGGGTAAGACGGGAATAAAGACACAGACCTACTAGAGAATGGACTTGAGGCTATGGGGAGGGGGAAGGGTAAGCTGTGACAAAGTGAGAGAGTGGCATGGACATATATACACTACCAAACGTAAAATAGATAGCTAGTGGGAAGCAGCCGCATAGCACAGGGAGATCAGCTCGGTGCTTTGTGACCACCTAGAGGGGTGGGATAGGGAGGGTTGGAGGGAGGGAGACGCAAGAGGGAAGAGATACGGGAACATATGTGTATGTATAACTGATTCACTTTGTTATAAAGCAGAAACTAACACACCATTGTAAAGCAATTATACTCCAATAAAGATGTAAAAAAAAAAAAAAATCCCTGATCATACGCAGATGGCCTGATTCTCAAATAGCGTCCTTGTATTTTGGAATGTAATGTCATATATTTCAAACTGTGGAGAATTTACAATGAGGAGAAGATCATTGTAAGAAATATTATGTCCATCTTGTTAAATATGAAATCTGTGTTAAGATGGAATTTTATGTGTTTCCAAATATGGTATAGACTATAAACCCTTGGTTGATGTCTAATAGATAAAGAACTCTAACAAGTGGAAAAGGAAAAATCAAAGATATAGATAGAAAATATGACCAAGAAGAAAAAGAATTGAAAAATAAACTTTGACCTTTCTAATAACAAAACATATTAAGTATACCATCTCTACTGATGATATTTTAGTTATATATAAAATGATTTGCACAAACATGTAACAGTCCAACTTTGTAGTTATGTCACAGCAAAAAGAAATGCTCTGAAAACTAATATTTCTGACTAAAAAGAGGGGAAAAAAGGAAATCAGGTGATGGAATATTGAAGAACTTTCTAAAATAATTTATGGTTGTTTCTCATTGAGTTCAGGTACCCAGACTGGATTCACTGGGCTTCTAACGGCCAACTTTATCCCGATGGATTGCACTGAAGGTTGACCACCAAAGCAAACACAAATCAACATTTTAATTTATGGTCTTTAAAGGAAAATATATATTAAAGTGTCTGTCGTGCTGTACTCCTCAGTAGAAGGTATTTGAAACTAATTACTCTAAGTGCTAGAAGAAGTTTGATTAGTACAATGGCTTTGTCCATGTTAATCAGTATCACTCTCCAGAAGCTGTGTGCTCTTTGGTGTCACTGGTTGAAGCTTTATTCAATTCAAACTCAAGTTATTAAACCGAGGCTCAGGGGCTCCCACTATCTGGCCAGTAGAGAACTCAGGTACCACCTATAGCTTTAGGGGTTTCTCTCTGTTATCCCTGTGTTTTCTCATAAAGGTGGGCATTTACAGTCTACAGTGGGAGGGGAGGGGACAAGGGGGGCTCTGCACCCCAAGACCCAGGCCCAGGGGTGTCAAAACTCATCTGACTGTACTTAACATGGGTGCATCTTATTGTCTATTAATTACACTCCCCAAAGTTGATTTAAAACAGGTAATGGAGAAAACACATAAAGATTCTTGGCAACGAGTAAATGAAATAAGCTCCAAGTTATACAAAACATCTTTTCTACGCTGGGTAACGTTCTTTCCAATTTTCTGTAAATGCCTAAGAGGGCTGTCCTGAACATCATTTTGTTCGTTGAAAACTCCCGAGTTTCTCTCCCCAAACCCAGAGCTGTACACTGTTGCCCAAATATATTTACTAATTTGGGAACTTAACGGCTGCTTCTTGGAGTTGCCCGTTATTTACTTCATCTGAAGCACAGCAGGGTCCCAGGAAAACAAGGTTATCTCTCCTCCAGTCTCTAGAAGCAAGAAGAAGGAGGAAGGAAAATCAATAGTCTGATCATCATTCTTCTCCACGTAGAGTCTATAGGTGGGGGTGGGTCATTATTCATCCGTGCGGGTGGAAATCGGATTCTAAATATTGGAGAAGCAGAAAGCAAATTTTGAGAGCAAAATATGCCGTTAACGTCACGGCTGAACGGCCTGCGGAGGGCTCTTTAATTGCATATGCCACAGTTCCAAGATCTGTGGCACATTCCAAGATGCTCCTGGGTCTGTGGTTTCTACCTTGTTATTCCTTTCGAAAAATCAATTACGAAATTTACAGTCTATCATCTTCCCCACACATAAGTGTCTTCAGGTGGACTCCGAGAAGTGTTTGGAATTAAATATGGGAAGACCTATTTTTCAGTGTAGCTTTTGCCACCGGTTAAACAATGCAAAGAGCCCAAAGGGAGGCATTGTTTCTGCTTTGTTTTGCTGTTGGTTTTTGCTTGTTCTAGATCAAGGGTCAGCACTTTTTTTTTTTTCCCGCGAAGGGCCAAATAGGAAATGTATTGGCGGGCCAGAAAAGGCAAACTCGAGAACATTATATAATTATTTCTATATTCATTTAAAAGGTAAAAACATTTTTAGCATGTGGGCTTTGCAGGACTAGAGGCTGCCCACAGGCCACAGTTGCTGACCCTGTTTTCGATGGTCTCTAAGGCCCGAACCGACCCTGACCATGGAAATGTACGTGGCTTGCTCAAGACTACCCACAGCTAATTAGAGCACTTAGACTAACTCAGGTCCCTGTGATTTCCCCCAATATGCATAGTTCATTAGATGTCCCTTGGTGCTATAACAAATTATCACACACTTAGTAGTTTAAAACAACAAATTTATTGTCTAACAGTTCTGGAAATCAGGAATATGAAAGGGGCATTTTGTGGGTGAAATCAAGGTGTCGGGCAAGGCTAGTTTCTCCCAGAGGCTCCAGGGGAGAATCTGTGTCTCACCTTCTCCAGCATCTAGAGGCTGCCCGCGTTCCTTGGATCATGGCCCCTCCTCCATCTCGAAAACAAGTACTGTAGCATTTCAAATCCCTCTATGACATTGACCCCTCTTCTATTTCCTCTTTCAATTATAAACGTAACAGAGAAGAGCAAACGTGACTGTGTTGGATCTATTCCTTTAGCTCTAACCCTTGTGCTCTGTTGCCTGTGCTGAGTCATGCTGGCTCTGCACCTTTGGTAAAAGAATGTTGCCTAGAGCCTGAAATACACATGGTAGCCTAGTGCATATTTGTGGATGATAGGGACAACAACAAATACATCAGAAGGGACTTTCAAAGCTAGCAAACGTCTGCATTTCCCTGGCAGTCCAGTAGTTAAGACCTCGTGGTTCCACCGGAGGGGGCACGGGTTCGATCCCTGGTCGGAGGTCCCGCATGCTGCGCGGCCAAAAAAAAAAAAAAAAAATTGCTAGCAAACACCTGCTAACATTTTGCCTTCACATTTCCCATCCCATCCCTAAGATGAGAATGATGAGCTAACCATTTTGATATTTGGAGCTCAAGCAATCTGCCAGTGTTAGACCCTGGAGCAGTTTTGTGTAATCTTGAAGCATTTGAATGTCCCTTCCCTAGCGGGCCAATATTGAGTTTAAAGCTTTGTGTCTGTATATGCGATGGGGAATCCTCTCATGGCTTATTCAAAATCACAGGTACAAAAAAGCCTTGGAATGAACCGTTTGCCCCTAGTAAGACGTTCTTAATGAATGAAATAAGAGTCAGTTTTAAGGAGACAATATAGACCGTTTCACTTCCTCTTGCAAATCTTCTTGGGAAAATGATGGGAGGGCATGTCCTCCTGAGACAATCTGATGGGTCCTGAGGGATTAGAGGTTAGAGAGAAAAATTAAGAGCCTTTGTTTCAGTACCCACCCTAACCTTCCCACACCCTGGCTGCCAGGTCCCCTGCCTCTCCGCCTGATGTTTACAAGTGTAGCTGCTGTTCTGTGATGAATTCATTACACGCACCTCATGTCAAACTGTCTAGGACAGAAACCGTTAAAAATGAGCTCCTTTGTTTTAAATTAGACACTCGGAAAGCCCATTTTCAAGTACAAATGAATAATGGTGTTTTTACGACCAGGGAGAATTCGTTTTCCTCCTGCCATCTTGTTCAAGGCACAGTCACCTGTTCACTAATTTTCATTTATCTGGATGTTCATTTTTCTAAATTGGACCACCCTTCTCTATCGCAAAACTTATTCAAGTGGCAAAGCATCGAGAAACCACAGCACTCTTTGCAGAGCAAGAAAGATCACGATATTGTCAGAAAATAGCCAAGTTAGTGTTCTGTGCTAAATTAGGTGCCGTTGGACACTGGGTTTTTAACTCTGCTACGGCAACAAAACTCCTGTCTTTCCTAGAATCCCTCCCCACTTTTTGTTATATTAGCCAAAGTCAGTTTTTGTTGCTTTTACTAAAGGTTCGGCTTAACTTCCTTCTCCACGCCATTGTTTTCTGTCATCCAGTCTCCTTTTCATAGATATCTGAGATGAAGCCGTCTCATGTTCTGGAACTTTCCCCAAACAAGTCATCAAAACATAAACAGTTAGAGGATCAGCAGGAAATGCACAGACACAGAAAACTGGAGGATGGTTTGAAAGCCATTAATGAATTTTCACCTCTCTGTGCAGTATATAAAAGTGTCACCTAAAAGTATGGCTAGAAAGACATCCTTGTCAAGATAAAGGCTTTCAGCACAGTCAGGACTGTGGGGATTATATTAAAATGTCACCACTAGTAAAGATGGAGTTTGCCAGTCCTGCAAAAAAAAACCGTTTCCACAAATGCCGTAGGAAATACCACACTTAATCTTCATCTTAGTCTACATTTAAAATAAATTTTATTTTTTAAGACAGCCTTTGGTTTACAGAAAAATTGTGCAGAAAATACAGCAAGTTTCCATATGCTCCTTTTCTCTACACAGCTTCTTCCACTACTAGTGTGATGCATTTCTCACAAAGGATGAACTCACATCGTGTCATTATTAACTATAGTCCGTAGTTTACATTAGGGTTCACTTTTTGTGTTGTACATGTCTGTGGTTTTGACAAATGCAAAATGCCCTGTATCCACCATTACAGTGTCACACATGTAAGTTGCACTGCCCCCCAAATCCTCTGTGTTCCACCTCTTCGTCACTCTCCCCCCAACTCCTGGCCACTACCGATCTTCTTACTGTCTCCATAACTTTGCTTTTCCCAGAACGACAGGGGTTGGAATCATACAGTATGTAGCCTTTCAGATTGGCTTCTTTCACTTAACATTCTAAGGTTCTTCCATGTCTCGCCGTAGCTCTGTAGCACATTTCTTTTTAAATCTCTATTCTAGTCTATGAGTATTTTTTCCAGTTTTATTGAGAAATAATTGACATACATCGCTAAGTTTAAGGCGTACAGTGTGGTGGTTTGATTTGCATATACTGTGAAATGATTGTTGCAATAGTACATGTATCATTTTAAATGAAAATCTGACTTTTTCTTGTCACCTGTTTGTTGGGGAACGCTCTTCCATGGATCTCTCACAGGTCATAATGGCTTGCTGCCGCTCAGTAAGAGTTGAAACCAACATTTTATGTACGTATGTGTATGTGTATTTCTTTATTTATTGAAACCAACATTTTACGTGAAGTATTACAGAACAGGACAGAACAAAATAGAACAGAAAAGAAAGAAGAAAATATTGAAGCTCATTGCATGTAACAAAGAAATTAAAGATTTGTAAAATTTTGCTTCCGTTGTACAAGAGTGTGTGTTTGCATGGGTAGTGAGACATGAAATATATTTCTTACCACAGTTGTCTGTGTATCTGGGGGATTGATTCCAGGAACTCCCTCCGCGGATAACAAACACAATGGATGCTGGAGTTCCTTACATAAAATAGCATAGTATTTGCACATAACGTATGCACATTCTCCTTATACTTTAAATCGCCTCCAGGTTACTTATAATACCTCATACAATGTAAATGGGGTGGCAAATGCAAGTTCTGCTTTTTGGAACTTGCTGAGATTCTTTTCTCGGATATTTTTGATCCGTGGTTGGTAGAATCCACAGATGTGGAAGCTGTAGATGTGGATCCGGAGGGGTGACTGCATGTGTTTTTCACTGTGAGTTGTAGCAAACAATCAGATCACTCAGTTCTGGTGGACTCTGTTACACAGATACAGTAAGGTAGAACAGGTGACGATACGACGACTTTTATAATTTTCTTATATTGTTGTTATCTACATGGCCATGTTTTTAAATAAAGTGAACATGCTTTGGGTTTTTATGGGGTAGTGAGAAAATACCTATAATTGTTAAACATATATACATGTATTCCTATATAAGTTTATTATGAGCTGTTCTGATGTAAAACATGTGTAAAACACCATTTACAATTAATAATAAAAATGTGTTATTTATCGTAAAGTCCATCTAGCTAATTGATACTCAGTTAATACTTTTGTTGATTTTTGTGGGTCTTGTCTCTCAGGAGACAGAACGTGGTTGCAGCTTAACCATGACTTGACCGATGGCCGGGCATCTCACTCTGTTCTTCCCATTAAGCATATCGTCGCTGTATCTGATCTGTGATCTACTTGAAATGATTTTTCACCTTCAAATGATTTAGATTCATTAGACGGAAACCTCTTTCAGCTTCAGCACTGCTCATTGCAGTAGTGCCAACTATCTCTATTGCCTTTGGAAGAGTTGCAGGGGAACGGATCATTGTTCGGTTTTAAATTAGTTGATAATGGTTGTATTTACAACAAGCTCACAGAATGCTTGGGAATCAGCTCTTGCCAGCTGGCATGACCTGGCTTTCAGCATATCACTCTTACCAACTAAGTTGCCTTTATTTTGAAATATGGGAAGGCTTAGGTGTAAAAATGGCTGTGAATTTTTTTATTACCTCCATTAATTTGTGAAGGGGTTTACATAATCCTCTTTGATTATATATAAATCATCCCTGTTCCTGCCTGGTTTTTCTTCATTGTCTGGATAAGAGACGCTGCACACTAATTATTCATTCATAAGAGCAGACTGGTTGGTGCGCAGCAAAAGCTTTTCTAATGGATTCATTGAAAGTATCACTGGGTGCTTGGAGAACTCAGCAAATGACTTTGAACAAGCACTTCTCACAGTGAACGGTGATAATGCAAAGTAAATTGTGTAATAAATTCCACCACTGACATGGCAATTGGAAAAATCGCTAGCCTGAGAAGTCCCCATTTCGGATTTTAGAAGTAGAAAACTGCAGTTTCCTGAAGCCAAATTGTCCCAGGTCAAATCCCAGATGTGCTACTTACTTACTTGCTAGACTTTAGGCAAATTACAATCTATATGCCTCAGTCTCCTCATCTGTAAAGTGGGTGTAGTATCAATAGTTCCCAAGCATTTATGACAGCACGGCATGAGGTAAGCCATAGGTAAGTGCCAGCTGTAGCTATCATTGTGTTACTGGGTCCAAGCTCGTCCTGCCGTCTGCATGACGGGCCAATCAATCAAGAAAGGAGGTGCTGGGGCAAGGAATAGCGACTTTATTCAGAAAGCCCTCAGACCTAGGAGCTGGTGGACTCGTGTCCCAAAGAACCATCTTGCCCAGGTTTGGATGCTAGTTTCTTTTACAGAACAACAAGGTGGAAGTGAGGAAGGAAGTAAAGTAAAAAAGGCAAATACGGGGGCTTCCCTGGTGGCGCAGTGGTTGAGAGTCTGCCTGCTAATGCAGGGGAGACGGGTTCGTGCCCCGGTGTGGGAGGATCCCACATGCCGCAGAGCGGCTGGGCCCGTGAGCCATGGCCGCTGAGCCTGCGCGTCCTGAGCCTGTGCTCCGC